>NC_056470.1:31361442-31693741 GCF_008729295.1 Plectropomus leopardus
CGTGTGGTTTTTGTCTTCTTAGGCATGAAAGCAACCCTGGAGGAGCTGGCATCGGTTAATGTGTATAAAAGTAGATGAGTCAACGGCTTGTGTAAACAGCGAGCATGAGAGGCCATAGATAGCTTAAACAGCATGACTGAGAGAGCTTCCTGATGAATGCTGATCTCAATCTTCATCAGCCGGTCGCAAATCGCCTCGTATGATCCATTATGCCACGTTTTAGTCAGATGTAAGCTGCCCCGAATCTATAAACAACAAACAAGAGTGCTTGCTTTGCAGCCCAACAAGCCTGAAGGCACAATTTGATAGCCACGGGTTTACGATGCACAGATTGGGATAATGGCAGACAGATAAACCCCTAAAAACTAAGAAAAAAAGGGATTCAAATGTGGACTCTCATTAAAATTTTGAAATGTCATAAAACATGAGAGCGAAAGAGGCCACGTTCACTCAGAATTACACCTTAACCCTGGCATTTATTGCACAATAAATGTCACATTTTACAAGTGATATTAGGATTGTGGGGGAATGGGAAAGTGGCGCAGCAGTCTATTACAATAAACAGACCGCCTGCAACTATTTGCTGACAATGTCTTAATATCGCAAGTGCTGAATATTAATAAGTGCTGAAATAAACAGAATGCAGCTGCGGAGACGACTCTCCGCTGTTTGTTCAATTTATCTGACGTTCCTACAATTGGATATTAAAAGAGGGATCGTTGATGTTGAGACACTGCAGCAAGTGAATCACGCAAAACCGCAAACACACCTGAGTATCCAGTGATGTCCATGGCCTTGAGGTTCCTGCACTTGATGACAGTGAGTGTGAGTCTGCCTGCGGTGGGCAGGTAGCATAGTGAGAACATGATCTCTCCAAGGTCAACACTTTCCTGTGAGAGAAAAAACACACACGCAAGCGAAAAATTTCTTTGAGTTTCTCATTTATATTCCACATAGACGATCCAAAGTCGTGTATAATAAGTGTCTCATCCTCATGTGCTGTTTCCAGGATCAATACTGTGTTTTGTTTATAGCCTGCTCACACAGTTGGTGAAGCAGCAGGAGGTTGAAGAAGCACTCAGATCTGTTACTTAAAGTCCGGGTAAAGTGAATTCAGAGATTTGCTTCAAAACACATTCTAAATGTTGGAAACCGATTGTTGAAAACATGAGTTAGACGGTTGATTGTTTTTTCACCATTGTCTTGTTTTAAGATTTTTTGGGCGGGCCTAAACCCATACCTCGATGATGCAATGGAGCTATACTCAGCATAACCCCGCCCCGACAATGTAGCAATATAAAAACGAGAAGCATCATTAGCATAGTCCCGCTATTGGGCGTGGCCTCCGCTCCTCCAGCCGGCACGCCCCCAGCGGTTCAGATCAGAGAGTACTGTGCATTTTTTCATGATTTTGAGACCGTCTTTGCATACTTAACAATTTTTTTGGTCATTCACATTTGGTCGGTGTTTAATAACACATGTTTCTGTGATGTGACAGAACACATTTTAATTATCACTTTACCCAGACTTTAAGTGACAGTAGCACAATACTCGCACATAGAAATACTCTGTTTTAAGTAAAAGTCATGTGTTCAAATTCTTAAGTAAAAGTACATAAGTATTAGATTAAAATTTACTTATAGTACACATATTAAAATTACTTATTATGCAGAATAGCCCATTTCAGAATCACATATATAATTTTACTGGATAATAATTAGTGTTGCATGATGTGTTCATGAATTTAATGCTGCAGCTGATAAAGGTGGGATAATTTGAACTATATATGCTGTTGCAGAGCTCAGTGGTTTTGTATGTGACATTCAGAGCATTTATGCAGCAGAGAACTAATATTTGCTATGTAAAGATACAGTGGAGTGATGGCTTCCTGAGGAGAGATTGAAGTCATGCTGTCGTAATCCGAGTTTCTCTGTGTGTTGTTGTGGTACTGGTAGCTCGGCCAGCTGTGTGTGCATGTTAGTGTACGTGAGTCACTGTGTGCGTATCACTGATGTATAAAGAGAAATGGATACAGTTCAGCACACCTCCATCCTCCAGTACCCGCCTTAATCACTGACATCGTTTCCTCTGTCAGCACTGACGCTGGCTCAGTCACCCCCATGTTGAGAGCCGAGTGCAGACAATCTCTGCTCCAACTCTAAATGTACTCTGAATGTTGCATGCAGCTCCTTAAACCTATAATAATGTATCATCATTTATTAGTTTATTCATATTTTGTATAAATAATCTAAATCTGCAAAGTAAATAGTGACTTAATCAATCAAATAAATAGTGGTGGATTCTAGTAGAACAGAAGTATAAAGTAGCATAAAATGGAAATACTCACGTAAAGTACCTCAAAAATTCACTCATGTACATTACTTGAGTTAATAGTTACTTTCCATCCCTGGTTAAGACTAACACAAAGGATTTAAATATTTAAAGTACCACTGGGTTAACTGTTATCATCTTAACTTCTGTAATGAAATTGAAAAAAACTTTGTTTTATGCCTCCTGTTGCCCAAAGTAATAAGATCAGACTTACAGCTGAGACTAGTAAACTAACTAATTAGAGCACAGACTGCACACAAAGGTGTATAAAAGAGCTAATATGATGCAGAATAATGCAACTTCTCAATTTGTACTTTGCCTTGAAAAATAACTGCATCATGAGTCTTTTGTTTGGTAAGTGCAGCTTTGTTTTATATGAGCCGCAGGAGGAGAGCAGGCGGGTTGTGTTGAGAGACAAATGGATAATGTTTGCTGAAAAGCACAGTGCAAGTTAGAGAATGAGTTATTCTTATTTTGTACCATTTTGTGCTTCAACTATGGAGATAATGAGCTTAGTTTAGCACAAAGAAAGAAAACAGGTGGAAACAAGCAAGCCTGGTTCTGTCCAAAGTCCAAAGGCCTGATCACACCTGAAAGTGGCAGAGGATTATACATCATTTTGATTTTATTTTATTAAAGGTTTGAAAAGGGGAAAAGCTTTGTGGCTTTACCATTGTTAGATTGGTTTGTAATGAGTCAATAAGTTCACACATTTATCTCACGAGATGTACAGTAAGATTGTACCAGTAACTCGTGCTTCGTAACCCTCTGCAAACAATTCCTCCTTTTTTAATGTATTATTTGTAATTTTTTATTGTTAAAAGTAAGAAAAGAATGCAAAACGGAAATGCTCCTAGTTGTCTCAGCCAGCTTGAGTGGCGTGCCAGTGTTACACAAAAGGGAACATGCTGTCCGACCATGCTGCGGTCAGACAGCATGTTATTAGTGGTATTTAAGATTAAGGGCCACTTCAGCATTTAAATGGACCAAAGTGACATTTGCAGGTGCATTTACATGCTGTTTAATGTGCTGCAGCTGAGCACTTAATTAGTGCCTAGCCTGCAGACTGACGTGAACAGTGAACTTTTCACTGGTGGTCGCTGGTTTAAAATGAAGAGCAGGACAAGATGCGTGCTGATCTAACTGATATGTTGTTAGTTAGATGAGATGGAGACTTTAGCAGGAAAGCTAATGAATTAATGCAAAACCAGGAGGCGCCATCATGAACAGTGGTGGAAAGAAGAATTCCTTTGCTCGAGTATAAGTACTTACACCGCACTGTGAAAATACTGTTACAAGTAAAAGATCTACATTGAAAATGTTACTTAGGTAAAAGTAAGCACAATCAGAAAAAAAGTACTTGAAGTATTAAAAGTAACTCATGTAACCCAAATTTAAAAAAAAATAAAAAAATAAAAAAACACCCCAAAAACTCAAAATTAGTTAAAAAAAAATAGAAAACATCCCCTCAAATAAAATAAAAAAAATCCCCCAAAACTCAAAAAATAATAAAATAAAATATAAAAAACCAAAACACTAAAAAACTAAAAATATTTATCACTTAACTGTTTACGTACTTAATTTACTTTTATTCGTATGGGTGCAACACGAGCTCGCAGCAGGCTGGGGGTGAGCGATAGTGGATCAGTCAGTGGAGAGTAGCAGCGCTCGAGATGCTCAGGTTCTGCTGCACCACGTATGTGTGTGTATGTGTGAGTCGGAGCAGCAAAAAAATGCACCCCTTAAAGACACCACAAAGACACCCAGCATGCTTTTCATGTTACGTGACTTTTTTGGTACAAACATTTACCCGCCAGTGTAGCAGCTGGCCATTAATCTACCCGCATTTGGCAGGTGTTAGTCTGGGACCCTGTGTGGAAACATGCCCACTGCCCAGCCTTTGGTCCTTACTGGTTGCTCGGATGCTCTGTGCCGTGCTACACCCAGGTCTGGCGACGCTTATTCAGCGATCAGTTGGTAATGCCATCCTGGTGGCGAGAACACATTGCTGCGGTTACATTATGTGCGGCATAACAGCACTTAACCACTAAAATCCCTGTCCTCTGAAGATGCTTGTGAAGCGCAGAGACTTGACTTACGAACGTGGGTTTGCCGCAGGACTCTGTATTATCGACTTCCAGCTTGCAGTGGACTGCAGCACAGACATGAGATTCATCTTCTCATCTTAACAGAATTTCTTGATGATAAATTGTAAATAATAAATCAGAAATCATCCTAATTAAGACAAAAAACCCTTCTGAGTTTTTCTTTTGTACCCTGATGTAGTTAAAGGTGCCACAGGCCTCACCACCAACAGTACACAGCTATTTAATTAAGTTGAACAACTGGGCTTCACTTCAAGTCCTTGAGGTTATTTAGCTGTCAATTTCTCCTTGAAACTATTTGGTTTAGTTCTGAAATTATGGCCGACCTCCCGATCAACTCTTTTGCCAAACAGAGCGTTCATTACGTTTTCAAAAAACCTAAATTCTGTTTCCAGATGATCATCATCAATCAAGAGGGAGAATAAAAACAAAAATCAAATTTACAGTTTGGTACTTTAACATAATGTAACCTAAATTACCCACATAATTTACAAGTGAATGAGCCTTTTTTGTTTTTTAAAGAGAATCGTATCAGCGAGCTCCCTCATGTAAAAATGTTTTCTATACTTTAAATTGCTTCTGAGACAACCTGCCGACTGAAACATTAGCTTTCACTTGTGTGGAGACATCTTGTTTGAGTACTCACTGAACTAATGAAAGCCCTGTTATCTCCCTCATGCGAGTTCTTAGCCCCACAAACAGTATTAAGGTCGCACAGACCCCTAATCACCTCGAATGAGCTCGGTGAGAACCCCGCTGATTGTCAAACCCCAGCACGTCTGTGTGAGCGCTGCAGTCTTAACGTCTCCTCACACTTACAGCTGCGGTTTGGCTTGCTCTGCTGTGGGAAGTGAGGGATTTCGTTTGAAGGGTGTGAAGGTTCAGCCGTAATGTGAGAGTGCAGCAGAAATGTCAAGTGTTGTAAAAGCATGAAGTGACACTTTGATTGTGCTTGTAGAAACACAGGCGGTTTTGATGCCAGGCCGTATCATCTGAACTGCATTAATCACATTTTAGCCACACTAGCGGCAAAGCTCCAGGGATGTCAGTCTGTCGATAGGTCGTCAGGTCAGCCCATGACTTTGATCCTGACTGAAACTTCTACAGAATATCTAAAGTTATATATCATTACAGACATACAGACGTTGATGGTTCCCAAAGGTCGAAGCAGAGTGCCTCAATTATCAAGTGAAACTATCTACTATATGGATTGGCACAAAATTTCATGCGAAAATTCTTCCAAGATGCTGTAACGGATCCAATCTCCGACCCATAGGCTGTATACCAAGATGGACAACGCACCTCTATTTCCTCTCTCTGTACAAAAATAAAGCCAAAAATATCTTGAATACATTGCTTGGATTTTGTGCTTTCGGAGTCTGAGCTGCCGAAACAAGAAAGTTCGGCCATGGTATCGAGTTCCCACCCATACGCACATTCAACCCAGTCGCAAGTTGCAACATTGATCATGAGCCCACCAATTGGCACATACAGCTGTCAGTCATGATATCAAAAGTCTATTTGATGTGTTCTTTGAGTTTTTAGCTTCGCTCTTGAAGAACCTGTTAAGGTGGAGGTAGCACTGTAGTACCCGAGATCGGTTTTGGTCTTGCGACTGGTATCGAGACCACTTTTAGAGGATCTCGGTCTCGTTTCGGAATCAAATTGATTTTGACCCGGTCTTGTCTCTATTGAGACTGGTCGAGACTACAACCATACTTGCCCCCCCCATACTTGAGACTTCCACTTTTTACTGCCCTCCCTCGCTGTCCTCCCACTGTTACATTTCTCTCGTATTTCTCCCAATTTAGACCCCCTCTACCATGCCCGTAATAATCACGGAGAGACCGGGGGTCACGTCCGCCCCAATCTGTGAAAAAGTTTGACCCCCCAAAATTGTCATTCATCCTGTGTTTTACGTCTTGGTCTCTGTCTCGACTCTGATCTCTGTCAGGTCTTGGTCTCGGGTTAGTAAGGTCTTGACTACAGCACCGGGTTGAGGTGGCGGGGTTGCTAAACCTCAGCATGTTACCACTGTCATTGTAAGCATCTTAGCATGTTGACATTAGCATTTAGCTGTTAGCATGGCAGTAGACTCTTGTGCTGCCTTCACTTTATGAGCAACACAAACTTATTTTCACTGGAAGGTGGAGACATGAAGCTACAAACTGACGCCTGAATCTTGTTTGATGATGGATATGATGCACTACAAACAAAAGTTGAGCTGTCAATGACTCAACCAATCATACGTTTTTGTTTGTAGCTTCGGTTCTGTGTTATTTAGCTGAGTTAAGTGATGCTACACTAGCTTTTCTGTGTATTGCAGTGTACATGAGGATACAACGAGGCAGCAAAATTATGTTCAAATAGGGCTCAGACATTTATGAAAAGCACAGATAATTTGTTGACCAAACACAACTCTTAGATGATGTTAATTTGTTGTGCTTTGTTACAGCCAGCAAAATCACACAAACCTGTGACGACCTAACTACGTTAATGGGTGCTTGAGCAACACTTCAGCAGCGACTCGGTCACACTTTTACATCGTCGCTCATAGACTGTATGCAGCACGAGTCCTTCAGTTCAATTTATTATTAGTCAGTGTAGCGTATTTACATTTTCACTGCTTTATTTATTGAGGTCTAAACTATAGATGCCTTATTTTAAAGAATGATTACCTCTTTGTTTTTAGTCACCTCCACATGATAAATAAACTCCTCCATTTATGGCACGCATTAGCATGTATAAACCTCAGATCGAACACACATGAGAAATAGACTGAAGTCAATAAGTTTACTGCTCGCCCCCACACTCTTTATCTTAGTCGTCCTGAGTTGGTGTTATTGATGATTATCTCTGCTTGATCTATGAACTGAGGAAAGCTGCTGGCTCTTTTCTTTCACACTTCTTTCCTCTGCTAAATACTGGCGTCTCTTCCACTCATTAAGCTGCATAGTGTTTACAAAGTGCCGTCTTTATCTAACCCTAGACTTGTGTTGCGCTCCACTCTGTTTTTTGTTTCGAACTCCACCATCTGTGCATTCTTTATGTTGCCAATCTTGAGTTTAATGTGAGCAAGGGATTTTGTCATAAAATCATTTGGTTGTTCAATAAAGTTTGTGTGCCAAGAAGAGGGCCGCCTGCTTTTCTGCCTTCTAAGCAATAACGCTGAGATTATCGAGCAACCCTTGAAGAAGCTCAAGCTCAACAACTTCAGGGGGAGAACTCCCAGACATAAGTGCTCTGTGGAGGTGATAAAGTGACGAGGAACACTTTGTTCTCGAAAACAACCCCTGAACATCATCTACAAGTAACAAAGCCAACAGAAAAATAATTGCATAAGTGAGCTGTGAGTCAGAAAAATCTTTTGTTTGAGATGTTAACATCTCCCAACTGCAGTCAGTCCCTTTATGTATTTTAATAAGTGACAATTATGTTTCTGTAGGTGGAAAAAAACAAACGGTGTATCTGATTCTTGATAATGCGTTTGCTGTTTTACTGCATTTCTTGTTGATTCAAATTACGGGGCTGCACACAGGATTTTAATTCCCGCGACACACCCCTTAACCTCTCAGAAAATGTTGGCCAGGCATTTTTAATTATTTAGTCACTGTTCGGTTAGATTTTCTTGCAATTTTTAATCCCTGCATGAGGATGCTGAGTTTTGCTCAGATGGAGGATTAGTGAATCCTTTATTTATTGGCCTAAAAGTAGTTACATTTGACATTTTGTGCCCTTTTTTACCAGCATAAGTGCAAAACCCAGCTCAAAGTTAAAGGTCTTGGGGACAGCGTGGCTGTCTCCAAGCATACTTGCTATTTTGGTGGCTTTGCAACAGTGTAAAGTGCAAAAGGTCGAGCTGGAGTCAAACGTAGGTCAGATATGGTATTATATTAAATAAAAAAGCTCTTAGCCAGTCACATCAATGGTCCCATTGTTCTTAAAACAGCTTGATAAATCATAGCAAAGCATGACAAGAACAGCTCAACAAATGACATTAACGTTGTCACTTCCCTTTGTTCCTCTGACCAGCTGCTTTGCTGAGCTACTGTTGGACGGAGATTCTGGACGAGAATCGTCAAGACTACCACCGCCAGATTTTCTGCTTGGACAAACCACAAACAGCAACACTTGAAGAAGTCTTTGAGGAACACTCCTTGGTTTAGCCACTGAAGCCAACTCAAAGTAAGCCCCAAAATACCCACTACCTTTCAGTTTCTTACGCTAAGTCATTGCTGCTCTCCTTTTGACCGGTGGCTGCTCCTTGAGTTGTCAGTCTCGTAACACTACACAGTGACTTTTGGCCAGGGACACACCTAGTTCTAATGTGTCTATATTCAGCACATAACAAAGCCAATTTCCACAAATTAAAATTGTCAGAATGTTGCTTGTGCTGGTCATTGCACCACAAATAAACCATTTAGTATAAAAGTTCCAGAATCAGCTCATGAAAGATTAAGTTTTTCATTGGTGAATGTATAAGCTTCCACAAGTTTGCTTAAACTGAGCAGAGGATGTGCAGTTTTATAATCTTGTATGTCTTGTCAGCCCACACCGCACTGTAAATCACAACTCTTATGCTTGCACTGTGTGGACGAATTTCACGTAAGCAAGGAACCTCCTGTCAGTTTCATCAGTGATATTGCCAATATTCAAACAAGACAATCGTGTCCTAACTTTGCGGGAAAATGCATGTCCTATCTTCATTGTTGACTAATAAGAGAGAGGCACCATTACTGTGTACAAGTTGCAGCAAGTTAGTGTTCTTGTTACAGGAGTCTCAGTCCAAGACTTTAGATTAGACACAACATGTAGAATACTACCCCACTATTATTAAAGGGGCTCCATGCAAAATTCAGAGCTTAAAAGTTGTCTGGACCTGATATCTCATTACAAGCTGTGCCAGTGATATGAAATGGTATTCATTCCTAAGAGGGCCTGGTCATCTCTCCCCTGCATACCCAAACCTCGTTTAGAAGGGTAGTTAACTTTGTGTGGATGGTTAAAATGTGATTCAGAACAATACAACACTATATACAGTACATTTGTTCCTCGTTTTACCGCTTGTTTTTATCTGCTTGCTTAATTTCTGACATCAACTGTCGTCGGTTGTTGCCAAATCTCACAAGACTATGTTGCAAAAAACAGAGACATGTCTAAAACAAAGTTAATTTTCTCCTGATATGTCAGTGTGAAAAAATGCCTTTTCGGTGTCAGAATGCTTAGAGGGGCTGGTGCTCGTAAGGAGTGGGTCCATTATTTACTTTAACGAATACAGGACTTAGGGAACATTCAAAATCTGTACCCTTGTTAACGTTTTCCATAGAAATGAATAGATTCAGGGCTACTGTTAATCTCCTAAAGTGGTGAAACCCACATGACACAGATACAGGAAAGGAATCTGAAGTGCGTTGTCTCAGTTTATCAATGGTCTCTGGATAAACACATGCACTAACATGCATGCATGTTACCACAACAAACCACAGAAAAGCTCAGATTACAACACACACAGAGGTAACATGATTTCATTTTCTGCTCAGGATGCCGTCACTCCACTATATCTTTATATAGCTTTAAAACAAGCTCACTCCAGTGTATAATGACCTTGTTTGACCATTTCCACAGTCCGATTTCCCAAATGGCTGCTCTGAATGCAAGACAGCTGACCAAAACTTCTAATGTGCCAGAAATCTAATCGATTGTCTGGCACGCAGAACATTTATCAGGTGTCATGATCAACGGCATGTCAACAAAAAATGATCTGCCAGAAATTCTGTTAATTACATATACAGTAGCTGCCGACTTGACCCCCCCCTTCAAGTTTCCAGAAAAAGACATGACCTCGGTGTGCTGATTGGTAGCTTTGACCCTGGTTTTATAGATTACATTGAGATGCTTATGTTTCATCTAACAAACGGTAAAAGTTACAATCTGTCATTTGATACTGAATCCA
Source organism: Plectropomus leopardus (assembly GCF_008729295.1). NCBI lineage: Eukaryota > Metazoa > Chordata > Actinopteri > Perciformes > Serranidae > Plectropomus > Plectropomus leopardus. The sequence goes on from NC_056470.1 coordinate 31,371,832, forward strand.
TAAGAAACACAAAAAAGCCAATAGATTCTTACACTGGTGGCGTATTGGATGTCCCTCCATATGTTCGTCTCTCTGGAGAGGTCCGACGTCTCAAACAAGTTGTCCAGCACCACCTCCCCGATCATGTCATGACGTGAAAACCGGTCAAAGTCAAAGACGCTCATATGGAGCTTCCTGACCGGCAGGTCACTGTAAGGCACAGGAAACTGGAAGCTCTCGCTGAATGTGGGGTTGAGGGTCTTCCTGTGGACACGAGTCTGGAACTTTTTGCGGTCAGGCAGCAGGTACACCTTCACGTAAGGGTCAGATGTGCCGCACAAGTCCTTGGCAGGCAGGTCTGCCGCTTTGAGGATGTTGACTATGAGGGCCTCATTTTCATAGTCGTACTTGAGAGAGAAATTAATCCTGCCACAGTTTTTGCTGCTGCCGTGCTTGGAGGAATCCTCCGATTCCAGAGTCTTCTGTTGGTAGAGCTCTGGCTGGATGCGGCCGATGCCGGTGGGCTTTTCGTCATTGTCCGCCACGTAGTCATTTCCCAGATCTAGACTGCCTACCTGCATCTGCCTGGGCAGGTGTCTTTTGAATGAATTGTGCCTGCAGGGACAGGAAAGACAGGAAGAAAGAGAGTGAGTGACAGGGAATGGCTTGTGGTTTCAGCTGAAGAAATTCAAAACAGGGAAGTATTAAAGTCAGTGGAGGAAAATTTTGTATTCGAGGACCCTGACACACCAAGTTGACCTCAAACTTGTAGTGCTGACTAGGGTTGGGTTGTTTTCCTGTTTTGCTGGTCTGGTCCGGTGTACAAGCTTAAATGGTTTTGATTTATGCAAACCGGCTGAACTGACATTTGTCATTATGTTACGTTCTGGCAATTTTATAAGAAGCCTAAATCACAAGATAAATCCAAATTGCATTAGTAATAAGAGTTATGACAGCGTGATTAATATAACATTATGTTTGTAAATTTGTTAATGGAGCAACTAGTGTCATACAGATTGTGTAATTTACTGCCAAGCTGAGGCGGCCGCTTTCGGCAACAAGAGAGAAATCAAATTTCAGCAGAGGGAGAAAGGGGGAAGAGCGGCGCACACTGTGCTTGTTTACTTTTTGGGGTTATGAGAGGAGATGACAGAGTTAGTCTATTAAAAAGACTAAAACTTCCATGTGGAAATCTCTGATCTCTTGGGTTATGACTCTGGAAAGAATAGGTCATTATATTGACTGATGGACTCATCTGTTTTTGCAGAAATGGAAGAAACCATTGGAATCTCTGGGATTTCAATGTAATTTAGACTCACAAAGATAAAAACTCTTGACATATGTCTGAATTGGGGACACACATGAATCAGATTGATGCGCAAAATAGTCATTATTTAACCTCATCATATTGTGCCTCTTACTGTGCAATGCCATCACTTCTTTTGCATTAATGGACTAATCAGGTATTGTTATGCAGTGTTCTGGTTTGCATGCCTGCTTGTGGAAAAAACTTGAATAAAGTAAGAGTTAACAAAATTACTAAAACTATCTCAACATGACAACATTTGAGATTTGAAGTCAGTGAAAGAGCTGTCCTTCCTTTCTGCAGGTGTGACAGATGATCTTTTGTTAGTGAGTTTCTATTTATATCCGTCACTCTCTTTGAAAGCACCACAGTGGATGAGGACCGGCTGATTCATGAAGTTGAAATGAGGAATTATTTACACAAAGCCTATTTTTTTTTACTACAAAAACTTAAACATAGTGTCAGCTGGCTGGAGGGAGATCACCAGATAGCTGAAAGTTTCTGCTGAGTTTATTGACGATTGCTAATAACAAGCTAGGCTAATGTTACTTGCTGTTGGCTATCTTTGCTGTATGTAATTTTCAGTGAATATCACAATATGTAGTGATTTGTGATTTGGAGAGTAATGTTACAAACGTAGGACCATAGCAATAGACTTGGCATCAGTGTGGACAGACAGCTCTGTTGTTACACAATGCTACGTAATAGACACTCATTTTATTATGTTCCACTTAGGATTGACTGCGTAATCATGAGGGACACCTGGTAAAATTCGGTAATGCAGTTCAGTCCGATGTTTGGCCTTGGCCAATCCTGGCACCCTTTTTCCCATACCACATTTGGCCATGTCGAGTCAAACCATGCTGCCCCAGTTTGTCTTTCTAGTATCAGCTAAGACACTCCGGGCTGTGCTGGAGATGGATCATCTCTGGAGAAGGGCCAAAAGTGCACCTGACCACCTCCAAGCAGGTAGCGGTGAAGTTTGGCAGACTGTAGCGAACCCCTACGACCTCCCTTATCCCCCTGAGAAAAATGTGTGTGTTACGAGGCTCAAATTACGTCTGTGCAGGCGAGACTAGAGGAAAGATGTTTTTAAAGTCTTTTTGTTCAGCTCTTAGTACTTTTGTAGCTTCTTACTGAATCTCCATGGTTTGTAGTTTTGTTTCTTTTTTCCGTCCCTGTTTTCACTTTAGATGTGTTTGGTTTTATCTGTACTGTAAGTTGTGTTAAGTTACTGCTGATGAAATCAACTTTCCTTATTTTGCTGCTTCACAATAATGGCTTTTACATAACTAAATAACGGGGCACTTTTATTGTAAAGAATCTATAGGAAATTAAATGTGTTTAATGTGTTAAATCACTGAATTATTAACTTAGTGGATTTTCATCTAAAAAAAAAACTTTCCTGACACGGCAGGGAGGAAGAGTGTAGGCAGAAACAGTGAGATGTTGGCTTAAGAGCTGCAGACAGCAGGTTATTGGGCCTCTGCAAACGGCTAATCTCCAACAGGTAAACTTTTACCTGCTGTGCTGTGGGATTAAAAAAAAAAAACAAACACTTGCAGCAAAATAACGGGGGACCTTTAGCTGTTTATCAGTCTGCGGCTTATAAATGTCCTCGCTCAAGACAAGCTGTAATCAGTTAAAGTCACACCTTCATGCAGGTAGCCTTGTTGTAATGGAAATGCAAATCCCTGCCGAGATGGGATGATGTGCTGAGTCAAACTAAACCAAGCCAGCACACGCGTGTCGAAAAAGGGTGACGAATTGTGTCACCTCATGTCACCTGACGTCTTCTCTTAAAGCTGCAGTAGATGAAAGACAACACCCAGAGGCTGGCTGAGTTCTTCCCTGTGTGAGATGAAATAACAAGCTGCCTGTGGCCTGTATTTGTGTTGTTATAAAAATGCATGAAAGCAATTATCATAGAAAGCTAGTGTGTTATTCTCACGACACTTTCAGTACTGTTGTATGTTTGGAATACTGATTTAAAGGTCCACTGTGTAGGATTAAGTGGCATGTAGCAATATTTACATGATGTTAGAAAAAGTCAAATTATTGTGTTTGTCTGACTAAAACTGGACCTTTTCTGGCTGAAATCGACCAAAGTCCAATTTCTTGAAAACGGTGTGATTGGAAGTTGAACTATTCAGTCATGTGAACACCACCTATCTGTGGTTACAGATAGGGACTGTTCGTCAGTTATTAGGGGTGGCAGGCAATTTAAAAAAATCTAAGCACTGAAGAGGGACTTGTGTTTTTAATTTTGGCTGAAGGGAGATGTAGTATTTTATATTTATTTTAAATAAAAAATGTCACACCCTAGCCACCCCCCTCCTCTGATAAATAAAGTACAGTCCCACAACATCAGCACAGAGGCTAAGCGATGTCCTGCTGTGGACTGGGCCGCAGCAAAACATACTTTAACCCCCTAAGAAAAATCTCAATAGCCTTTCATTTTAGGTGTACTCTATATTTGAATGTTTTCATCTCTTTACCTCAAACAATAGCTAATGGATTTAAATAATTAAAGTTTTTAAAGGAAAATGTGTGTGGAAATAGACATTAACGTGAATCCAAAATATTATTAGCGAAGATAAATTCTCCTTTTCATAAAACTTATTTTCGTTTACATAAATGAGGCTAAACATGGAACCTTGTGCAATCACGTGAGCGAGGTATAACTCAAACACAACGCAGCACACCGTTTTTTTCTCTCCACATACTGGACAAACAGGTGTATTATTATGTATGTCAAGTGTACGGACATTATTGTAAACCACGATGGATTGTTTTGTATTTCTAAGAGACTCTGACACACCGTCCACCTCAGAAGCCAGCAGCGAAAGTGTAGAGGGTGAAGTTAACGCACTAAGTCACGCTACAACTGCTGCTGACTGCTGCAGCTACAGGCAACCAAGAGTAGACCTGAAAAACATTCAGAGAATTATTTCTAGTTGAACTCATTTTTATACAAAATATGTAGTAGGGGGTCCCTGCGCTCTTGCTTTGAGCTAAGGGGCCTGTGGCCTGAAAAACATTGAGGACCGCTGCTGTAGGAGAACCATGGTGGCCAAAAATGCAAATGGCCCTTTCTAGAGCCAGAGTTTGATCTGTTTGTTCTGCAGAATAAACATGACAGACTGATTCTAATGTAACTAACGCAGCAGTTCTTATTTTCAGATTATAGTGAAAGTAGACTTATGAAAACATAGTTATGAACATAAAGTACCATTTCTGCCAATGCATGACCCAAAATCCTACACACTGGACCTTTTAAGAATTCGTCTGATTTGCATTCGACACTGCTGAGTTTGCTTTTCTTTGCTTTGCACTGGGTTTGTCTGCTCTTTTGTGTGAGGAATGGAAAAAATACAATAAAAGGTGCAAGTGAAAATAAGAAAGTCAAGATAAAACTGACCTATATCTATGAAATAACAACAGTTATAACAGAAAAAGGCACAGTGACAGCCCAATACGCACCAAACGAGGACCTGAGGATGACCAGTGGTTTGCTTTGTCAGGTTGCTGCTTTAGTCCGTGAACAAATAGATGTGCTTTTTAAAGTCGCGCTGCATAATAAACACAACTACTGATGTCCGCTTATTAAAATGGTGAAAATGTGCAGTTCTGCTAGAATTACTACAGCAAAATGCTTTTTTTCCTCTCCTTTAATCCATAAATTCTCATGAAGAACCCATCACATATAATTAGCCGTACCATTATGAGTTACAAAGAGATGCCTCTGAGGCAACACCATCTACAGTATTTATTATAATTAACTTTGTAGATACCAAATTGCTTAGAGAGAAAGTTTCTCCCCTCATTAGTGATATATTTAATGTATTTGATGCCTACTCACTTTAAATATTCCATGTTTAGCAGTGAGGCGTTTTACATTTTTTCCTTGTAATTCATGTTGGATTATTGGTCCTACATAAATGTGTGTCTTCAAATTTGCCTATGAGTGCTCACATGCATGCTGGTATGTATCCCTTAGCATATTTACACATGAATAAGCACATAACAGTCTTACATGCGTGTGTAAGACTAACCGAGTGGAGGAAGTCGGCTCAGTGGTTTGCCTCTGCATGCGTTGCGTGCGGCGCAGGAAGTGCTCCCTCATGGAGAGCTGCACATCGGTGGGGATGTCGGGAGATGTATGGCTTATCTTCACCGCAGCCTCCAGGAAACCTATGGAGCCCATGGGGTCCTTCACCTTCTCTGTCGCCATGGTGACCGGCGGCGGCTGCTGCTGCTGCTGCAGGGGGCTGGGCAGAAGGGGAGGCGGCTGGAGCGCGCAGTCCTCTGGGTCACAGGCCGTGGCGAGGGATGGGCTGGGGAAACGGGCCTTTGCTCGCCAAGGTGCACGGCACAGCTTCCAGGAGATAAATGTGAGGAGGCCCAGCAGAGCCAGGCCGCAGACCACAAACACACCGAGCAGGAGGCCAAAAGAAGCGTCTGGTGGCGAGCCACGGGGACCGGAAACAGAGGATCACACAATATGGACAAACAGATGGTGATTACAAGGGTGAGACAGGGGAGAGAGAGAGAGAGAGACGGTCTATTAGGACATGAATTTTCTGGTGCTATATCGGTGGTTTTTATATAAGACTAAATACACTGGACCAAGTATACTGAGAGATGTGCTTCATAAATATTAAGTAGCCTCCATTAGACAGTTCAGCCAGGGGATAAGGAAAGAATAAATAGTATTGAAATGTGGGTATGCACTCATGCACATATACACATACATAGATAATTTTCTTTGACATCGGAGGTAAAAGTAATTAAACTCTGACAAATGATAAAAAAAGCAAACAATATAATCTATCTGACTTATAAAAAAGTTACTCATGAGAAAAGAAAGTGTCAGACGCCTTCCTCTGGGATTTTTTTTACCATGAAACAGATAAAAGGAGCCGTGCACGGTCAAACTCATTTATTTTCCAGCGTTTTGAATATGCTTTCTGGGGAACAACCTGCACACAAAGACCTGGAGACATACCAAGAATGCTGACAAGCACTCTGCGACGATTCACGGGGACCGAAGGGGGAAAAGAAACAAACAGAAAACACACAGTACAGTATCTCTGGCTTTTGCCTTTTGGGACACCTGCCAGAGTTGATTTCAAGTAATTATATTTCTGCACCTGATACTTGAAATGTTTTCCGCTCTTTCCGGCCGGGATTGAATTTAATTTTCTCAATTTTGCTGGAGTGTTCTTTTCCTCTCGAATTTATCTACAATAACTCACACTGAGGAGCGTCTGTGCAGCGTCTCAGAGGATCGCTGAACCCTCGTCTCCACACAGGACCCCTGAGATAGCAGGAAGCTGTTTTGAGGCACATTGAATTAGCTCTTTTCTAATATTTACCCGGTGCAACCTTTCCTTCAGCAAAACATGAGCAGCGACATGCACTGAAACCTGCAGGTGAACTTAGGTTTTTATAGAATACATGCAATTTATGATTCTTTACTTAATATTATTTAATACACTGAATAAAGCAGTTTAAAGTTAAATGTTTACAAATAGCTAATTCTATGGTAACAAAAACAACAATTCCTAATTTTAATGTGATTATACTCGAAAGACAACATTTTTATTATATTACATTTCTGCCAATAGATGCCCCTAAATCCTACAAACTGAACCTCTAAGTAAAAGTTGCAATACCACAGTGAAATATTCTCCATTATAAGTAAAAGTCCTGCATACAAAATTTTATGCAAATAAAAGTATGAAAGTATTTTTAGCCAAAAAATACTTAGAGTATCAACGGCCGACTTAAGTACTGTACTCAGTACTATACTCAGTAAAGTATTTTACAGAAAAAATGACTTTTTAGAATATTATATGTATTGTTACAGATAAAGATAAAGCAGCCCAACAGTATATGAAATGGTACAAATTAACTAATCCTTGATCAAAATACAATGATATCACTATAAATGATGCTGGATGTTTCTGAATGCACGATGCAGCCCTACAGCTCAATACTGAAACTGTTTCAAAAATTGTTGTACCCAGTCATTTAAGCCCTGTTCGCACGGGACTAGTATTACATTGGGTTCTCAGGTAATTTGTAGTAATTGCAGAGGACGTCTGTGATTGTAATCCCATGCAAATCGGCCATGTCTGTTATTTGTAAATTAAAAATTCCAGAGCAAATTACCATAACCTACCATATTTCGGCAAACATGGTATAATATTATTCCTGTGCGAATCATTATCGCTGGAGATTTGAAAGCAAATTATTATTTGAAATTAAATTATCTGAGTACTAATTCCACTACTGGGAATCAAAAATATTCATCATGCAATAGAAGTAGTTCTCCCAGTGTCATTATTATTAACTACCATTGTGACATTGTATTGTATTTTCATATACTGTTGGGTTTCTTTATCTATAACAATACACAATATTCTGAAACGTCATCACATTTGTCCTGTGTAACTAGTAACCGTAGCTGTAAAATATGCAGCGAAGTAAAAAGTACAATATTTGCCTCTGACGTGTAGTGAAGCAGAATTAATGTAATACCACCTCTGCGCTTTTACGTCAAATAGTCTGAAAATTCAAAATAACTTGCTTCCAGTAATAGTTGTATGATAAACTTTTACTGCTTTTATATCTAAACTATCCAAAGTTGACCAAAAGCTATTAAAAGATTCACATTTCCCCCCACAAATTAAGATGTTTCATGTCAAAAATTCAAAGTAAATGTCCACTAAGAAGAATTTATAGCTTAGCCGAGCGGTGGGCAGGATTTCAAGTCTGGAGGATTTATGCCTGAGGAGGATTTCTCAGCTGTCCACAGCCCTGGCCTCTTCATGTCATCTGAAATTTCACACAGCTCCCCACAAAGCTTCGCCTTGACTGGACTGTCGCTCGCAGAGACTTCATCCGCCGTCACGGCAAATCGGAGCAGATCCTGCGCCGTGGTACTGAAATACGAATGCCTGTGGTGACAATCATTCGCTACAGAATGCGTTGACAGGTCAGAAATGTGTATCTGAGTATGTAACTCTGGCTTGTTTCACTTTTTCCACTGCAGCATCTTTCAAAGTGAAGCATCCATTAAAGCAGAAGTCTGACACTGTGGGGACCCCCCAGACAAAATCAAGACCATGCTTTGTCTTACTTCTCAATGGTCCATAAATCATGCTACAACTTTTGGACCATAGTCATAGCATCATACCAACCATAGTGCTTTTTTGGGTAGAAATATATTGCTGCTATGTAAGATTGTGATGCATTAGTCCAGGTTTTTTAGCCTATATATTTGTATAGATGACACCATTAAAATTTTGCCCAAGCAGCTATTAGCGGTTCCTTTTTGCAGTCTATCCATGAATATACAGACAGCTATGACTGCAATAATTTGATACTAAAAAAACTTAAAACTTTATTTGCATGGGATATCAGAGATGATGAGCTTCCCCAAAAGTGTATGTCACATGTGGTCTAAATATGTGTGCAACGTGCCTTTGGGTTCAGATTCGACTGAGTTATGACTCAGAGAAGAAGTCCACTGTTTAATGTAAATTGCTGCAATCTGATGCCAATGGTTTTAAAGGGACAGTTCACCCCAAAGTAAAAAAAAAACAAAAAATTTTCTCTTACCTTTAATGCTGTTTTTCAGTACAGATTGTTTTGTTGTGAGTAGCTGAGTGTTGGAGATATCAGCTGTAGAGACGGCTGCTGCTCTCCAGTATAATGGAACTAGGTGGCTCTTGGCTTGTGGTGCTCAAAACGCCAAAAAATATATCTAAAACGCTCAGCTCACGCACACTTTAGTTTAGCTATTTAATTGGACTACTGTCCTTGTCTCAGTGTACGAGCAGCGGGGGAGAATCAATTTATTGACAAAGTATGCCCGACTCCGCCACAGTAGTTGGCGATATGCCTCCTTTCAGCTTGTTGCTATAGATCTATATTATTTATTCAGTCTATGCTATAGACCGAATCACAATCACTATGTTTATTTACAGTAACTTTTGGGATAGAAAACCACAGCATCACGTACATATAATCAAACGGAGCTGAGCAAACTCTGCTTTCATTGATCAGTTTTAAGCCAACTAAAAATCAATATCAGTTTAAGCTATATAGCTATATTTAGATTACTTTCACCATTTTACCATGCCATTAGAAAGCCGTTACCAACGGAGAATTGAAGCCGTTATATATAAAAAACACCAGACTCCATTGAAAAAACATTGTACTCCATAGAAGGGCAGCGTTACAGATCTACCGCCACCTCGATCAGCTGTACTGGAACATAAAGAGGAGAAAATATTCATATATAGTGTACACTTACACTGATATTGATTTTTGTGTAGGTTGCTAAAATATGTACGTATACATATACGTTGTCCGCTGTTGTACATCGTTTAGCGTCCGTGCCAGTGTTGTGGGACTGTACTTTATTTATCCGAGGAGGCAGGTGGCTGTGGTGTGACTTTTTTTTTTTTAATGTAAAATATATATAAAATACTGCCATTTCAAGTTGTATGTCCCTCACCTAGGCCAACATTAAAATCACAAATTTGACTTTTTCTAACATCATGTGAACGTACTGTGTGAGCTGTGTGTCACAGCTATTGCTGCAGCTCTGAGTGCTGATCGTTTTGGTAACTTGGCCGAATCAACGGGCCAAACTACAATAACCAAATTCCTGTTGTCCAGCTGTCTCCTTTACATCGAGCAGTATCTTTGCTTGAGTCTGGAAACCTCTACACCAAAGTGTCACTACAAAAACTGAAACAAAGTGTGAGCAGACGTGACGAGTGGGAGTGTTTGTCATTACCTTTTGCTCACATCACAGCTGCAGCATTACTTTTTCTTTTTGACTTTTGCACACTGTTTAGCAGATGCTGTAATTGATATAGGTATGAAAAGACTTTTTTTTAACGTTATGAAACTCACACCAGCTGTCATCAGTCTAGTTTAGTGTGATAAGGTTAATAAGAGAACTCCGATGCTGCGACGCCGGCAGTACAGTAAGTCATATCTACCATAACGACTGCAAAAATAGAAGTGTTAATTTCTCAGTCCGTCTCTTACCTTCTAGTGATGAGAAGGCGAGACATATTGTATGCAGAGAGCTAATGATGCAGCGACAGTGAGACGGAGAGCGAGAGAGAGAGTCAGGCATGAGTGTAAGAGAAACAGAGAGTGACTGAAGAGCCATTGTTCTCCCTCTCCAGACAGATGGGTAATGGAGCAGAGCTGTGTGAACATATTACTCCCTCTGGACCCGACAGCGTGAGACTACCCTGACCTCAGGGTTTAGCACACTATTAATGATCACACCCACGCCATGAGAGAGTGGACCAACACTAACCTGCAGTCAATCAAAAGGGTCTTTTCGGTTCCTTTCATGCTGAAAACACCGTTCACAATCAATACTTCCAAGGCTGAATCAATCTCACTGTAAAAGCTCCTCCAGGTGGGGTGTTAGGGCCAGGTGCAGAGGGCAAGGAAGTGAGGAAAGACTGGTATTCAATTCATAAAAATAAAAGCGGTTCCTGTATTGACCTCTGAGCTGGGTGACTTGCGTGGATGCGGTGACAGCTCCAGTGCTATAAAAACGTTGTGGCGTGCTTAACCTTTCCAAACTGAACCACATTGAGCTCTGCAAGCGAGCAAAGCAACCGGTGGTTATATATCCTCGTCGCAAACGATTTGTTTGATTCAGTCATCAAGTTTCTGCTTCACGCTGCACCAAACCAGGGCGCTTGGCGAGACATTATCAGGTGTTTCTCAGGGTGCACAAATTTAATCAGGGTTTGTTTTGAAGTTGAGTCGAAGAGCAAAGTGAAGCCTTAGGGGCTTTTCTTTTTTTTTTTCTTCTTCTTTTCCTCGTCAAGTGCTTTCAAATCTAACCTGGTTTCCATAGTAACCGGGTCATTAGACGGAATATGCTCTGTCTCTGTTTGCTGTTATGAATTGACTCGTCCTCAGAAGGGGAAGTCCACTTCGCTGAAAATGGTACACGCAGGTCAGAGGCGTGAAAATGCTGCTTTGGTTGAGTGTGTTACTTTACCCAAGCTGCAGTCTGAAGTGTGATAGAGACACACTATAGAGATACACTAAGTGAAGGCAGAGGTTTTATTGTCATATAAAGGACAGTGATTTGGTTAGGATGGTCGGGCTTGCAAGAAAGATGGATGACAAAATACTGTTAAATAATGTGTTGCTGTGAAGTTTTTACTTTGCAGTTAAGTTTGCTGTCTTATGTTCATACATGCAAATGTCAGTTTTTGTCAGTATTTGCATGCACTGGTGTGCTAATTTGAGGATGTCATACTAATAACACTTTCTAAATGTCTCATGGACCAATCACATTGATTGTTTGAAACTAGTTGTTTTTCCTTCTTTATTTAAAATAATGAAAAGACTTGAAACAGTTCAGTATTTTTTGATATACTGTTTCAGTTATTGTTTTTTATCCAAATAAGATATTAATAACTCAGTGATCAGAAGCACTAAAACAACTGCTGCGTCGTGCTCTGTCGGCCTCATTACCCTAAAGGCCAATGTCTAAGGATAGTGGTGAGTGCTGGTGCAGTCTGAGCCCTGTAGTCCACAATTATTCATGCTCTCTGCCTGTCACACATGACATCTGATGTGTCCGCAGGGAAAAGAGAGGAGCTGCATAAAACATGTGAACGTGGGCGAGCAACAATTCATGAAAGAAAGTTAACTTTCTGTGATTTTTATGCCTTCTGACTGATTTAATTTTTTTTTAATTATTAATCTTTCCTTCCAAAAATTGCTATTTATAACCCTCAAGTATCCACAGAAATACTTGCAGCACATTCTGCAGCTGTGGCAGTGGATAAATTGCAGCAAGTGTAAAAGTAATTTCAGCCCAAACATTTAAGTGTAAGAGGATCATGTGCAGTTGGCTTGTTATTAATGGTTACAATTTACAGAGAAAATTAAACTGGTTCAGGAAAAGTATACTTTAGACAACGGGCAATGGCATTAAATGAAATTGGAAAAGCGCATCGACTTTTCACAACTGCTTTCAGCAAAAAGTAGGCTTTGTAGTTCACTACAATCTCCTTAAATTGTAACTGTCTCTGCAACACACTTGTTTCAAAGCTGTCAGTGGTGTCTTCTTTCCCTAAGGGGGCATATAATGCGCTCTAATCTTGATGTGGGTACCTCAGCCATTTTTGGATTCCTGTATCCCATGGTGTCTTTTTCAGAGCAATCAGAAAATCCCATAATCCCCCAGATCCCCCAATCCTAATGCGAGGAGGAGTTTAGACTGCAGCAGATGAGCCGGAGGTGTGAAGAGGAATTTGAGGCTGTGGAGAAAAACATTATACTCTCACACAACAGAGAGGTGGGAAAAAAGATGCTGTATCTGTGGAGAAATTCTCCAAATTAGGCTAAAAAAGCCTGTTTTTAGTAATTATGCTTACTTAAAATATTTAGAGAGTCATTACTCATTATTGATTGCTTTAATTTCAAGTTAATCTGTGTGTAGAAATGGGGTTTGTAAACAAGTTTTAATGATTGAGTCGTGAGCAAACACTGAAAGTAGCAGGATAAGGATGTTTCGTCCAGCTTTTTAAAAGTTGTACTCATTACAGAGTAAAACTTCCACTCAGAGTGGCCGACAGTGTCGGTAATAAAGATAAAAAAGACAGGACCTCTTAAGAGCACAATAGAACTTTTTCCCATTATGGGAACTCTGCAGCCTTAAGCGGAAAAACTGAGTATTGGGTACTACGTCAAACACAACAGTACAGACGTACAGAGTTGTTTATCAGCTCAGTCATTCAGTACGGTTGACAGTTTCAACCTGCGAGGCCAAGATATACTGTCAAGTGGAAATATGTTCAGATGTCTTAGAGCTGCTGTCCAGAGAGGGGTGGTGCCTGTTTTTTTCCATTTTGCCAAAAATGGGACGGATATGTCTTGTTCAGGAAACTGTCATGGTGAAAATATTTAAACTCAGTGACAGCTGAAGGATGGAGGCGAGCTAAGGACAGATGCGAATTAAAAACCATATTTAACTTTACTCTCTGCTTGTGCATATATCATTTTTGGACAGATTGAACAGCTCCAAAAGGTGATTAGGATTAAAGGAAATTAATTAATTCTGAACTTGTCCTTATTTCCTTATTTGCTATAAATTAGGAATATGTCAGTGTTTGCCCTTTTTTTAAAGGCATGGTTGACATTTTGGGAAAATTTGATTTCTAGTGGAGATATGAGAAAATCAATGCCAATCTGACATAGACTCAGGGCTGGGCGAAAAATCAATTTTATCGATCAATTTAAATTTGTTGTTTTGGACAGTTTTTTAAAACGCAAGTCTAGATTTTCTCCTCCGTCGCTCTCTTTGGGCTTCCATAGGTCACTCTTTAACGGCCAATAGATAACTCTAGCTGTGTGATGCTAACAGTTATATTGTGTTTAAATGAAACCTGGATGGTACTGCAATTAAAGAAAAATCCAAAGCAATTGGAGGACAGAAAAATACTGTACACATGATGATATGTTGCTATGATGATGTGTCAAAAAATGTCTAAATAAAATTATGTACAGCTAATGTTAGATAGCCAATGTAGCACAACACACTTTCCATATTACCCACCTGGTATTCCACCCAGTGCAGCGCTGTTCGCCTGCCATAGGTGTCTTTTTTGTTGATCATACAATTCCGGATGTTGTTGCACCAAAATCAATAGCTGAGCTCTCACTCATTTAATCAGCTGAATAAAATAACCAAAATCAGCCAAAAAATCGCCCAAAAAAATAATGTGTGATGTCAAATTGCTGAAAGTAGATATTCCCCAATCGCCCAACCCTAAAATGTAGTATTTTTAGACCATGGTATTTCTACTTTTACTTAAGTAAAGGATCGCAGTACTTCCTCCTCCGATGCCTACAAGTTAATTATTCCTATTAAAGGACTTAACTTCAACATTTGTCAGTTTGTAGCAAACTGGAATCGAATCCGTTCATCATTGTGACTGATTTATATTGACGTTTTTTAGAAGTGTATTTGTGTTAAATTAATTTTCGTCACCCAAAGTGCCCAGACTCTGCCTGGTGTTCCCACTGTCTCACCACGTAATGACTTGAGTTTTCTAACGGACTTCAGAGGGTTCATGCAATGTGCCGGCGCTCACACTCAATAATCCACTCATGAGAGACTCTCAGAAAGACTCTCAGAAAGCTGTTATCTCCTCCACAAGTGTGAAGTTAATCAAAGTGCAGTCTCTCTTCCCCTGCACGTCGTCTAATCCTCCAAACAGTTCAAACACTGTTGTCATCTATCCAGGAAAGTTTGAATATTAAACTCACTGCAAAACTCAATACATCGTGGCCTAAGCACATTTTCGGTGGGGTCAAATGTGATGTGATTGCTGTGTTCTGCGGCCAATCAGAAGCCACGGGGGAGCCTCCCGCCGAGCTGTGATTTCAGAGTTCAGTCCAGCATTAGCATCTGGTCGTATCACACAATTAACCTGCTTGTTGACCAGGCGGCCCTATCTCTGTCGCACAGCTTCAGCCTGCCAGGTTGCCTTTACTCACGGGGGCTGTTTGCCGAGAGCAAATGTTGGAATAGATTGCAGGACTTCAGAGGCCTGTTCAAGAGAAAATAAACATTAAAAAATAGGAGGATTATAAGCGGTAGTTGTTGACACTGTCGCATTTCGGTTGCAGTTAACCTTACTTATGAGAGTTAAACTGCAAATTCAATATATTACTTGTTAGCACTTAAAAGACATTGTCTTTCTTGAGGCGAACCCAAAATTGAACATTGATTTGAACCATTATGGTGATAAATTGAACCATCTATCCCTGATGATGTTTAACAGCAAAAAAACAATAATCTACAGCACCTTCTGATGGATAAAGAAATTGATTTATTTAAAATAAGATGTGTGAAAATAAAAACTATTGAAAAATTCATTGTATCTTTTTTTCATCTGCCACAAAATGTCAAAGCAGCAAATATAACCAGCCTTAAACTCCCCAAAACATAAAATCTAAACAACTAATTCCTTAAAGCTTTCAAGATTCCTTTAGATATTCTCATGCATCAGTAATGTATTTAATTAAAATCGTGAAGCTGGTTGCTATATTTAGAGCTATGAAGTTAAATTCTATTTTTATGTAAAGCTGAATTTCATATGAAATTGAAATTGATATTTCAAGCTGTGCTGAGTCAGATTTTTGTGCAAAAACTCCACATCATGTCTTAGTTCTGCTGCCCATGAGACACTGCATATTTGTCTTGTTTACCCAAAATAAAAAAAGCATCAGCTATGTGACTGCTGGGGAATCTTCTTCTCCATCCTCAGCAAGTAAAAATAGAAGAAAATGAACTTTTTATTTAAGATAAGTCTGATGATATTCTGCAATTTTCCTACCATCAGCATGTCATGAAAAAACTAAAACTAGCAATGAGTTGGTTCTATTAACAGGTATTACTTGCACATCCAGAGCCTGATGTGTCTTATTCCTCTGTGCTGTAGTTGCTATGTTGACCAAAAACTATAAAAAGAAAAAAAACAAACAAACTGATGAGCCATATTTATTTTAGGTCAGTCCCACATACATCATCCTGCTGCCAGAAATACTCACTAAAGCGCCAAATGTGAGTTAATCCACTGCTAAAAATAGTCCCCAAAAAATGCACTATTTCCTCCCGTTGTAGTAATGTTTGCAAAAAAGTGCTCAGCTGTTTTAAGAGATTACTGGGCATTTTTGAGACTGAAACTGTGTAAAGTATATTTATATATCAAAACTATATGAAACTATAATCTATAAAAAGATGTGCAACTTCAGTAGGAAGTCAAACTATTGAGACAAGGACGGACATGTTGTTGGTTTTGGTCTTTTCATAGGATTTGGAGACAAATATAATATTGCCATTTTAAAATACAATACAAGACACACAATATGAACTGTACATATTTATATAAGAGAATGTACGTATGTCGAAAAAGTACTGGGAAAAAATATTTTTCTTGCCATTTCATAGAATTTGACATTTATGTCAACTTTGAAGTGACTTCTAAAGTAATGGCTCTGTGACATGCAGACATGCTGTCAATGTAAATGTTCCTTACAGCTTCATGCAGACATTACAGAACATTTATGGAAAGAGACGTGTGCAATATTTAGCACCTGGTGCTTGAAAGTGATCGGAGTTATTGCTGGAAAATGCATTATTATATTTGATCTGACAAACCAGTTTTGCCTTGGTGGCATAAATATTCTTGAGCCTTCATCCCAATCATGACATTTTTAAGACAGACGGACCGAATTTCTCTGACAAGAACAAATTTTGGATGTTTCAGCAAAATTGTCATTTTTTTTTTACATAAGTTTTAAAAAATCTTGTTTTTTTTGTAGGATCTGATCAAACAATAATATTACCAAGTTTAGGCAAACAGCATTAAGTTTAAGGGAAAAAACACTTGATAAAAGGTATTCAAGGCCAGACGTATAGTCTCTCAATCATCACTTACGATCTACTAGAAGTGTTTGGCAGCGTACTGATCCGCAGAAACTCTGTCTTCTGTTTTTCTCTTGCTGTGTTCAGGATGTTCCTGGGTGCATCACGCAAGTGAGGTCAGGACTTTATAAAAAGGTTGTGACCAGGTGTCAGACTGTAAGCAGCTCACAACCAAGAGGATGCTCGGTAAATCACGGACATAGCGCAAACAAACCCCACAAATATAGTGAAAAATAGTGAATCTCGGGTTGGCTTTGACTTTCGTCTGCAATACAAACAGTAAGAGACAATTTCTGCACAGAATACCTTTAGCTTTAGCTGTTATAGGATGGGTCAAAGTGCACACTATTATGCCGGGCCCTAGGAAAGCTATCGTGCTTGTATAGTAATATGATCAAATAGCACCTTGAAAATGGACATTGTCATTGTAAATATTACCTGTCATTGCGTGTCTGACAAAAATATCAAAAAAAGAAAGAAATTACATCCTTTAGTTGGATTGTTTTTGTAGTCTATTTAAAGATGTTATGGTTATGTAAAAATGCTTATTCTGTCTTAAATTGGTACTGACACTTTTACTGTTTGTCCCTTTTTGAGGACATAAATAGCAAATGGCACTGCTGATATTTTTGGATCACTCCTCTTTGAACATTTGTATATTTCTGAGGTGGCAAACTGAATTACTTGCAAGGGCCCATTCTCTTTACACCCCCCCACGAAATGTATGCCCCTGGGTTTAGGTAAGAATGATGGTTAAGGTTAAAAACTCCAACACTAGTTGCAGTTTCTGTGTCAGGATTCATTTCTTTTCATGCTTATTTGTATAGGGACAAGTATATAGCATAAAACTGATGCCACATACTAAAACATTTATAGCCTAAGCTTGTTTGTGATGCTCGTCCCTAGATGGGCCTTTAAAAATAAATACATGATTCAACAACTACATAAAATACTATACAAATGTGATTTGACACAATTTAAGATGCCACCCATACTACAAAACAATACACATTCAAACTCCAGTTCCCTTCACGTGGAGGTCTAACTTACTGCCGATGCCCAATTAATTTTAAGAGAGCCCCTGGGCAAAAATGTATTATTTCTGATACCCAAATGTGGCAACTTTATTAAACACCACTTTATTGAGAAAATGTTCCATGTGAGCATAGCAAGAACTTTCTACATAACAAGGCCACAAACTTAGCTACAGGGTCTGCTTTAGTGAGTTTTGGGGCTGTTGTCAGCTTATCCCAGTTGGTTATCCAGCCTGTGTGTGTTACATGCTAGATTTGGGCATTATCACAGTATTACAGTATGCCAGGGTATTTAAAAACCCCAAAGTTCTGTTTTTTGTCATACCGTCATGAATATAGGCGCTCCTCTTTCTATTAAACGTATTGTATGCAGTGCACAGCACGCACCACCAGAGCTCAGTGTCCAGTCTCTGTTGGTGGAACAGGCAGCTGAACTGACTGACACTGCAACACCTAGTGGTGGAGGGAGAAGTTACAGGACTGTGAACAGTTGGCGGCCAGCAACGGCAGAGAGACTGGGGAATAACGGCATGTTTTTTACATCTAACCTGCTGAATTAAGGATTTTTTTTTATCAAACCAGAGCTGGTGATTGTTGGAACAGTGGACTTACTAACTAGATTACGAGCAAGAGTAACCAGATGGTTCGAATGAGTTTTGTTTTGTATTTTATTTCGTTGTTGAGTTTGATTGAAGTGTGTTTAATGATGAGCCTCGTCAGTCTTCCATGACCAGACGAAGCTGAATTCATAAGGTCTACATTTATATTTCTCTGTTTAAAAGGAAAATGGGTGGGAGAATATTACTTTTCTTAACATTTTTGTGGGTTTTGCACTCACCGTTACTTTACAATCCCCACAATCTTTACAATTCTACCTTCTTTACTGGCACTGAACAGTAGCATTGAAGGTTAATCATGAGAAGCTACTTGGCTGAGACGAACACTTGTTGAGCTTCATCCTTTTCCCGAGGTGTTACATTTGGTTTGGACAGAGTGGTGACAGACTAACATCCCTCTCCAGGTGTTATAAGCACCCGACCTTCAGACATCTCATCATTACCCTCCTCAGCAGCCCGACTCAATTCGGTAGCATGCCGTTCCCTCAGCCACCTGACATGTAGTGCGTCTGCATCCTGGCCGATCCATCATCCTCACCGTGGCCCCATCATTCTGTAGCTAATGAATTTTTACCGTACAGAGAGCTATAAATATTATATCCCGTATGGAGTCGCATGATTTGTTTTATATGAAACGTGGAGGATATCATAAACCAGCCGGAGTTGGAATCTCCATAACACAAGAACTCATGAGACCGGTGGCGCAGGTGGACAGCATCATGCTGCCAAATAACAAAGGCTGACAATTTACGACTTCACAAGGGTGGAGAACCTTTATCTGTTTGGTCCATGCTCCCCGCATGCCACCATATTGATGTTTTAATTTCCAGAGGTATCACAGTAAAACTAACGGGCTGCAGTGTGGCCCCTTGTAAAAATAACTTAAGCTCATTTTCAGTCTCAGTAATTTTCTTCACCAGGGAATTTAAATGGATGTGCTACATCCATTACGGACAGAAGTTATAAGCGCCCGGTATTGCTCGATGAAAGCTTTTGCTCCACTCAAAATGCTTCATTGCTTTGAAATACTGCATTGTTAATCATGACGAATAACTATGACTAGCAGCCGCCCTGTCATGTGCACAGAGAGGGTGTGAGTGATGTGGAGGAAGTGGGAAGATGCTATAGCTTTTTAATACCTCTGATTAGGTTTAAGGAAAATATGTGGGAGAAACATAATTGAAATGGTAATATGTTTTGGCACATGCTTAAGAGCCTATTAAAATGTTTGATTGTTTACCAGAGGCTGAGGGGGCAATGGATATTTAATAGAGTTTGTTTAGAAGACAGAGTGAGGCAATAAATATGTATACATAACATATTACTAATATTTTTCACTGTTGTATGTAGTTTAAGTAGAATTTAAAAGACATTTTTTAAAAATTTCCCCTGGATGGATCATTTGAAGAGAGCTACACTGATGTTTTGTCTCAATTTGTGTTCTTACATACTTAAACTTGCTATTTTGAGTGCGTAAGCGTTTTCACACTGACTGCCAAAATTTATTGCCCTGATGGTGTCATAACGGTCAAAAAGTGCGTTACACTGGATATTTGACTCAATGGTCGCCATCTTGGCTGCGTAGCCAAATGGGAGGGACTATCGCACTTTTGAAAATCGTGGAAGCTGCAGTGTTTGCAGTCGCTCCGGTGAGAAAACAAAAAAGCTGGCAGATATTTTGGCGTGAGACAATTGCAGTGAGATGTTTGCGGTGTTGCTCCATCTAGTTGCAGTTTCACATTAGAAGAAGTTGTTCCTTTATTATTTCTTATATTATTTTATATTATTTCTTGTATTATTTTTATTATCTTTTATTGCTTTTATTCTTACATTAGAAAAAAAACCTTTATCCATCATTTACTTAAACTGCCTTTTGAGATCTGCCTGTATTACTACTTTTATTCCTTTATTTGCTTTTTCTTGTTGACCATTTGTGTTCACATTTTGTTCTTGTCCTTTTGTTTGACTTCTCTAGACCTTTCTCTGTTTGGCATGTTTGTTGACATTTATTTTATAACTCCCAGAGTTCCTGCTTTGCTTTGTCTGTCAAAGCACTTTATTGATATAGCACATTTAAAAACAGAGGTTTAACAAAGTTAGTGTTATTATTAATATTATTATTATTATTTGCAGAAAGTGCACAACAGTCATGTTCAATATAAGAGAACACTACCCCAACAAAATGAATGCATTACGCAAGTAAGTACACAGAATACACCGTGTACCACATGGAATTGTACTAACGGAGATATGCTGTATTTTAATAGTAGCGTTTACAGTTTTTACAAGAAGACTCCATAAGGAGCTCAGAGTTCACGGCTTTGTGTACACAACTTTCCATTTCATAAACGCAAGCTCACGGGTTACATTTGAACACAGCAAATGCAGAAGAGTTTCCCCTGTTTTCAGCCTTTATGCAAAGCCCAGTTAATCAGCAGAGTTCGACGTAGCTTAAAATAGGCTTCACTTGCTTCTTTCTAGCCGAGAGTTAGATAAGAGGATTGACACCGCTCTAATTATCTGATATATAGCCTATGTAGGTGCAGCAAGGAGATGGTTAACTCAGTGTAAGGATGATAATAAGGATGACGGTTAATGTGGCTTTCAGAAGCCTGACCCCTGTTAACCTGTAATTAACTAATTCATATTTAAGACAATAAAAAAAGCAAAATAATGTGAAATACAAAAGGTGTTTTTCTTTTAGTCCAGACTCATTGACCCAATGAGCTCTAGCGACGTATTGTGAAACACAAACATTATAGCTGGTGAAATTTTAGCGTTTTGATTTGTAAATGTCTTCACTTTAATTTATTTCTCAGATTTTTGTAGATATTCAACTTTGATGATATATGTGCATTCTTACTAGTTCAAGATACGTTTACAGAGAATTTAATGTGGTGCAGCATTGTGCTAGTACTGCTACTAAATTGAAAAAGTATTAAGAAGTAGCCTATAGGCCGACAGGTCAAAAATCGTCCCTGTGGTTAACTGATTTACAGATAGCTAGCAGCTAGCCTAGCTCTTTCAAAATGATGCATCAATGCAAAACACACCAAATATAACACCAAAAATAACACATTAACTCTTGTTTGTTTTATCTGTATTAAATAAACATATATTAAAGCATGTTAATTAGTGAGCAGGGTGGCTGCTAGTAGGTTGTTAACTGTTTCCACCTGGTCTCAGTCTTTATGCTAAGCTAACCTGCTGTCAGCTGTAACTTCATATTTTCTATACAGACAAGAGTAATATCTTCTCATCCACCTCTCAGACAGAAAGCAAATAAGCTTATTCCCCAAACTGTCAAGCCACTGTTAAACCTCTGTGATATTTGTCTTCATATTTAATTCCACCCATCCATCCCAATTTAATTTTCAACGAGACATCAAATATGCTCTGTAAACCCCTCATAGAGTAAAAAAAAAGATGCCAAAACATCAGCTTTCTTTGCGGGGGGGTTGAGACCTTGGTTTGACCTGACCTTCGGCCCCGGGGCCCCTCATGATGGCAGCAAACAGCGAGTCAGCATAAGGAAATGATGCATCCATCACCCTGACTCAGTTGAATCAACCGAGGTCTGACATTTGGGACCCTCGTGCTCAGAAGCCGGTCGCCTCATGATGCGTTATAGCTCAGCTGATAACATGAAAATCAGCAAGCACGCAGCGTTTTATCCTGAGAGGGACGTTATCTTGCGGAGGAGAACCCCAGCATTGCTCAGCGAGGCAGTTTACCTGCAGCTGAATCCACTCATGTCTCCTCGCTACCTTGATCCATCAGGTTTTGATGAATGATTATCGATCGTGCAGATGCAGCTCAGCAGCTCGCCACATTGTATATGGTGGCTGTGTCAAGTGCATTATTGTTTAACACTGAAACTCTACATTTACAGAGAAGCTGTGCATTAATCATTGATTCATCTTGTTTCTATATTTTCCGCGATTCCTCCTTTTAATGTTTAGTTCAGCCCCCAAACAAAAACCCATTAAAGCTCTTTTCTCTCCTGTAAAATATCCTGGGATTCAACCTCCAACGCTGAAACTGTCCTTATCGACTTTTTTGTGTTTGAGGAAATCTAAATTTATACTCTTCTGTATACCGGACAAAAACAGTGAAGGAGTGCCTTTGGGGTGTTTTGGTATTATATCTATCTGCTGGTGTTTTGGAGAGAGAGATCACAGTGTTCAGCAACAACATCAGGTTGGGATGAAAGCTTTGGTTTGGAGCTGCAACATGACTTACAGTAAGAAGCAACGCCCAAAGCTTAATGAAATAAAGGCTTTTAAGCTCGCTGTGACTAATGTCTGTCTTGGGTTTCGGAATATTTTATTTATTTTCTTGCAAGTTTAGATAGAAAGTGGAATTTTGGAGCCATTTCATCAACAATTTTTTGAAAAGCTATATGAAAATGTGCTAATAGGGACAGAGTTTGAGAGCATTTTATTTTATTGACATTTTAAAGCCTCAAGTTCGACATTTTGGTCATTGCCATGTTGGGGTTTTTTTGGAGCCAAAGGTGACCATATTTCAGAAAGGGGCTGGAGGTGTGGAGGAGCGAGGGGCAGATCTGACACTATCAGCAGAAAGCCTGTCACTCAAAGCGGCTCCGCCCCTTTTTATGGGTAACTTTAAGCCCCGATACCTTTTAAACAGGTGAGGTGTTTAAAAATACAACACCGTGAAGCCGTCATGATGGCGAATTCAGCTATAGAGACCAAAACTATGCTGTACACATGTATTTGTGCTGTAAAGTTTGATGTTTTAACATAGGGGTCTATGAGGATTGACTCACTCTTGGAGCCAGCCTCAAGTGGCTGTTATAGGCACTGCAGTTTTTGACACTTCGTGGTGGCTTCATTTTTCAGCCCTGGAGGTTGAAAAAAATGGCTGAAAAATGCATTTCAGAGGGGGTACATTATCAAAAAAGTTTAAGAACCACTGGATTATAAAATACGGTGTAACACTGGCGCTGGGCTGAGAAAGACCAGTCGTCCTTCTGAAGTTATAAAACTGTTCTGACTTTAATATGATTGACAGTCGATAATATTTGGGGACTCGTGTGTGCACACATTGTGTCGGCCATGTTCATTCAGTGTTGAAAACAGTGTTGTTGAGATAGCATTGGTATCATAGACTGTAGGACAGGGATACTTAAGGTGTTTTGCTTTGGGGCCACTTTTGCAAAATGACAGGAGGCCAGGGGCCAGCTGCAGCAACCTCACACATTTGTAGGAGTTTAGGACATTTCTGAGATTTGAGGGCATTTCTAGGATTTTAGGATTTTGATGATTTTCGGACGTTTGTAGGATTTTAGGACGTTTCTCCGGTTTCTGGACATTTGTTGGATTTTAGGATGTTTCCCAAAGTTCTGGAGGTTCGTAGGTTTTTACGACCTTTGTAGGATTTTAGGATGTTTCTGGAATTTTATTATGTTATTCGGATTTTAAGACATTTTTAGGAATTTAGGATGTTTCTAGGATTTCAGAACATTTAGCAAATTAGGGGCTTAGCTAGGACCACTGTCGGGGTGTGAGAGATCTTCCACTGGCCCTTTTTATTATAAACATGCTATATTTTGATGCATTTTTAATGCTCTATGACAGGCTATCTACACTAAAAGTACAAAAACAATTCAATTTTATTTTTATTGTGAATTAGAAAATTGTAGGGTGCTACCCAGCACTCTATCAGGGGCCAGATTTGGCCTGCATGCCATAACTTTAGTATCACTTCTGCCAGTGTCAGACAGGCAGAAGAGACTGTGTAAGAGAAATCTTGAATTAAAGATTTAATGAGTGTTTTGTTGGCCTCTTAGCCTAATAAATCTGAATATTTTACCAAAGTGGAATCAGCTATCAGAACTACTTGCTAACCATCAATTTGCATTTCAGTCGCAGCTCTGCCCTGCAGCACTTTTACTCTTTCTAACAATTCAGAGATGCAACATTTGGCCACCTCATAAACACAGGATTCTCCTCTCAGGTGCTTTATCTAACATTAGCTCCTTGCACTAAACAAGCACAATCATTGTCAGTATAGCATATCCTCTTGTTTACAAGAACAATATTGTTTCCTCTCACAGACGAGCGGGGTATTGATCCAGGCCACAGGGCTGTCAGGATTCAGCCCAATTTTATATTGTATTGAAACAAATTGTGCCCGGAGGGGGCCGTCAGAGAGCTCAGCATTATCTCAACCCACCCTGCATCCGTGCATTCCCAGCTGTGTGCTTTACCGGGTTTATCACACCGCTGTGCGCACTATTGTTCACACGCCAGGTTCCCGCACAGGGGCATTTTCCAGTCCAGCCTTAGTGAGTGACATTTTAACAAGAAGTCATAAAACATGTCACAGGAGAGAGGGAAGGAAACAAATGCCACTATCCCTGAATCCTCTCACAAAGAAAAGCAAAACGACCCCTGCGGCTATCCCGATCACACACAATCATGTCAGAGCCGCTCACACACACGCTCACATGCATGCATGCACTCAGTCACATGCGCTGTGTAACACATCCAGAGCCACACACAAATAATACACAGCCTGCCAGGGAGGGCCACTAGGGTCCAGTCATGGCAGCAGAAAACTGATAAGGCTGGATTTGTTTAATTCAGCTGCTGCTGCTGGAGGGGGTGGGAAAAATATAACTGCACTGTAGGAACAGGTGAAGGGAGGCAGGGGATCCAAGTGAACCGCAGAGATAAACACAAACACCAACAGGATTAACGATCAGCTCCACATAACAGGTTGCAGCGTACATTTCCAACACTTTCTGATTCATTTAAAGCAGGAATCTTTGCTTAATAACACATCTGAAGTACTTTAAATCCCAAGCGACAACGTGGCAGACGATGATCAGAAACAACACAATTTCCCCACACTCAGGCTGACACAAGTCGCAGGGCATCCTGCTCTATCTCTCCCCCTCTATTAGCCCCACAGCTCTGGCGCTTCATCAAAGTGTCATGATGCACGTTGATCAAACCCAGCAAGAGCGAGGAAGAAAAAAAGTGACATAAAAATGTGCAAACAGAAGCAGACAGAGACACAAATAGAAAAAAAACATGCACAAAGCAGTGACCTGACTAAACATTTTGCAGTCTCTTCACCTCCTGCCACGCAGGTGAACAAAAAGCATCAGATCAGTCACTCAATAATTGATAAAAGCTGTGGAAAGGACAAGTCAATATCTCGCCAATTTTCTGCAGGGTTCAGACAGCAGTGTAATGGGCAGAGGTGTGTAAGACAGAGGCGGAAAGTGCAGCTGCAGACATTCACTCTTATCAAATATTAACATGGTGCTTCATAAATGATAGAGAGGAGTATGATATAGTCGGGAGGGCTGCCAAAAAAAGAGTATCACCCCAGCATGTATTATTCAAAAGTAAATATTAGTCAGAGATTACCAGTTGAGAGGTTACAACAGTATTAATGACTGATCAAGAAGCAAAAAGCAAGCTCCACATCTGCGTCTGGGAGTGAAGCGCTGTGCGTCTCACCCTCTCCCACATCCCCTCAACAAACTGAGAACCTGCTTCACAGCACAGCAGTGAAACCCAGCCGCGGAAATCAGTCGTCAAAAGCCAACAAAGAAGGAAAAAAGACGCTCAAAGCATCAGATTTGAAGCGCTGATTGAATCAGCTGTGACAGCTGCGTACTCACCAGTGACAGTGTCTCTCACTTTTCCTCTCTTGATCCCTCTCTCTCACTTCTCCCTCCTCTTTTTCTCTCTGTGTCTCTTCTTTTTTCTCCTCTCCCCCCTCGCTCTCTCCTCCCGATGCTCTCCCTCGCTTGCTCCTGAACAGAATGAGCCTCCACTGCGCTCAGGAAACCAGTTTCTATGGCAGTGCGAGCAAGCACAGCAAGTCAGCAGGATACTGTAGTGCAAATGTCTAGGGGCAGGTCCCTTACTCAGCCCGGCGAACAGTCAGACAAGCTCAACAGCCTTTCACTTCAGTCTTGTTGTGCTAAAACACATGCAAGACACTTCAACTTCTGTTGCAGGAGAGACTAAAGGGACGGAGAGGGGGGTGGGGGGAGGCAAAAGAGAGACACCCAGTTTATTTGCTCCCTAAAAACACACAGGCAATGCAGCAAAAGAAAGGCAACACGCATAAGTTTAGGAGCATGAATACACATGAGGGCGTCCTCATGAATATCAAAGCTTTTCTTTGAATAGATATCCAGATAACACATTCAAAGAGTTGTTTTATTCCTACATAGAATGATAATAAGCAAATGCGTCACGAGGCATCAAAAGGGAGTCTTTTTTTGATGAGCAACACATGTAAGCCTCTTGCTTTGTTCTGTGTCAGGAGAGCTTGCGGTAAGCTGCTGTGATGAACACATGTACGTCCGCGCGCTGCTCAGAGAAGCACACACCAGTGATTTAATAAGCATGGGAGAAATTGCGCCTCAGTCTGCAGTCCTGACCGTGGTCATGCGACATATTGCAGCACAATCAGTACAATCTTCAACAGAGAGAGAGAGAGAGAGAGGGAGAAAGAGAGAAGGAGGGGTGCAGGAAGAAAGTGCAACCCCCAAGTCTTCCCTCTATATAGATTAGCATCAGTTCCTCAACAGGCTGTGGTCCGCAGAGGATGCCTCCCTGACCAGAGGCTCCCGACTGCAGGAGCACCTTGAAATCAATTTGACGTGCAACACTGATAAAATAGATAGAAATTAATTGCGTTCAAAGCGGGGCACACATGTATGGGATGGTGCAGTTGGCAAGCGTTCAAAATCGAGATCCTAGAAAGTCTGTTCTGGATAACACGAACAGCGCTGTTCTTTCGGCTCAGAGGGTTTCTTTGCTGTTACTGTAGCTAATGCATTATGCAGTGTTCCAAAAACTTCTGCAGAATTTTTTAAAAACTAGATAAGTGCAATATGTTGGCTTGTCCTTGATTCATTTTTTATGTTACAAGGAATCAGGACACCTGCCAGGTTTCAAGACTGTTTACCCAACAAGATCGACTGCATCGTTTCAGCAAAAGCTGCTCTCACGCATGCAACCCCGAACTTAACGAATGCTTAATGCACAAAATGACCATATAACTTACTCCCCACGTTACTTTGAATTCATGAAGAAAATGTAGTTTTTCTCCCATGCCTCCACGGTGAACAGAGAATCCAAAAAATTAAAACATTCTCCATGAATTGAAAAGTACATCCGTTCACAAACTCTCACACAACTTGTGCATCCATTTGTATGAGCGTTTTTTTCTGTTTGCTGTCTATAATTTTGGAAATACTGACTCTGCTCTCCATGCTGGTAAGTTTCAGGCTTCTTTGCCAGTGTTGCAGTCTGTTCTCCAGTTAATGTGTTTCCCGTGTTAGACAGTGATTGGCTTCCCTGTTAGTCAGTCCCTCCCGGGTTTTGTGATGTTGCAATCACAACAATTAATGAAAATTCAGCCAACTTGTGCATTCTGCATGACCTTGCAATTTTGTCCAAACGTAGCAACTTTACCGCAGCTTTGACTTTTTAAAACGGGTATAATCCCATTTCATTATAGAGCTGCATGCAGTGTATGGATTTCCCATTTTCGGTGTCACTGTGAGGTTGTTGGAAAGAATTTTCCATTTTCAGCCGGGCCATTCGTGTCTAAATGTGGCCTGAGACAGCATCACAACTGTTTTTGCAATTTTCACTTGCCCCTTTACTTTCTTTGTAAAAATGCATTGCAATTTCTTAGAAAAGGGCATTTCAGGCCGCAGCCATTGCAAAAAAGCCTGTGAAATCCTGGGTGGACTGATTTGTGATGAAACTAATCTAGTTTCCTGATGTGTGTTTGAATCTCAGATTTTAGGGAAGTGCACAGACATCGACCCCTTCAGCAGAGGAATGTAAAATCATCCATCAAGTGACAAACTTTGCACAGATACAGTCAGAAAAGTCAAGGTCAGACATTTTAGGTGACATAAACAGAAGAAAAACACATTTTTGAGCAGAGGGGGCTTTAACACCTGAGTTTGTTTCCATTTTAACTGAAGCCATGATGTTTCCCTGACCGTAACTAAGCACATATTGTAATCCAAACCATGATCTTTCCCTAAACCAAACCAAGTCAACCACAGCGTTGTCAGATGATAAGATGGATTTGTAGTTTTGGAGGGCACAGACAAATAGTGACGGATCACATCAGGAAAACGAAACGAATGTATTTTGTGCTGTTATTTGAAGGACTTGTTGCAGATTTCATGTATCATTTTAGGCTCATTTTCAGTGTTATATATAGTTAAATATATTTCTGATCTCTGCCCTGTGCAGTGTGTGACAAACGTAATGAAATAACTTGTTGGTGTCAAAGATCAACTCCAGAAAAAAACCTGCATCAGGAAACAGCTTTGTGTGTCTAACACCGACACTGGATCGAGTCAGGGATTTCATCACCAACACACTGCAGCACCTGCTAAGAAGCTTAATGTGATTTTGACACACAGGGCCGTCCTTCCATTTTTTTAACAATTAAAATCAAATCAAGCGTGTGTACTGTAAGCCGAACAGCCGCCCAAAAAAGTCTAATATCTAAGAAACAGATGCGCCTGTAATCCTGCAGTCAAATCTCATCACTCAGTTTGATGTGGCTGCTGCAAACAGCATACACAACAATATCCTTTAAGCAGTAACAATGCATGACAGATTGGGTTATAAGCAGCGGACAGCATGACAATCGGCTGACAGCGCTGGACGCGCAGTGATGGGGCATTGATGGGTGTAAGCGGAGGGATGGTGATGCCTCAGCTAAAGGTAGACTGCTGATGAGTGTTAGCCAAACAAATCCCACTATTTAGCTGAGCACAATATGTATGAGCAGGGAAAAAACTGCTGTCCTAAACATGATTTATGTTGGACCGAGGCATGTAAAGGATGATGTAATTAACGGTCAGTATTGTGAACTCAGACATGACATCTCAGACATGGGACATGGACAAATGCATTTTAAATGAGTCTGAACGCCATCAAAGGCGAAGTTTAAAGCATTTCCAAACGGTATAACTACACTGAAATTTTTTTTTTAACCAACTTAAAATAATTCAATCAGCAACACGTAATTGAATAATTTTTTTCAAATAAAGTTATCAAGTTTGATTAACTCAACTATTTAAAAATTGAGTTGAGAAAACTTAATTTGATTGTGTTACTGTTTAAAGCAATTAAAGCAATTCTCCTTTTTTCAGTGTAGGCAGGTTTCCATTAAACCACAAACCGTGCAAATTGCTGTTGGGAATATAAAATATGCCACACACGACAATTAAAAAAAAAAAAAATCAAATTTATCGTAAAAAGGTTTTCATGCTTGCATGAGGGGGTATTTCAGGCGATTTGAAAAAGGTATATTTTGGAAAACTGCAATGGAAACAGTTTTTTGGCTTTTAAAAGTCACATGATGCTATGGCTATACGTGGCTGCTTTCACATATAAGGGGCCTGCCTTTCAATTATCGCTCACATAACACGCCTACGTCGTCTTCGATTTGAGATAATGACGGCTAATGTGGTGGCTGCAACAGAAATAAACCTGCTAATGATTAACGTCCATCGCTGTGCTTCTTGGAATGTTATCGCAAAAAGAGAAGTTGCATAACTTCACTCGGTGGAAACAGTCATCTTGCAATTGTATTTTATTGATATATCGAAAATTTTGCTTAAGTTTTGGGAAAATCTGTAATGGAAACCCGCCTACAGTTGGCAGTGCCGACACAAAGACATCGTCTCATTTTCTGTTTTCCTCTGACCCTAGCAATTCCTAATATCACAAAAAGACGGGTTTTTTCCCCACATTTACTTCAGTTGCTCCGCTGTCTGCCATTTCCCCAACTGTGGATAGTAACTGGAAAAATCTTACATTGATACGCTTTGGTAGCTGGGAATAGCTACCGATAGCTACTGGTGAAAACAGAAGCGCTGTGTTTTAATTTCAATGGTTGATGCACGTCACTTGTGCCCTAAATTGAGACTACATTTTCCCAATCCTTAATGCAAAAGAGTTGGCTGCCCTCTATAATTATGTGCACCAAGAATTACTAGTGCACCTAAAATTCTGTATTCACGAGAGTGCACAAGACAAGACCAATCCACCCAGGGACAAATAAAGCAATCGTGAATCATATAGGGCTGCACAAATAACCAAATATAAATCATATTCATGATTTAACTTTCTACAATTAAATGAACATGATCAGCTGTGATATTGGTGTTTAAAATGTGTGCTCATAGTAAACTCCACTGCAAATCAAATCAAGCACTTCCTAAACAGCCAGCCTCCGCTTTTGAAGAGCTGTCAATCAGTTGTCAATGTTGCGAATGCAGACAGGCAAAACAAAAATCCTCTGCCATCAACCATCATCATCTATTGTTTGTGAAAGAATTTTGGATTTAGGAGAGAACAAATTGTATGTAAAGAGTGCATTAGTCTTGTGTCTGCGCTGCAAAGCAACACATTTTTAAATTGCCTGAAAAATCCCACAAACTGCAGTACGATGAAAGCCAAGAAAGACTTTTGTTGATATCAGTGTCAGTGCCATGAGCTTGTTTACTCTATGATGTAAATGCCACTGTCACACTGCACGTCCCACTGAGCCTGTTCAAACCTTAAATCTTTGTAATGAAAACAAAATGAATTGTCAGATATTCAGATTGAACCGCCAGAGCCTCACCAGCAGGAGCATTTATTAGTCTGGTGTGGTGCAGTGCATTCTGGTAGTTGTAGGTTTTCCACCTCTTGAGGAAAAATTCCCCCTATACAACTCCCTTTTCTCTGGTTGTATAGGGCCAATTTCAAAAGTATTTGCATCTTTCTACTGCATGGTTTTATGAAAAGACCATCTTACACCACTGACAAACTTCTTGAAGTTACAATTTATACAGAAAACTACAGAAAAATGGTGACCAGCTAAAAATGGAATGACATACCTACGGATTTATAACCCAAGTCACACTTTTATCAGCTCTTAGCATCAAGGTTACGAGGCTTGAAAATTGTGTTTAGCACACATATGATGAGAAGAATAAACAAACAAACCCTTGGGGCTGTGTCGTCTGACAGTTACTAATGAGTGGGGCAAGAGGTCTGACTTTAGGTTTCCTCCCACCATTGTCATTATACCACATCAGCTTTTCTGGGCCTCTAAGAGGAGGATATAAATGGTAGTAGCACATGTCAGAATCAACATAAGCTTCCTTATTATGAATGCAGAGGACGAGAGCGGGTTCAGCCCCAGCTGACTGCAGGAAATCGTCTAAGGCAAACACGAGATGAGAGAAGGCGTAATGAGGGTCGTGACATAGCTCTCGGTCCTGAAGCGAAGCACTCGAGGGTCCTGAAGCCATATTGTACAAGTCAGGGGGCAGCATCTTGCATAGCTGCTGCATTCTTCAAATCATTCTTCTTGTCTCCCACCAGTACTTCTGCAAATCTCCAATATGGTCATTTAGATGAGGCACTGATTCTGCAGACGTTTGGTTACACCTGTGGAAAGCACATGAGGTGATCCAGTAGAGGCATGAGAGGAGGTATGCTCTCGCTAATTTTCCCTCTCCTCACATAATTGATTGCAAGCTGCAGGCGTTGAATTGTCTTCTTCAAAGATGATGATGTTGAAAATGGCTTTGAGAGCTGTGTCAGGAGCCGCTGAAGCATCACAATAGTGAGCATAAGAAAATGTATTTTTCGTCTTATTTTGCAGAGAAAAAGGTCACCACGGTGCCATTTTACATGCCTTTTGCTAGAGCAGACAACGGTGTGGTAAATAACTGAAAG
Organism: Plectropomus leopardus; assembly: GCF_008729295.1. Lineage (NCBI taxonomy): Eukaryota > Metazoa > Chordata > Actinopteri > Perciformes > Serranidae > Plectropomus > Plectropomus leopardus. The sequence goes on from NC_056470.1 coordinate 31,404,036, forward strand.
AAAGTTCAAATAGCATCAAAACAGCAACGGAAAACACAATTGAAAGTCAGCCATGCAGCCCAGGTGGTTTCCAAGCCTGAGGAAACTGGGCAACGGACGGAAACACTCTGATAACAGATGTAAGCTAACGTAGGTGTGGGAGAGCACACAGAAAGTAAGGTTCACTTCGAAAACGTGCCAGAGGCAGGAGACCGAATTTACCTCCGGAGCTGGATAAAGGTTTTCCTGCTGGAGCGGTAACACCAGCATCTGTAGCTGACGAACATAAGTGGATTAACACTGATTAGAGGGCACTCGGGGTAGATGTTCACTCAGGGGACCAAACAGATAAACAGCTACGCTGCACAGCACAAGATACACTTCGCTAAAACAGTCTTGAATGGAGTAAGGAGAACATATTTTGCAGAGGTGTGGCTGTCACTGCAATCCTCTGAATTGTTATAGTTTTAAGCATTATTTTCGTCTCATTCCTTTGCTTTTTTGTTGCGTATTTTCAAATAATTTTCTTGGTCTTTTTAGCAATTTCTTGTTAATTTTTGGGTCATTTCTTCTACAGGTTTTGTAAGAAATCGTGTAGAACTTTTACTTTTATCATATTTACACCGTGGTACTCTTATGTAAGTAAAATATACCTTGTACCTTCGTGTCAGAGACTGTGCTGCTGAATTTTCTTGACCCGTGCATGTGTGAGTCGATCTTATCCAGTATTAAACACTGCCTCGAGCCATCAGGAAAAAAGAGGGTAGTGCAGCATTTCTCTCATTTATTTTATAAAGAAATTCAGGCCCTTTTGCTGTCAGTGATTGTTTTATGACAAATAATTGCGTGGAGTAAAATATGCATTGTATAGCTCTTGTATCTCTTATAGCAGCTTTCTAAGCGTTTGCTGTTATCTCAGTTTTTGAGATTCTAAACTAAAGATTTTCTTTCCTCTGGAGCTCAGGTTGCTTTTTGGGGAGCTAAAACTCTGCTGGATCCCCCTTATTTTGAACACTGAGTTTACCAATCTTTGATTATTAGTGCCATGATGTTTCTCAGGATGTTTCATTTGACACTCTTTTTAGGTCAACTACAAACCTAAACCTGAACGTCTCCCTGTAAAGACCATTTTGTCCACTTCTAGGATGTAAAGAAGTTATTTTCAGTGTACTGAAGTTCAGACTTCAGGATGCTTAATCCACAAATCAAACCGTCTGAACAAATTTTTAATCCAAAATGTTTAACACAATTGTAGCCTCTAATAATACGTCTAATGGAAACATTCAAAACAATTTATGGACAGTTTACCGAATTCAAAAATTCATATTATTCCTCTTGCCCGTAGTGCTACCTATCAATCTAGATTGTGTTGGTGTGAGGTGCTGAGTGTTGGAGATATTGGACGTAGAGATGTCTGCTTTCTCTCCAACATAATTGCACTGGATGGCACTCGGCTTGTGGTACTCAAAGCGCCAAAAAATTCAACAGTAATGTTTCTTTCCAGAAATCATGAGCCATTTACTCAAGATAATCCACAGACCTCGTTGTGAGCAGTTTCATGGAGGAACTGTCCTACCGAATCGCACGAACTACACCAACTGTATCATGCAAGCGTGCATCTACTCACGGACGAAAGGCTCATGCTCTTGACAGCATGAGATGTAGACATTCAGCCCAGTTGGCAGAGGAAACCACTAATATGCTGCATTTTTAAGTTTCATACATATGTAGTATATATACTACAAATAATGTAATATAAGAGCTGACTTTGACTCTGTCAGGTTGAGGGGATGGTGGAACCAGCAAAACCAGCAAACAACAAAACCTGCTGTGCTTTAGCGAGCCATTGCTATTTTCCAGCAGCTTTTTAAGCTCCAAATATTGGTATTGCAAAGTCAACTTTATATGTACAGACCCTTGGTGGAAACATGCGAGTAAGGCAGGGCAAGGCAGCTGTATTTGTATCGCATTCAAAGTGCTTTACAGAGCAATTTAGCAGGCATAATAAAGGATACAGATGTACAATAAACTACTAAAGAGAAAGGTCAAATTAATTTCTAAATGATTTAAAAATGTTCAAATAAAAGTCTAGTGCAGTAACTTTATGTCTAAATGGGAATTGAGTGATATTTCTATTATCCAGGGAACGATTATTGAGCAAATGGGTTGAAAAGAACAATTATAACAAATAGTTTTGTAGCGACCTGTTGCTGTTTTTCCAGTGGGGACAGCGATTGCTGTATTTTCTGTTGGGATTAAGCCCCCAAAAGTGAATTTTTCAAGCTAAGACACCATCTTTTCCTAAACATAACCAAGTAGTTCTTGTGCTTAAACCTCCAGCAGCCACTACATCAAAACATACAAATGTAACGTATATGTGGGTTGTTAAAACGTACAGTGCTGCCATCCTCCTCGGCTGAGCTGTCATGTGAGCTAGCTCAGTGGTGTTAGGTGAGCTAGCAGTCGATACAGTAGTGCGCAGTGATACGGCTGTCAGATGTAGTTCGGTAGAAAGAAAATAGTTCTCATATGAAACTGCTCACAACAAGGTTTGTGGATTATCTTGAGGGAGAGATCTCTATGGCCGATATCTCTAACAATCGGTAACACATTGAAACAATCTAGACTGATAAATAGCACAGGTAAGAAGAAAAATATGGATTTTTGATTTGGAGGAAAACTGTCCCTTTAAATCTGGTTTTACATCCCTCATGCTGCTCAATCCATGCTCACAAAATGGTCATTGATCTCCCGCAGGCTATTAAGCGTCACTTTAACTGGACAGAATGTATTTTGTTTTATTTCCCACTCAGGGGCTTTAATCTTTATTTTATTTCTTATTTTCATTTTCGGCAGTTTCCTGTGCAGGTAATACATAGGCAGTGGTTTTCCCGTGAACAGAAGCACCATTTTCTGCTCTTGTGCTGGTTTAATTTCAGTTTTTCACTCACTGCAATTCCTTGCCTCTTGCAGAAGGACACACAGTAGACTAAATATACTCTTGGGGGGGAAGCTTTTGTGCCTGATTCGCTCCTTATCGCTCTCTTCATCATGAAAATGTCAGAGTGCCATGTCACAGTGTGCTTTTAAAGGAAAGGAGAAAAAAGAGGTCTGAATGGATCTACGTCACTCTACTGTACAATGTATTCCTAATCCAACTGAGCTTTTTACCTCAAAATTATTTTAAAAATCTAGAAAGCATTTCATGTGTGTCTATAGCCGTGTCTTTGTTTTGTGCCGTGTGAAATTGAGACTACAGCCCTTAATCCTTTTTCACAGACAGACACTCCTGGTTTACAGATCCCTTTTTATGTCTCCACACTGGTAATAGCATCATGTTTTTAGGTTGTCTGTCCATTCTGTTCTTGTGAACGCAATATCTCAAAAATGCCCTAAGAAATTTCTTCAAATTTTGCACAAATGTCCACTTAGACTCATTAATGAGCTGATTAGATTTGGTGGTCATTGAACTTTTTAAAAATTTGCCACAAACGCCCCTTTGAACTCAGTGATAAACCGATTGACTTTTGGAGGTCAAAGGTGACCTCTTTTGTCTCACTCTCATGACTGTCATATTTCAAGAACACCTTAAGGGAATGTCTTCAAATATGGCACAAACATCCACAGGTCAAAGGTCAGGGTCACTGTGACCTCATCTGCCATACTGGTGAATGCAATATCTCAAATATACTTGTTGTGATTTTTTTTTTTTAAATTTCACAAACGTCCACTTGGACTCAACAATGAACTGATAACATTTTTTTTGTCAAAGATCAAGGTCACTGTGACCCCACAACCATCTCATACTCATAAAAGTAATATCTCGAGAACACCTTAATGGAATTCCTTAAAAATTGTCACAAAAGTCCAACCGGACTCAGTTATGAACTGATAAGAATTTGGTTGTCAAAGGTCAAGGTCATTATGACCTTTGTAAGTCTAATTCTTGTGAACCTGATATTTTAAGAACACCTTTGAGGACATTTCTTGAACTTTGGCACAAATGTCAATTTGGACTCAAGGATGAACTGATTAGAATTAAGTGGTCAGTGTGACATTATAGTGTTCTGCAAAAACACTTTTCTGGCCATTACTCAACGTCATAAGTCAGCGAGACACTTAATTAGTGACACTAACTTTAGGTGCCCACCTTGAAACTGAGCTGATTGTTTTGGGGAAATACGTATGAAGCATCCATGTTTTCACAGACATGGATGTAAACTGTAAGTGCTACTTGACTGGCGTGCGAAGGCGTACAATCCCCAGGCAGTAATTCTCGTTGAGTACTATGAAGTGTCATACAAATAAACCTAGATTTATTTGATTTGGACGTAAATATAGCACCACTTGTCAGACTTTGACAACTTGAAGATGCAGTGCTTTGTATTGAACGGTTGACTTTATTTACTTGTCTTTGAGACTCTGAAGTCTTGGTTTGTGACACATCTGGGTAAACAAGCCTTATTTTAGGATGCTCTACATGCTTACTTGCTGCCGGTGGAGAAAGCAGTGGCCTGAATACATACGCAACTTCAGCAGGGTCAATCCTCACCGAGGATGCACTCAGGCACAATTCATCTTTCTAATGAACCATACATCAGGGGCCTGCTGTCCTCTTCGGCCTCGACAACACATTGGATCTGCTTATGGCTGGTGGCCCAGCGAGAAAATCTAAGTAGAGTTCAAAGGGATCTGAGCTCAGGCTGCAGGACTGTGTACCCTGGGGACTGATGCTCCGAGAATAAAAAATCTAAATCAGAATCCACTCAGGTATTCGCCGGAGGAGATTTAATACAGCCCCCTGAAATCCTCCAATGCATCAGCAGGCCTGACCTGAAACTGTGCGTTGCCTTAGAAAGGATGGGGAGAAGGTTAAAGGAGAGGTTTTAATAAGGCTGGACTCAAGAAGTGCAGGAGTGAGAGCATGTTCAGGGAGTGGAGGGCCTCTTCTGCTGCTTTGAAGAAGGAACAGAAATGGCTATAGGCTCTATTCTCTTTGTGTCTGGCACCACATCATCTCTGTTTTATTTATTACTTTTCAAAATACTCACAGGAGTCTGGACAACATGCACATAAAAAAGTTATAGCCCAGCACTTCTACATCTTCTCATGATGGTTTCCTGTGATGACAGAGGAGTTATAAAATGAGATATGTTAAGAGGGAACTGAAAAGTGGTGGAAGATGTGCTCAGAAATTTTACTGTAAGTCCAGATGAAACATACTTTTGAGAGTTTGTACCTTCAGTATCGTGATCTCCAAGTAAAATAGGACAAATAGACGGGATATATTGTTGGGAGGAACTTAATTTGATTGTGAAAAGTAGGCGTGTGATGACAGTGAGGCCCCTGGCGGCGTAAGAGAGAAAGAGGCGAAGTCTATTATATGCTCTATGTAACGCCAGTTGCTGATGCAGTTCACTTTAAAATGCGTTGCACATAATTTGAAGCTTTCACAGATACCACTATACTCATAGTGTATAAATTGTAGCCAGAGGGCCTATAACTCCGGCAGTTTGGGGAAACGAAGAAACACTGACATAGCATGTTGTTGCTAGCCGACTAACTTCATCTATGAGTGGCTAAAATCAATCAATCAATCAATCAATCAGACTTTCATTTGTACAGCACTTTTCATACAAACATACTGTCACACAAAGTGCTTTATACAGTAAAACCAGAATAGCCCTCTTTTTCTGCAGCGGTTTAATGGTGCCTGACTGCAAAATTAACACCGCCTACAGCTTATCTTGATAAATCGACTCCTAATGTTTACAAAGTGGGCGAAAACCTACATAAATTCAAATTTCTGTTGTTGATTTCTGAAAAATTAGGTTAAAATTTGCCCTACATTTGGATGGAAACCTGGCTGGAGATTGGTACTTAAACTGATTAAGGTTAAGCAGAGAAGCTCTTTGCGGAGCCACAGAGAGAGATATCAGTTCTTGATCAGATCAGGCGTAGGCCGGATATTACAGGACTTCTCCTTCTAGTGGTTTGAGCAGTCCTGGGAGAGTGTTTCCATTTCCTCTCTTAGAGTGACCTGCTCCACTCTGAATGCAGGGCAGCTCTCCAAACACTGACACATTTTCACTTCAGTCGTGGCCCGGTGCCACGGGGGCTGTGGCTATAGTGCTCCTTCCCATCGAGTGTGTTATCTTTGCATTGTATAGGGTGTTAGATGGAAAGTCATTATGGCGTGGAGCCTGTTGGTATGCAGAGCCGACGCACTGTGATGGGAGTGAGTCCACAGTGAATTAAGTGAAGGGTGTCCTTGAAAGTGGATTTGATCATTGTCAGAAGTATAATAGCACACTGAGGACAGTCTGTGAAATGTTGGTGGCTGCAAAGAACTGTAAAGAAACTATTTAAAGCCACATTAATAAATTTTTTTTACATCACCTTTGGGTCAAATTTATGTAACGTGTGTAATATTAAAGCAGTTTTGTGAAGTTATTTTAGCATCTTTCAGCTAGTTGTCTTGGTTTCAGAGTCCACAATCACAGCACTCATCAACCCCATTTTAAAGCAGTGGAAAGCAGGTGTTTCCAGTGAAATAACTATTTGAGATCATTTAAGATAAGGCGAGATAAGATACATTTTATTGTTTCTGCAGGGAAATTTGTCCAGGGCACATAGTGCATATAGCAGCATCGCAAAAACCAACATGGCAACAGCCAAAATGCCGAACATGAGGCTTCTGCACATTGCAGAAGATAATTTTGGAGCCTGTGTTTATGATTTATTTAATGGCAGTTTTTAGATTGATTTTATTTGATGGTTTGGTTTTTATAGTTTCATGTTTTTATTGGTATTTATGACATTTAACATTTTTGATTGAGCACTTTAATTGTTTTATCTTTTTATGTTTTATCTTGTATGTTGTTTTTAGTGTCTGAAAACTGTGTCAAATAGATGCCTTTCACCGTATACTGCAAACCAAATTTACCTACGGGTACAAATAAAGGAACCTGAACCTAAACCTGAACCTCAGAACAGCAATTCAAAATCCAGTAGGTGATGTCATCATGCTCCGTCCATTATTTTTACAGTCTATGGTTTAGAGGATACACACAGGATGGCAAACTCACTCAGCAGTGAAAACAACATTAAAAAGATGAAAATCAAAACACTGACACATCGTTACTTTTGTTCTTGATTCGCCAAACTTTTTGTTTTCAGTTTGTCATTTTTTTCGATACTATTATAATAAAACTAGAAACTATCACTGCTTTAAGGAAAGTGTGAATGTATTTTAGTTATTAAACCCAAAACATCACAAAAACAAATGTTAAAAAAGTTCACATTGTCAAGTCAAAGTAACTTTATAAAATCTTTTTTCTTTCAGTTTTGTCATGGTTTCATCCATCAACCACAGCAGAAAAGGCAGAAGAGGAGCTGGTCATCGTATCATCATGTAGCAGAGACTGCTGACTAGACTCTTAAAGAAGCCCTCAGGTATGTGTACCGTTTCTGTTGCAATGAAGTGATGATTACATTACGGTACTAAATGTGATATGATATGGATTCACTGCTGTACAGGGTGTTTTATGCATGAGGCTCCAGTCCTTGACTTTCCCCTCCGGACTTAACAGTCAGAAAAAGATATCCACAGTTTGTCTCAGTCTCATGCAGATGAAACATCCTGGTGCATGTGACAGAACGTTTCTGTCATTTGATAATGACGCTCTGTTCATCACTTGGTAATGCTCCTCTTGTAGTCTTCATCCAAACGTGGCTCATGGGATGCATTAGCGACAGTGTTTGGTCAGTAACAGCCAGTGACAGGTGATTAGTTTCCACACTGATGGCACACATGTCACACGCGTGCACTGCCTTCCCCGTGTACCCGACTCTGTTCTTAATTACACGCCTGGCTGAGGATTAGCTTGTCAAAGAGGGGGGCTGTGATCTACCAGGGGATGAATTATCATCTGTAAAAACTTATTTACATAGAGAGATTTCCATATGTGACCCCGCAGGTCATTACTGATGGCTTGTAAATTAGGGTGACTCACTCCTGTCACTCTCTCAACGCGTTTCACCTGTTGTAATATTAATGCCACACTGGGAACAATTCAACACAGGCATTTATACCAGCGGATACGCCTAATTGTCATGTAAGAGGAAATTATTAATATTAATAAACTAATCTGCCTGCTGATACTCATAGATCAGCTGTTTCCAGACGTGGGAACAATTAAAAGCCTGTAGTGTAATGCTGACTGGTAACACTGGAAATAATGATGTAATCCTGTGTTAACCCTTTGTAGCCGAAGCAAATTGGTTGGATTTCTTTCCAAAATATGGAAAGAAGACAATGAGTCACTTTACAAGAAATGGCCCAAAAATTGGCAAGAAATTTGTGAAAAAGTTACCCGAAAATAAGCATTAAAAAATAGTGAAAAGGTAAGATAGCGTTAAAAAATTATGTAACATAAAAGAATGTAGCAGGGAAAATTATATTTATTTTTTCTGTAACATAATTTTAATGTGATAATAATAACAATAATAATAATACTGTTTTTCTGGATAGTTTTCACTATTTTTAATAACATCTAATTATCCTGTAGCTAATTTTCAGGTCATTTCTTGTCCTCTTTTTTTCATATTTTCTTTTAAATTAATGAATTAATTTTTTTTGGCAGTTAGTGGGACATATCTTGCCACATTGCTCATTGCCTTTTTTTCCATGTTTTCAACAGAAAACCAGATAAAATATTTTTTTCAGGTTTCAGAAGTGTAAATGCTTGTAAAAGGTGTCTGAAAACTGACTTCAATTCAGGTGTTAAGGGGTTAAGTATTAAGTATTAAATATTTAGCCAGGTGTAAGACTAGACAAGCTCGTGGGTTCTGTCTTGTACGTGCGTGTGTGTATCGATCTGTCTGGCGCAAATAATTTCACCAACTACTGGACCGGCCTAATATTTTTGTGCATATTTTTTGTGACTTTCTTCTCTGAAATCTCTTGTGTTTGTGGTGATTTACAATTGTTGAAAAACTTGTTTTATTGGCTGTTTTATATCTTTTTGACTGCTGATTCTGACCAGCAGGGTCTTAAGCGATCAAAGAAATTGCGTAGCAAGATGCATTTCTGGCAATCCTCTCAGCAAAAAAACAAGCCTTTCCTATTCTGTTGCGAGCCCATTTTTGCCTTTGTCGTGGCTCAGAAACAAAACATTTTTATCTCACCATCTTGCCTACAGAGAAGCTGGGACGGACAATCGAGTGAGATTAAATGCCTTTTTGTTTTTGAGGAGAGAGAGAAAGGATGTTTGTGTGTAGCCTGTCGAGTCTGGTTACATCTTGATAACCTGCATATTGTCTCCCCTTAATACCGCTACTGTCATGTAACACGCTGGACTCACAGCCTGCCCTGCATTTCTTGTTCTCCACTCGAGTGCCCTCAGAAACGTGACATAGATTAGACTTTTTTAGTTTCAGTCGTGTTCAGTTTGAAACCAGCTGCTGAGGAGCTGCTCCATTTAACCTAAGTAAATATGCTTTTATTCATTATTCATTAATACCTAGAAATATAATTCTTCATTAGGTGAATTGTTTGTGTGGAGACAATTTGAAATTATTTCTGAAAGTATACCCACTGAACACTGACTCTATTTTCTCTATAATAAGCATCAATTGCATAGTGATTTTCAGGAGTTGCTCTTGGAAATTATTAGTAATTAATGAACCTGTGAAAAAAAAAAGTGAACGCCAAAACAAAGCGCAGTGTATAGTAGTAGAACAATGGAGGAGTCATCAAGTCTGTGAGCACACTCAGTAATGCACAGCTAAATCAACTGTGTATAGCTGCTGTTTCTAAAAGGGTTTCCCCTTTCATTTTTTACTTTAATGTAACAGTCATATAGGTTTATGTCATGAAAAGAGTTTTAATTATTTCAACTTCTGTTGCCATGACTGCTGCAATTCATCCAAAATGGACTCAAATGTCCAAAGTGAGCTGATTTAAGATGCAGTTTTGGAAACAACGGCACCATTTTTTAAGCTGCCACCCGCTGTTAGCGGCACACATGAGAATTTCAAGCTCATGTCCTCCTTCACTTTCTGTGTGTCCACAGAAGCTCCTGTGCTATTGTAGGAGCCTTACATTTGTAGTTCAAGTCGTTCTTTGGCAAGCCAACGAAGCTAACTTCCGACATATATCCAAAACCTGGTCTCACTCCCAACTCGTGAAATACTGACGCTTGGTTAGAAGCCCTCAGAATCAGATACAGATGCGTTCAGGCTACTTTTAGCAGCAATATGTGCATCAGGCGGCATTGTCTGATGCTCCGAGCAACTGCTGTAGTTTACAGAGTGAAAAAATCTTTCATCCAGGAGACCACTGTTAGTGTCCTATGTGAAACCAAAAGTCAACCAAATCATTTTAATAACAAAATATCATGCTGATATTAGAAGTGGGAATCACCAGAGGCCCCACAATACAATAATATCATGGTACTGAAGTCATGATACAGTATTATTGTGGTATTGTTGCGATAACGCATTTTGCGTGTGTTCGCCATCGTCTTCTTGTTTGTGTATACTCACTGCTCTGTAGAAGAACGCCTTTATGTGCAGACGCGTGGCGTTCTTCTATGGTGTGTCACCACAAAGTCACATTGCCAGCTACTGGCCTGGCGTGGATGCTACAGTGTTTTTGTTTGTTTTTGTGGATCCGTGGTAACAAGGACGCAAGAATGTACACAATGTTAGCTTTTTTCTTTTTTAAAGAAAGACTTTTCCGTTTTTAGTAGGGCCTTTCTCATCCAAAGGTGGCCTCAAAGTGTTTTTACCCATGTTGTAAAAAACAGAAGCTGGAGGGACACAGAGCTTTATATTTTGACGTGAGGATGTGTGACCAAGCATTGACCAGCTGGGAGTAAGAATGTATTGGTCCAGATTAGTCAACTCTGCATTGCTATTTATCCCCATCCTCATCTTCAGTCCTCCCCAGCAAAAAGTAATCGCTCAACCCAAGTTGCCCTTTTTGGAATGAGCTTAGTGTTTCATAGCTTCCTCTTGTTCGAGGCTGCTTATGGTCTGGCACCTGGTTACTACTTTTTTTTTTTTTTTTTACTAAGTCCAGATCTCACCTTCGCGTATGATCAGCTGGGAGCTACACGTCGAGAATTTTCCAAAACACAGCAAAATTATAGGAAATTACAGTCAGAGGGCAGAGTCTCTGCAGATATATACCGTCACACACCTCTATTGGGTCACAAGTGATGATTGAGAGGGATTACTTTTGTGTGAGTCTGTATATTGCTTTTTGGAAAGTCCCGCATAGTTTACCTCTAACTTTCTATACAGGAGGAACTTTTAAAAAATATAACTCACCATCTGGAACTCACCTGTTTTCTACTCTGTTGGAACCATTTATGTGCTTCAGAAAAAGTTCCACTTTTGCTATTTGCATTTCAAAACATTTCTTGTCACTTTGTTTTTTGTAGCAAAACTTGCACCTCTGCCTCAGGATTAATGAATTTAGTAATGTAATGTTGTCACGGAACAGAATCTATATGTGGATGTTTATTACTGCATCGTTCAGATAAATGAAAAATGCAAATTTAAGGGCTGCGCCTGTTGATGAATAATGAAACATGGCCCCCAGAGTGTACGTGTGTGTGTGGATGAGCCGACTATAACGACTTGTTGCCTGGCTTTATGTCAAAAATTCAATCTACCATATATTTTACTGTATATCATATATGGGAGGCTTTTTTTTTCTTAAAGTTTTTATCTAAGAACTCTCTCCTCCTGTGATCTCCTGTGCCACAGTCTCCACTGATGTAATATTTGAGATAATAATGCAACCGAGATACACGACTGTTTTCAGGGTGAAATTGTGGAGCAATTCTCTGCTGGTGGACAAACTGTAAGGTCATTCCATCAATTCTTGTCAGCTTAGGTAACATCATTTCAGAGGCAGCGGCTGCTTTGCAGAGGGCGCTAATATAATCAGACCATGAAATGTCACAACAAACCTCAAATTGCAAACATCTCTTTTCCCTCTGTGTTCACAGAAGGAGGTAAAAACTCTAATGCTGCCTCTTTTTTCTGTTATCTGTGTACAATAAACACACATTTACACGCACATATTGACATGCAAGACGCTTTTCTGTGCCTCCTGGTCTGCTGTCATGAGGTTGTTATTCAGTTTGTCCTTCCTCCATCTCCCATCTACCCTGATTGTGCTTCTTGTGGGTCATGTTTCCTCGGGGGATTGTTAATGGCAGTATAAGTGAAAACACAAAATATAGGAAGCAGCACAGATTCCAGGAAATGGGAATGATATAGTCTGAACCGATGGACGGCCTCAGGCACCATATGTTCTAGGTGCTCTGTGACTAACACATTTTCTGGCAGCTCCTGAACACAGAATTTATAGGAAAAGACAAAACCGTCTACGACCTATATATATATATAAAAAAAAAATACTGCACATCCTATAATGGACTTTTTTTAAAGTGGAGCTCTTCCCCTTTGGCTGAACTTAAAAAAAAAGAAGAAAAACATCTTCAATCACTGTCATAACACATGGCGGCAGGATTCAGTACCCTGTTGGCATCACAGTATAAAAGTGTGCAGCGCTGCATAAATATTACACCCTTGGTTTGCCCCTTAAGCATTGGTATTTGTATTTAATTTAGTCTTTCATGCGTGCAACGTCTCTATCTAATTAGTGGGTAAAGTTTTAATAAAGTGGACCTCCTCCTCATTATCTTTTATATGCCTCGAGTGGTTACAGTTATAGTAGGAAGAAGATATCTGACATCCTTCACCCAGAGGCTACACAAGAAATACCTCTCACCCTCTGTTGACTGGACCTCATGTCACGCACATGTCTCTTTTAGAATAACACATTTTCACTAAGTCACTTCACTTAAAGGAGACTTTTATATGGTTTAATTAAACTGAGTAAGATTCAGCCCAGTCAACAGAAGGAAATGTTGCCATTGTATTTCTGCAAACTACAAATATGTCACATTTGTATGTTTCGAACATATCTTATCAGTGTTTCTAAAGTGAAGTAGTATATGAGCTGACTTTGTCATTCGGAGATGGAGAGGATAGTAGATGGCGTGACACCTAGATGAACTGCAGCCCACTGTTCAAGATCAACAAACAACAAAACAGGTTGTGATTTACAAGTTATTGCTGCATTTTCAGTGGCTCTTATAGGCACAAAAAACTGTTGTATTTTACCGAGACATTGCTGCTTTTCCTAACAGGTTAGTGGAATGAAAGTAGTTATTTTACGCCAAAACATGACCTTTTCTTAACCATAATATTAAATAAAACCATAATATTCACAGTTTGCATTATCAGGTTGAAATTTGTGTTAATTTTTTAAGTGCTTGAAGATCCAATCATCACTAAAGTGTATGTCATACAAAAACAATAACAACTAATAGAATGATCAAAGTCGTCATGTTGACTTTTAAGTTGTGTTGATTAATTACATCATCTCATGCGTTGAGGATCATGCAAGAAAACCATGTATGCTAGTCACCATAAAAGTTGCTGTGTAATTTCCTCAACATCATGAAACTGATCATATCGTCTGTCTTACACTGGATCACGTGCTCAGTTATATTTGACTAATATATGTAACTTGCTGCCGTAGGAGTCGTGATTACATAACCTTCTAAACAAACCACAACTTAACCATGTATGTGCACGCATGTTATAGATGCCCTGCTGTACCCAAATAAACAGGCTCGTGCGACACCCCTGCTGATGAGTCCCAAAACTACATTGCTGCACTCCAGCATTGTAGAGTACCCCTGAACATAATACAAATATTTTAGATTTTCATCAGTAATAAATACTTTATTTATAGACTTTCCAAATGCTCCTTTCATTACCTCACGCTGCCCCTGCAGTTTTCGTGGTATATTGTAACAGTGAAATACCTCATAATACCTAAATCTGTAGCTTCTGTAGAATATCAGTGTTGTTTTCAGTGTGGTTCCCCAGTGCTGTACCCCACTGGTACCCAATATTTATAAAAAAATATATGTGTATAGTATAATTTAATTTCTCTAGTTTTTTAAATTCCCACTTGTCCCCCATAGTCTTATTTTCTTTCACTGTTCCTACATTTATACAACGACAATTTAGGGCCACTGTAAGTAAAAAGATAAATAAAAAGCAGAGGGAAGGGGAATAATGTTTCAATAAAAAACTTTAATAATTTCCAAAATTAAAGTCCTAAGTTTACAAGATAAAAACAATTACCATTTTTTTTTACCTACAATGGCCCTTGTACATGATTGTACATTCAAGTACCAGAAGGAACCATAAGTATTAAGTCGTAGTACAACAAAATTACGAGATTCCTGTGTGCCCAAGTCAGTTTTGGTGTCTCACCACGACTGCATCTGGGATTAGGATGTTCTGTTAGTATTGAGAAACAAGATTGGATGTTATGTGAGTTAAATTAAAAGAAAATGCAAATGCATTTTTTATCGTCCTTTCTATTATGATATAAGAAAGAGAGTGTTGAGCAAAACCAAAAAAGATTTGTTTTGTTGGAGAAAATAATGAGAAGGTTTTATGAAACTCGCACTTTTGCATTGTTAGATCTGTACAAAAAGGTTTTGTACAAATAGATTTTATATTATGTTTCTATTCTACTGTGTTTCTGTGGAAAACACGTTTTACTTTCTTTTCTGTGGTTCAGGAAGAGGCAATATTTGGTGTTATTTCTCTGATGAGGGACCTTTCTGTTGTATAACAAGAAAAAAAGAGTCCATTCATACATTTATTTACACAATTTCAACTATTTTGGCCAACGTATAGCCTTCATTTTTAGAGTGATTTCTTTTTCACCAGTATGCAGCTGAAAAAGCCCACAGTGGATAAAACACTAAACACCTCTCACTACAATACAAAAGCTTTCAAAATGACCATGAAGTGGATTACACACCTCTCACACAGTCTGAACAAAAACTGAGTACAGGACCTTTAGTTTATTGTGGGGTTGTCGTGCTGAATTATGTAAAATTGCACAAGATGTTCACCTACTTCTGGTATTTCGGTGCACATAATAATGCAAAAAAAGATATTTGTAGAATTGTGTAACAAATGAGGTTGAGAAAATAATTAATGCACCTTGTTTGTTAGTCAAAGCAGCATTAATTATTTTCTGGCCTCTTGGCAGCACAACAAGCTGTGAACACAACACTGACACATTATCACCTTTATAAACTAATCATGGTGAACATGTGAGAAAACAGATGCCTATTGACACATCGACAGTATCAGACACGCATCAGATATTTTTGATTGTGCATTTTGACTATGGGGGAAAAACACACCATATATCCTCTTGGAAGCAAAGTAATTAAAGGCCAAATTTAACTTTGATCGGTTAATACACATTAATACTCGCTGCACATCCCCACCTATCCTCACAGATCTCATTAATCTGACTAATTTAAGATCAGATTTAGAGTGGTGTTAATTGATTTTTTGGCCACTTTAGGATAATGAAGCAACTTGTAAACACAACACTGACATATTATCAGTGTGTAACCTTGAAGTCATGCTTGTGTTGGCAAACAATTACAACCTAATTACATCAACAGATATTTGGGGTAACATTAGTATTCATTCAAAGTCATGTTTACGGCCACCTGATGATTCTAACTGCAAATTAGTGACAATGAAAAACAATAGTCTGTTGCAGCCAAGCTGCAACTTTCAGGGCGGAAAAATGAAGCCAAGGCCAAAGTGCCAAAAAGTGCAGTTCATCTAATGGCCACTTGAGGCTGGCTCTAAAAGCGAGTCAGTCCCCATAGACCCCCATGTTAAAGTGCCCAGATTTAAAGCAGAAACAAACATGTTTACAGTGGATATGTTTTTGTGAGCATCAAAACCTCTGTAAAATGACTAATTTCACTATCAAAATCTAATCCATTCAGTATGATAACATTTGGAAAGTCTTGAAGAGCCACAAGATGAAATTATTTGATCACATTTTAAGCTAGCAAAGCCCTTAACTGGAAGTAATTCGGTCTGCACAGTGCACATGCTCTATGGGCACAGTAATGCAGAAGATCCGGTTACTTTCATACTGCAGAAACAGAGCATTTTTTGCTTCATACGCTACTGAACAGCTCTCATAGGAATGACCGGGGCCCCACCTCCATGCTGTGTCCAGGTTTTCTTAATACATCCATGTCTGAGACCGGCTTTATGACTTGTGTAGGACTTGAAAGTCAAAGTTTAGGACTTTGGTCTTGACTTGGCACTTGTTAGTCTTTACTTGGGACTTGCATGTCCTGACTCCTTGAGTGCAAAGGCTTGAGACTCACTTGTGACTTGCAAAACAACAACAACAACGACTCTGTCCCATCCCTGGCATTATCACAGTTAACCATAAACACATGGCACCAACTAAAGCCAGGCATACACTGGACGAGTTTAGCCCATTTTTGACCCGATTTTTGAGCTGCATAACTGGTTTTAGGCTCAGGCTGAATTTCAACTGTTTGCCGTGCAAGTGTACAGGGGGTGACTCGTCATCTGCTACGAACAGCCATCGGATGGTTGGATGAATATCTGACATGTCAGAAATTTTGGTCAGTCTACGTTGGCTCTCTCATAGTTGAAGTAAAGCCACGAGTCGATTCCCCAATGTCAGTGCCTTTTTCTTTTCTCATTGCGCCTGGGCAAAGTGGCAAGCAGAGGATCTGAAAAAGCCATGGCTACATGACGCTGGACGCAAAATGCACAATAAGGAGTGTTAGCATAGCTAACGTAAGCTATTAAGTTAATAACAGTAAAAGTAGCTTACGTCCAGTTCTCTCTGCAAACTGTCCACGTCTCCCAAGCCATCTGCAAGTCCATATGCGCCTCTTTTTCTTGCAGGTTTCGGAGCACGAGATTGCACAGATTATCAAGTAAGCACCTTGTTAACATTGTTGCTAATACCTGCCTCAGAGCTTTCAAAGAAATTTTTATTGTCATTTGACAAAAGCCAGGATGTTCCACAGGGACGGGACATTTTTACAGGTTCAGTGTGAACTCTCAGGTCATGGCTTGATGATCAGACAGTACAGTGTGAGCACATTAATCGTGCGCTTTGGCTTTACATCACAGAACATTTACTCGTACAGTAAAGTTTGAATTGACAACATTTCTAAAATCGTACAGTGTATGCCCATCTTAAGCTAGCAGCTACTGTTAGGGTTAGCCTTATCCGCTCGTACAAATATGGTCACTACTGGCTCGAGGCTTCAAAACAGCAGACCACAAACCAATGGTTGATGTCGTGGCGACTATGTCCATTATTTTATACCTATAATGTGTGATTAAAGCCAAATTGCATCACACCAAGCTCCTCTCACTGAAATAAAACAGAAACATATTAGGATGCATGAAAAAATATTTCCCCAACAACATCAGTCCAATTTGCAGGTCCAAGCAAGAGTTAGTTTGACTTAACTGATTTTCTTTTTGGCTGGAACAATCCAGTATTTTCAGTGTTGAGCCATTTAGTGATATTACCCTCTAAGACTGCACATTAATTTGTGTGATGAAGTGTGCGGGCCCCACGTCTAATTCTACACCATCAACCCTGCGAGCGTGACAGGAGCATCGGCCCCTGGAGGCCCTAACGCTTCCACCGTGACAGACAGCTCAACAGACATTATGACAAAACGGCTACATGAACCGAAACCAGCAGTGAAACTCGCAGACAGAAGACGGTACAAGAGGCTTCATTAGAAAAGAGGGGAATCAGGAGAGCTTGACATCGGTGACGTGCAGTCAAATGAGGCAAAACAAAAGAACCACTTTCTTTTCTCCTGTCAGCTTCTAGACAAAAATTAGGCCATCCCCAAATAGAGTTTGGTAATCTGTGATGTGTATGAAGCTGTAGTAAGAGTGGTAATTGGTATTTCAAGACTTTTTTTAGCCTTTCCAAAAGTCCCTGAAATGAACTAATGACACCCAGACTGAACAATTTAAATTCCGGGGATTTGTATGTAAAATCAAATTTTTTTATGCAGCCTCTAAATCATCATATTAGATGATGTTTTTTAATCAACACTTTATCAATCACTTTATCATCTCCTGATAACAGTCAACACCACCAACTACAGACCAGAATCTGGTATAGTCATCAGTTATTGATGACTAAATTCACAGGAATGAAAGCAAAAAGAAAACAAAACTGTAAAATAGTCCAAAGCTTCATGTGTCTTTTTCAACATAAAAACATACATTTTGTGGTCCAAATTAGATGTAAGGATCTATGTTGGATGAGATGTCTAAATAAGACAGATTCTGATTGGCTGTTTATATTTCTATCGTTCATGAAATCGCTCTAGGAGTGATCCACTTCTATATTCAAGTGCTCTCTTTAAATTATTCTAGAGTACTCGCAAAAAATCAAATGTAGGAATAGTAATGCAATTTGGCCAGCAAATGGAAAACAAGTGCAATTCAAAATTCATTTATTGAACAATCAGGCTTCAATCAGGCTATTAAACCATAAGTTGAACGCTAACATAAGAACAATAAGCAGATATTCAGTTGCTGCCGCCAGCGTTACAGATTAAATGCAGCACAAAAGGACTGACTTGGAGTCGCTCTCCTCCAAGTCAATTCACCTGCTCTTCGAGTAACATGAGCTAACGCGCAGCAGCAGTTTTACACACGACACTGAGCCATTTAATGGTCCCAGCAAACTGACAGTGAAACAGCTCGACTCTTTTTAAACCTGTTAATAACTGCAGCAATACACTACATGCAGCTCTGTATTAACATTTTATCAATTTTACACACACACACACACACACACACACACACACACACACACATATATATATTTTTTTTTATTAAAAGATATGTTCACATGTGGGAGGGGTTCACATGTCTGCAGCGAGTACGCTACATTAAACGAATATTGACATCTAAATGAGTATTTGTGCTGTCTGATGAATTTCAGTCCAGTCAATTGCGAGCTTGCATCATTGATCGTCACAGGCTAGAAATGAGAAGCCTGCTTTTGTCCACCTCTGTCTGAAACCAAGGGCCAGTAGTTGAATTTTGAGCTTTACTTCTTGTTTTCATTGCAATCTACTTATGTTTTGGCCGTGAACAGAAAGCTTGACTTGTGTAGCAACAGCAGCGACTTGTGTTGTATTTCAGTACCAAATTGTGGTGTAATGTGCTTCAGTGGGGCATGAGGCATGATCAAAAATTCTCATGCTCTGTTGTGTCTTTCGTCGCCCTGTGAGGGTCTCACCGCTCTGCTCGCCCAGGGCCTGATTCTTTAATCAATAAACCGATGTTACTGCTCAATAGCTCAGCAGAGGCCTTGCCCAGTGCACTGGCCTGGATAACACGCAGCGGGTTTCTTCATTACTCATCCCCCTAACACTTTTGTCATTAGTGACACTGATGCATTTTGTTGGCGAAAGCCACGCAGAGAGAGGAGCACTCTCTCTGCGAAACACTGACTCAAAGGTACACCACAGTGTGGTGTCGTCTGCGCTGCTGAGTCCAGGAAGAAGGATTTTTATTATTTATTCATGGAGATGGATTCACACTCACTATAGTTCCACAGCTGTTCAAGTGGAGGCAGCAGATAACATCACTAGAAATTAGCACCTTCGGGGACGTCTCGGGAGCCATTGAGCTTCAGAATGAGAATGTGGGGGAGGAAACACCAGAGAAGCCCTCAGAGGAAGAGAGATGAAGGCGGTCCTGTTTATAATGCTGTTCACAGACTGCTTACAGAAGAGCTGATTGGTATTCAAGCCACTCTTTGACTTTTGTCTTTTAGCGCATTAACTTTAATGAAAAATGTGTTCCACTTTGCCGGTCATTACTTCCTTCTCCTCCACTGACTCGACTCCACCATGTCTGTTTGATTTTGAACCCCTGGTGTCATGAAATCATTCTTACATTAGATAATCTTACACCTTCGCTCTGGTGTTAAGGTGCAAAGAAAGGATAAAGGCTGGATAAATACTTGAGGGTCTAGTGTGTAAGCTGTAGGAGGATATATAAGTATGCTTTCTTTTGTGTATAGTCAACTGAAAATAAGAATCGTCTTGTTTTCGTTACCTTAAAATGGGCTGTTTATATTTACAAAGAGAGCAGGTCCTTGTTCAAAGTCTGCATGTTGCACCGCCATGTCTCTACAGTAGCCCAAGCTAAAACTGACAAACTAAAAACTGGCTTTATATGCGGCCATTTGCGTTTTTGCGTCCATCGACGTTATTAGCAGCAGCTAACTCAGTTACACAGTTTTACATTTAAAAAATCTGATTTTTTTTACTAGTTTTATCACCTGCTCCATTTGTTTTGGAGAAGAAGAGACCTCTGTTGATAATTCAGCTTTAGTTAAAAACCTTCCAAACACCTGGCTCCACTCTGTACACTGTGTAAGACTTCGGGGGATTTAACAGCATAGCGGTGAGGATTGCAGATTACAACCAGCTGAAACTCCTGAATAAAAATCCCTCAGTGTTCATTGTTCAAGATGGTTTTATCAGGAGCAGAATTATCTGCAGAGGTCTCTTCCTCTCAAAAACAAACAGACTTGGTGATTAAACAACAAACCCTGGACTTTCATGCAGGATTTCGGTGTTTGCTTCCCGTCTGAATGTGATGTTTTTTTCTACACCTTACCATGTGCCCTTGTTGCCTCATCCTAATTATGCTATCTGCATATGCGTTTGTTGACGTCCTGGCGTTGGTCGCCATGTGCTTTTCTTGCCTAAATATAAACACGTACATCGTAATCCCACCGTGTGCTTGTGTTGACGTCACCGTAGCGCCATCGCGGAGGTCAACAGCAGACTCAGAAGGATACTTAGAGGGTAATATGTAGACATAGAAGTCCACTGTAAAGTGGCGATATGTGACGACTTGGGATGAAAACATGTTGTTGAATCGGAGCTTGAGCATTGGTTAATGTTACATTTTCAAACTGTTTCTGGTCATCATCATTTTTTACTTAAGCAGCTTATTCACCTTATAAATCATAACACATTGCTTTCCCCTACAAGAAAATCAGAGTCATTTTTAATAATAAAAAGTATTGTATCAGTATCTATATCAGCTATTGGCCCTGTATTACTTGATTTTGGATCAAAACCAAATTTTGTGGTATCCCCCTACCCTTGGGAGAAGATGCAATCTGCAATCCTCACTGCTAGTTGCCACTAAATCCTCCTAAATCTTGCACACTGTTCCTTTAAACCCTCCTAATTCTGCATCTTCGATCTGTTTCCCAGCCCACCTTCCCTGCCATTAATTTTATTATTCTAATGATTCCAGCATTAAAAGCACGAGCCTTTAAGGACTGGCGTTTGGTCTTTTCACGAAAGACATGTTTTTTCCGAGTGTTATCTTCCACAACAGGAACAGACATTGTCTCCACTGTTCTTTTGTGGTCTACAGTGAAATGTTGTATCAATAAAAGCCAGAGACAGTAGACAGTGGGTATTAATTATTGAAAGGCACAGTGGTTCGGCCGGGGTTCTAATCTCCATGGTGCAGTTAATTTGATGTCCTTGTTTTTCTGTTTTGGATTCAACCTGCAATGCAGCATCCGTCCCTGCAAATACCACGGACACAGAGAGAGTGGGTACTGGTGGGAACTAAATGAATGATCTGCTGATGCTAATGTCCTCTGCCAGCCAAGGTCTTGTTTAATAAAGCTCAAGATGAGATGCAAGAACTAACGTGATCAAAAAAATAAGAAGCCTCGTCCATTCAAAGCCCACACACCTGAAGCTTTGGCTGATAATGAAAGAGGAATCTGTAATGAGGGTGTTTGGAGGAGCATCCAGCCATTGAGGAGCCGCACGGTCTTAAGAGATATGTTTTGTATCAACGTTTGGGAGTGAATATCAATATCCGAGGCAGGCAGTTGATCAGTGGGAAATGTTCGCTCAGCAGAGTGTGAGACGCCCGCTCCGAGCTCTCATTTATCTCCCTGAAAAAGTCTGGTGCTGCCTTTCACACGCACAGCAGGTGGGTCCACCGCGGCCTTTATTGGAATACAATCAGCCAACTCAAGATTCAACAAATTGGTCAATAAAGACGATGGGTTATTATCTCCCAGCCGCATCAGGACAGGGGAATTGAAGTCCCAGGCTTTCTAATTAGTCGTTCTTATTTTATCATAATCGATTCAAAACTAGCGAGGGAATACTGAGCCGACAGCGGGGAGTTCGGGAGGGAAATTTGCTTGCTAAAACGACTCTGCTGCTGTGGGCCTGATAGCTGCAGATAGATTCAAACAGCTGCGTGTTTCGCAAACCTAATGTGTCTTTTGCGCTGTCACAGAGGGGGAAATGTAGCAAATTGAAACAATGAATTTTTATATTCTTAAATCTCCCCGAAAGCTTAGATGAAATAGAGGGAAAAGTGAAAATTACAAATAGATGAAAGAATGCAAATGCTTTATATTCTGGAGCAACAGCGTGTCATTGATAGTTATGGCAAATAAAAAACACTTCGATAACAAACTGAGGGAGTACAGATCAACACTTTCTCATTCCAACTTGTCAAATATCGCTGCTATGTCAGTACTGTTCTTACCGTGCTAATTTTTGGTTAAATGCATGGTATCTTTTCAAAGTATCCTTCTGTTTTCATAGGAAATGTACAGCTTCTGCTTTTTAGATGCATACAATCTTTTTTAAATTAAACTTGTAACCTTGGTTAAACACTTCATATTTTACATTTATTTCCTTGTTCAACAAAAGCATGTGGATAGGTTTTGAAAAAAACCCGTCATGGTTTGGCTTTACATTCATACGGGTGAAAGTCCAGTGTTTGTTGGACCCATCCACTGCCCCTCCTGCCTGCCCCATAGGGACCTTCTTTTATTGCCTTGTTACCAGCAGCATTTTAACCTAATGCCGTCCAGCAGTGTATCATTCGTCCGCGACAGATTGTATCCAGCTGCATTATCAACTGACGCTATTCATCTGCATATCATACGGCTGCGTCAGGCGCCCAATCAATGGCATACAATAAAACTGTGAAATATTCCTTTTGGCCATGTTACAAACTGATCAGAATAAGCTGCTTGGTCAGTACCGTTAACGTCTACATATGATGTGCTAGGTACCCTCCTGTGTCTGTTGTTGAAGTTCCTGATTGTCGTTTCAATTTCGGCCTATTGAGTGCATCGTGTATTTTCAGAATACACCTCTGTGAACAGTTTCTGCTGGTTAGATACATACGGTCTTTTCGAAATATGGTTAGGTTTTGAAAAAAACTTCATGGTTTGGTCCATAAGGGAAGTGAACAGTGGACTCCTGGGTGAAAGTCTGTTGTTTGTTGGACCTGTGCCAACCCCTTCGGCCTGCCATATAGTGACTTTCCAGCTCCTAATATTATGTTGTTACCGGCAGCATTTAAAATATTTTGCTGATTGCTGACAGTTTCCGGTGGAGTATCATACCATCACGAAAGGTGCCTTTGTGTGTCAATGTCTGACTTCAAAATCACTGACCAAGTGTTGGTCTTTGATGAGTTTGGAATAAGAACGATCTGTACAAATAGAGACACTATGAGACTGTATAGTAGTGTTTGAATCAAACATCCTGAGGTGAGTTTATGGAGATATGAGAAAATGAAAACATGTAGCACACTTCACTGTTGCTATACTTAACGTCACACCTGTTCTGCCCTTGGTCCCGTCCTGCAGCCTGTCATGTTTATACACCGTTTCAGCGCTGTTGCTACCTCCTGTGGTGACTTAAAGGTGAGGCAACTCTGTTACTCCGTTCTGCGACTGTACCTTATATCCACAACAGCGATGCTGTTTAACGGCACAATATTCCTGCCATGAACAGGTAGCGTAAAAGGTGCTTCAGTCTCACTTCACACTGATTACCGGCTGCCAAACCTTCACAAATCAGACAAAAAGAAACTCAAAGCACCCGCAAAAGGTATGAAGCATATCACTATCAATAATCACGCACATAATATCTCTGCTCGTAAGAGCAATACTGTAGCCAGAGAGAAGAAAACCATGTTTTCAGTGCGCCCAGAATCTGAATAACCACTTTCAATGCTCTCCTGCTCTCGAGGTTCACCTGTTCGCTCATAAGTGTTTTTTCTTTTTGCCAGTATGTGGGCAAACCCGCAGTATCCCTAAATAATTGGTTAGCTTACCTTCTTTTTTGATTGTCTATTGCCTTTCTATCTGGGCAAGGGCGTAAGGAACTGCCTGATAGCACATGCACAATAGCGTCTGACAAACCACATACAGTACTACAGTAAAAGCAAAAATTTGTTACATTAGATTATGTTTAGACTGACTAGTAATGAATAAAAAGCAGTTTTTTAATAATTCATGTTCTGCTTGTGCAAAAATGAGATCTGCAAGCGCAAGCTTGGTCCTGTGCAGACGGATCTCATTTGTGCGCACAAATTAATGATATGCCTTCATAAAAAGGCATCCCTAACTGCACTGCCAAGCACACAGGGTGCTGTGTTTCTGTGCTATTTGCAGGTATTTAAATGAGGTATTATGCAGAAGCCCCTTTCTATGCAAATGAGCCTCGCTGCAAAAACAGTCCAAATCCCAAAGATCAGCAATAACAGCCACACGCAGTTACAGTAAAATTATTCATTCAGAGAGTTGATGTTGGCGGAAGTTCATTTATATGTGGTGTCACGCCCATGTTCTTATACAGTCCAAAAGTGTGCATTTTAAAAATAAAACAACAACACCGAAACGGTTGTCGCTGTTTTGTTTGACTACAATTTTAAGGAATGCCTCTGTGCCTCGTAGGTCAGGACATGAAGCTTGTTTCTCTTTTCTTTTTTGCTGTTGTTTCACCTGCTGTGCTCTTGGTGCAAAGGCAACAAGTAAAAGCCCTGCCTCAATTATAAGTAGCCCTTTATAACCATCCACTAATTACTTTCTTTTTACTAGAAAACAGCGTGACAAAATGTAGGTATTAGGAAAATACCAAACAAACTAGATAGTAAGTACAAAGTTATAAGGCCACTTTGTAAGTACATGGAAATGTACCAGAAAACTCGATCGTAATACAGTCTAGGTGTTAGTATTGTGCCCATAAGGAAAAGATAGGAAGTAGCAAGTCATTAACTAGCAAGTACATGAAAAAATATTAGAAAACTAGATGGGAAAACATGGTTATTGAGAAAAAATGCAAAGAACTTGATAGTAAATACTAAGTTATTAGTAAGTACATCAAAATTAGCAGTAAAAAATTTGTAATGTATGAAAAGTAAAAGTCATTAGGCATGCTAACATATCATTTACTTTATCATGTGATCATTATTACTTTAACATTACTAATAATGGTGTAGCTGCTTGAGTTGGCGGTCATTTTTACTGCCATACTTTTTATATGTTACTGTTTTGTAGTTCAGCTCTGAACAATAGCCTATTTGGACTTAGAAAGGTATTATACGTTTTCTGGGTAAAACTTTGATCTGAAAAGTAACTACAACTAAAATATTTCCATAAATTATAGTGGAGTACTAAAAAAACAACCTTTTTTTGTAAAAAGCACATCATTGATTCATTTATAATCACTTTGTGAACACAAACTTTGTGTCATTTGTCCATTTTTATCTTGTCTTGAAATTTAGATCAATTATATAATCGTAGTTTTTTTTATTGCATTTTTACATCAGAGTAGATTGTCAAGGATATAGTAACATTCGGGTAGTGTTATTTTTAGCCGTGTTATAAAAAGGGAAGGAATAATAAGTTGCAGCCTCAGCATAAACCTTTACGCTCTGTTTCTTTAACTTTCTGTTTGCTGAACGCAACGCTTGCTACAACTACACAATACTCTCTGTAATCTTTGAATTATAGACACTGAAAATATATACAAGGAGACATTTCATACAACCCCCACCCCAACCTGCACATACTCCAACACTACGAGAAGCAGCTTGTCTTTAGCTTCCATGTGGCAGAAATAATCCACATCAATGGCTGCATAACATGCAATGGCATTTAATGTCCCCACAGCTCAGTAGTGGATGCCAGTGGCACTGCGATGTACGTTCAATTCCTCCGCTGAGAATGATGTGAGTTGACAGTGGATTTGGTCAGGATTGGTGTGACATGAACTCTGTGTGCAGGGAGCCATCCTCGAAAAAGCAGCTACAAATGATATTTCTTGTTTCTTGTGCACCTGCTGACCAAGACCATTGTCTCAGTCAGACTCATTCGTTGCAAGAAGAAATAAAAAATTAGCTGGATTAGCAATTATGGATATTCTATTATTATGATTATTATTTTATTATTATTTATTATGATATTATTGACTTAATTTCTTTCAAAAGGGGGGGGTAATTTCCTCTTATGTAACTAATTGTTATTGAGAAGAAATTGCACCTATTTGCTTAGAGCTCCAAGGTTTAAATGCTTGTGAAGGGCATCTGAAAGCAATACAAGAAAAGTGATGTCTTTCCAGGTTTCAAAGGGTTAAATCCATTTTTCCAGAAAAAAATATTTCTCAGACTGCACACAGAAACATTGTTATTTTTTAAGCTCAGCTATCCAAAAATCTTTATACTGTCAGAGCTCAGGGATGCCTATCCCCTAAAACTATACAGCTAGAATTCTTCACAAACCCTTTAGTCTTAACTTGCATAATGTTTTCTGCAACAATATATCAGTTTCCTCAGTATTTGACAGATTAAATGTCACATTTTCAAAACTAATGTTCACACAACAAAGCATAAAGCACCCTAAGCCTGTAGCAGAGCTGCTCTATTAACAATGCATTTGACAAGAGGGATTATTCCTTTAACAAGGATGAAGCCGACTACAAGTGCCAAAGCAACAGATGCACGAGGCGGCAACAGATGTGTAAATCATGCCTCATGAATAACTCAAAATATCCACTCCAGGATGTTAAAACTTCTTTGATTAAACACACAACACTGCACTGCTAGATGTTGTTAACCCGCGCACGGAGAGACACGCTTCTAAAAAGGTTTGTTTGTTTCTTTTTTTCTTTTGTAAGCCTGAGTGGTGAGGACAGCATCAGCTGGCATTAGTCAGCCTGAAGCCTTATCTATTAACGGTATAGAAAGCGCTGCTCTGTGGAGCAAACTGGGGAGTCAATGTGAGTTTGTTTTACACACCTATTGCTCCCCGTTGCCCCGGGGTCACAAAAACTCATTAAGGATGTATTAATGGGTCGGTCGAAGTGCTATACGAGCAACCATCTGTGGCCGCACATGTGGTAAACAACAGGGAATGAGATAAAACCACATGTTAAATGGCAAAAAAAGAGGCAGAGTTTTGCACAAGTAACAGAAAATCCTGTGGAAAAGAAAAGCATGGAGCTTCACAAAGCACATCAGGAGAGCTGCAGCCTTTCACCCCGATATAGATCAGGAGTTAATTATAGTCCTTACCCAGTTCTTTGCGGTCAGAGCTGTGGCTGGACAACAGGAAGAGGTAATCCTGACAGGTGTCCTGGTCCAACAGGGAGCTGTTGTGCAGGCAAAGGTCAACAATTAGGGTCACAGCTTTCTGACAGACCATGTCATACTCCTCTCGGTCAGAACTCATGCTCCCAGCTGCATCCTCGGCCGTGTGTGTGCTCATCCAAGGGGACTAACACACCCACACACACGCAGCAGCAGTAGCAGCGGCAGCAGCAGCAGCAGCAGCAGCAGCAGCAGTCTAACGCGCAGAAGATGAACTTGTCTCCGTCCTCGTCTGATTCTCCTTCCCTGGTCTCTCAAGTGTGTTTATGCACAAACACACTTGAATGTATGTACATATATGTGTGTGCGTGGGCGTGGGTTTGTGTGCAGGGCCATAGTGGTTAAGTGCATGAACATGCGAACTAATGTGTGTGTGCAGTAATGTGCGAGGACTCTTAATGAATCACATTTGTCCCCAGGTGATAGAAGAGCAGAATTATTGCATCACACACAGTGTACACTAGTCAACAACTAACCAGAGAGAGAAAAAAAACTGCCCCTCCTCCACCTCCTGTCTCTTCACTGCTCTGTTTCTGCATCACTCCCCTTCCACACCCTCACCCTCGATCTGACTGTTAACGCCATGGCCGCCTCTCCTTCTCTGAGTGTGCACAAACAAAAAAGAAAACACATAATGGCCACTGGGCTTGTTTTTCTCACAGTTGGACTAATTTGGTTGGTCTCTGCAGGTCAAAATGTCTCCTGTGATGAATTCCTCCCCTGAGCCGAACCACCTGTGACACGTCAGGTCTCGCTGCTCCCTCAGACAATCCCCCGTCGCTCAGATTGTGATCCCTGAGTGTTTACAGCCTGTAATGATGAGGGTTTAACTGCGTCTGTGAACAAGTGTAACAAGGACAGGGAGAGAGAACAAGTCATGAGGCTGCAGACAATATGAACAAATGCTTATATGTATATGCGGCGGTAGAAGTACTCATTCTTAAGTAAAAATAGCAATACTGCTCTGTAAAATGCACCCATGATTCTGTCATTTAGTACCACATCAAATATTTCATTTTCTGTGCCCTCAGTTTGGATTGGAGTGAGTCTGTTTGCTCAGTAGTTCTTTGCCTCACAGCATAGCTTCAGATTGCCACTTTTGAAAACTCTTGGGACATTTGATGAGACACACTGGTTTTGAACTCCCTATGGGAAGAATAAACATATAGTCTGTCCATTTTTGACTAAAAGCTCTGCTTTCTCTGTGGACATTTTTAGAACGCGCGATGTTGAGATAACTTTTCTCTGACTCTTATTTCTCAGACTGTCGTGTCTCGTCTTATCAGTGCAGGTAGCTATCTTGTGTTTTTTACACAGAGATCATACAATAGGACCGTCTCCTTTGCATTTTATTTTATATTTTACGTTTCGCTACGTTACGTTGCGTTGCGTTGCGTTGCGTTGCGTTGCGTTGCGTTGCGTTACGTTACGTTACGCTGCGTTACGCTACGTTACGCTACGCTACGTTACATTACGCTACGCTACATTGCGTTACGTTACGTTACGTTACGTTACGTTATTGTATTTTTTGTTATTTTATTAGGACCATGTCCAGAGTTCAAGGTCAGTGAGTACAGAGCTGAGCAGCTTTTAGCCAAACCGAAATCAAAACTTATTGACAATCAACTTTTGAAGAGTTATGTGATGCAATAACACCTCTTGTAGCGCCTGCTGCATCATGCCGGAGGGAGCCAGTGACCTTTAAAAGGGTAAAAAGTGACTCCATTGCAGTTTGCGAAATATCGCTTTTTCTAATCGCCTGAAATACCACCTCATGCGAGGATAAAACCTTTTTTGAGATAAATGGGATTTTTATTTCTCAAAATTGATGTCTTTCATTAGGAATATTTTATACTATTTTAATTTTAATTTGTGCAATTTGAAGGTTAGTAGAGACCTACCTATTGAGGCGGCAAAACGGTGCGATATTCCTACCAGTGGGAAAGAGGTCACTGACTCGAGTCACAATATTTATCAGATTGCACAGATGTATTGTTTGACTCAGTAGCATCATATGAGATGCAGATGCATGTAGTCACTGTCACTTTTGTAGTCAGCTAAGCCAGTGACATTTTTGCTGTGCAGTGTAAAAAAGGGAATGCTCTCGCAGTGTTGCATTTGTTTAGGACTCTTTATGGAGTTAGGACTGTTTGTGGAGTTAGCACCGTTAGCTGCTGGCTGCTAGCTCGACCACCATGATGGTGAGGACTGTGTGCAGACTTTGAATTTCACACAGAGCCCCTTTGCTTTTATGTTTGATAGTTTCTATAGCACAGTGTCATAAATTGATCAAATGTTTTGTATGTAATATTTTGATTTGTAAAGTAACTAGTAACTTCAGCTAAAAAAACTACGATTAGCACTCCAGTCAGATAAACTTTGTAGAATTATAAAGTACAATATTTCCATGAAATTTAATGGAGGAGAAGTATAAAGCTGTATAAAACTGAAGTACTCTGAAGTAAAGTATAAGTACCACAAAATTGCACCAAAGTACAGAAGTTGAGTAAATGTACTTAGTAACTTTCCAACAGTTCCAACAGCTAACAGTATTTAGTTGTAATGTAACTGTAAGTTTGATGTAACTAATTGAATGGGGATGTGAAATTGCGTAAATGTGTCTGTTGGGAGACTAATGAAGCGCAATAAAAGCAAATACACCTTCAGCAGCTAATGCTTTTTTTTCCATAAACCTCTGAGGATTCATTTCAAATTAATTTCTCATATCTGATAATTAGAGAAAGCGAACACTCAAATGTGTTTATTATCAAATCAAGGCTGTGAAGCAAAAAAAAAAAAAAACCCAGCCGAGAAATAAAAAACCTAATTGCCTTGACTTTTTCTATATTATATTGAACTATATGTGAACTTGCTTGACCTTTTCCCTTAATTATGTTCTTAAACATTAATTAAAGTAATTCAATAAACCCTGTGACGAATCAGAAAAATGATTTCATGCCGTTCTAATTACAAAGTGGTACTGAGTTTAACCAGATCCCCTTGATTCAGTTAAAGCGGGGCGTAAATACGACGCTGTCTACATTGGCAGGCTTTTGTTCCGAGATAGCTCAGATAATTGAGAGCTTATCGGAGCCCCCACACCGCGCTTCCCCTCACAGGTCGGGTCTGGGGGGTCTTCTGTGCTTCCTGTCACTGAAGATTGGATCTTGTCTTCATGGGCAATCCTGATTAATCGGCAAATAACAAATAGTTTCTGGCTGCAGGTTTTCAAAAGAGTCAATTACTCCTGTGCGTCTGCTGATGCTGATACTGACTCGTTTGCCCCGCGGTCCCGTTAATGCAAACAGGTTCACTGCCTACCTGTGTTCACATTCACGAGTGCTCAGATGTCAAAACAAAGCGGCTCAGTGATTTCCTTCCAACACCACCGATGTAACGGCTTTAATGTTGGGAGAAAATAGACCCGCAGTGTTGCAGATCTTCCTACATTATTTAGAGGTTGCTGTCCGATGACGTCTAGTGTGTCTGACAAATAATGCCACTGGTTTCTTGTTAACTTGTATTCCTTCATTCGGATGCAGCTGGGAAATAGCCTGCCGTAAAAAAAAGATAATGCACCATTACCGAGAAAAGCCTCCAACATTTGTTCCTCTCTTCCACATTAATAATAATCCAATCTGCACGCTGCAGTTTAGGTGAACTTCACAACGAAAACACATAAGGTGAATAATGTATAATAGACCAGACAGATAAAACAACATAATAATATCAACAGAGGTCAGCGGTAGGGTGTACATTTACTCAAGTATTGTACGTAAAACTTTTAGGTACTTGTACTTTACTACAATATTTCTATGTTATGCAACTTTATACTTCTATTTTTCCTTAGAGGTAAATATACTTTTTACGCGACATTAGCCAAACAGCTTTAATCACTGTTTAGATTACAGTTTTTCAACCCCTTTCTTTGTATTGATTTTGTTGTGTATACGATTTTAGGAAATAAATTCTTCAAAAACCCTCTTGGATCAGCTGGAGAATGCATTGTCACAAAAGCTATGATTCGGGGCGTCCAGTAGCTCACCTGGTAGAGTGGGTACTCCATGTGCAAAGACTTTATCCTTGCTGCAGCAGCCACAGGTTTGATTGTCACCATGGGCCTCTCTGCTGCATGTCATCCCCTTTCTTTCCCCCAAAAAATTGCAAAAAGCACCAAAAAAGTCACATTTCTACCAAAAATGTTTCGTCATTTTCGTCATTTTCATTATTAAGTGTACTTGATCTGCGCTGACATGTACCTGGATCGTAGATCTGTTTAATGTTTCCACTGCAGACAGCACTCTTAAATGTAGGTGGGTTTGTTGTCACTCACTGCTCCGTCCAGCTTTCGCAGTATTTCCTTGGAGTGAGAGTCTCTCTCAGTGGGATTCTTAAAAGTAGCATGTTTGTACATTGAGTCCTTGCTGAGCAAGTGCAGGGGTGTCATGCTGAAAGAGCACATTAGACACTCTGCCACAAATTGTCATTGACTATTAAGGTGTGTAGATTCACACTGTCAACCCATGCATTGAGTACCATACAAAAAAATGTTCCACTTTTATATTTGCTTGTAGCCCCTGATAATAAATGTTCATAGCAGTGGCCCTCTACTGGTAGAAGCTCAGCCGCTGTAGTTGAGTTTTGGTATTAGCTGGTCTGGTGGTAGGTGATGGCGGTTTTTAGCCGCTTTCACACAGAGATTGTGCTTGTAGAGCAGCAACAAAGTCCCCCTTTTATTCCTTCTTTGCAATTTTACACAGTGCAAATGATTGAGGCATTATTGCGCGCCAGTGTGGGATTGTTCACTGCGTCACAGCATCCCACGATCAAAAGAGGATGCATTAGCATCATTTACCTTCTGGCAGCTTATCTACTCCTCTGCTCTGAGGATCAGGAGCTTCTGAATCTCATTGTTTTTCCAGTGTATGGCCATTTACGATTGCTCTTCTTCTTTGAATTAGCTGCTGATTCCTAACAGCTGCTCTTTAAATCTCTTGCTGTGTGGTCGCCAACATAATACGTAATCAAAACGTCACACCTCCCCACCCAGTGGTCACGTCTTTTTGGCTTTATGTTTTGCACAGACCTTTTTACAGGGCTGTTGCTAGCCTCCGTCCCCGGCTCAGAGGCGTGACCACTCTGTCCCTCCTTCTGTCCCCCCTTTTTTCGACTGGACGTTATATACAGAGCAGTGAGGCGACGTACCAGCGTGATACTCCCGCCTTGAACAGGCAGTGTAAATGCGGCTTTTATCACCAACGAACCCCCATCTTCCTCCCCTCCACTCCACCTTTCCAGGATAGAGACGCTTCAGCAAAAACTGTCAATTAATTGCTCTTTAAAGGGAAACTTCAGTACTTTTCGACCTGGACTCCTTTCTCCGTGATTTTGTGTCTAAGTGACTAATGGGGACAATAATTGAAATCAGTGCAATATTGAGTGAGAGCGCTGCAGCAGGCCGCCGCAAAACAGTCTGCAATGTAATCATTTACGGCAATTATTCACCGTCAATTGACATCTACTAAAAGAGTTTTTGCCGCCCACAGGCGCAGATTGATATTATAAGTGTCTGACAACATTAAAGAAAAGATCCCTGCACAGAATGTTCCTCTTTACCTTTCGCTCGATCTGGTCTGTTTGTTATTGTCCTCCTGCAACAAGAGTGAGACTTGGTTATACAAAAAAACAAACAGACCGAAAGAAGCACAAGGTCAAGAAAAACATTTTATTTCTCTGTAGGGATCTTTTCCATTATGCTGTCAGACACTTAGAACTGTGGAAGATGTGGAAAAACCTGTTAAAAAGAGGCGACAGACTTTTTTTCCCATTGCAACTAGACCAGACCAGGAGACCAGTATTCTGTTTGGGGTTTTTTTTTTTGGCGTGTCACCTTTGACATCACAGTCAAGCCAGAAGACAGGTTAGTAAACAGTAGAAAGCAGCATGGAGGCCAGTGAAAATATTACATTTTGAAAATATCTGTTACTTATTTTGTCTCTCTCACAAACTTGGTAAACAGGTGGGTTTCCATTACAGATTTGTGCAAAACGTAAGCAATATTTTCAAAATGTCAATGAAACACAATTGTGAGATGACTGTATTTCCATTGAGTGATGTTATGCGATTTTTCCTCTCGCAATAACACTCCAAGAAGCATGGTGATGGATGTCTAAAACATTAGCAGGTTTATTTCTATTGCATTCACCGCACTATAGCCATCATTATTTCCAATTGAAGGCAACATAGGTGTGCTATGTGAGCCATAATGTAAAGGCAAGACCCTTCTAGGTGAGACGGCCACATATAAGGGATATCTGGGAGGTGATAATCCACCTTTTCACAGAGGAATTGTTGATTCAAAACTTCCAGATTGTCCGCTCAACTTTGGAAGTTATATGATGCAACATATAGCCATAGCATCATGTGGCCTATGAAAACAAAAAAAGTTTTTCCGTTGTGGTTTTGTAAAACATGGCTTTTTGGAGTCCCCTGTGAGTGTAAACACATTTTTGCGATAAATGAGAGTTCAACATTTTTCCCTTAGCTTTATATTCAGCACTTCAATTTGCACAATTTGAGGGTTAACTGAAACTCCATTGTCCATGTCAATCCATGTCATTGTATTGTGTTGGAAAAGGGGCTAAAATTTGCTTGTGTACTTGGGTAACTGGAGCCAATAAATACCTGTGGCTACTGTGGAGTAGTTTGTCCCCAGAGTGAATGCTGATTGTAAGATTTTTCATTAGATGCAAAAGCAGAAGGTTCGTGGGTTTTTCAAGTGGGAAAGGGACTTGCCAGGCCATCAGTGGCGAAAACAAGCTCTTTTCGAAGACATACATACACAAAAACCCAAATTATTACACTGCAGCTGCCATGGCTGCTGGCTGCTGGCTGCAGCGCTCTTGCTCAATACTGGACCAATTTTAAAAAATTGCTGTCTCCATTAGACACAAAAACAAGGGAAAATAGGTGTTGAAACATACTGAAGCTTCCCTTTAACCCTTTAACACCTGGATTGACATCAGTTTTCTTGTGGTGCATTCAGGCAACTCTTATAGGCATTTAAACCTCTGACACCTCAGAAAGTTGATTTGATTTATTTTGAAAAAAAAAAAAAAAAAGGCAAGACATGTCCCACAAATTGCCACAAAGTTGGTGAAAGGTGACAAAAAAAATTACAGAGGAAAAAAATCAACTAGGGGAAAATGTCAAGAAAACTATATTTAAAATTTGTATGATTATATGTTTAAAAATCTATATTTTTAAAGAATATACATATTTTTAACACTTTCTTTCTTGTTTTTATTTCAGCCCTTTCTTATTAAGTTGCTCATTGCCTTTTTTTCTATGTTTTTGAAAGAAAGAAAGCCAATTTGCTCAAGTTTCAAAGGGTTAAGTAAAGGTTCTGAACATTGACAGGGGCGATAGTATTCACAGAGGCAACAGCAGCTGATAAAATCCCAATCGCATCAATAAAGAAGAAACATTATCAACACTTTCTGTATTCTAATGTCTGCCTTCTTATGAGTTAAACAGAATGAAACATTGATTAAACGGCTCAGATTTGACTGTGCAGTGCATTTACCCCCTTCGTTAATTATTCACGAGGCACAGTAAAAAGAACACAAAATAGTGCTTCTCATATAATTGTGTTTCCATCTCTAAATAATTTAGATCTCTGCAGCTACAGAAGTGATTTAAGAAAACAAATAGAGGCCATGCGTATGCTGATGGTGAATTAACGCGATAATCGAGACAACTGCTGAGAGTGCTCGTTTGAGATGGTGCTAATAATCCCACAGATTTAAAACCTTTCGGTCCGCTGTCATTGGGGATTCTGCCTATAAGCTATAAATAAATGAGGATGGTTGAGGTGGCCATATTGATAATTTTGAAGCAGGTGCGGGCATATTTTTCACAGCAAATGAGGGGGTTGTGGCACATGAGGTCCTTGGTTTGATATGCAAATCTTTCTGTGGTGACAGCCCCGTGGCTGCAGATGTTGAACTTGATTCATCGTGGCAAATGCATGACAAAGGGTTGGCTCACTCAAAGCTATGCTAATCAACATCAGCACTTCAACAAACTTCTCCGGAGGGCCACAGCAGCAGGATTTATACAGTATATAGTCGGTGTGTGTCGGTGTGTCCTCCCGTGTGTGTGTGTGTTTCATTGTCACGATGTGTTAATCAAAAGATTCCCCACTCAGCTTTGGGGCAACGAGAGAAATATTTCTATTTTGACTCATAGTTAAGCTCATTAGTAACAGTCTTAAATGTGTAAGCAGGATTTGATGGATGGTGCTCTGAAGCTACAGTACAACAGATGAAGCGATGATCTGTGAACAAATAGATCTGCCAATGAATATAACAAGAGCCTGCAGGATTTACAATGCAACACACACACACACATACACACATGCTATTTCCATCCGTCCCTCAAAGGGTGCTTAAAATACTCATGGAGCCATGATATCACAATGTTTTTCAATCACGCTGAGCACACAGAGATGAACGGCAGTGACATTGTCCAGAGTATGCATGGGGATCAGCATAATTATTCAGTGTCCAGGTGACGTGTGCGCAGAGCAGAATCTCATCCAAACATGTCCTGAATGTCATTGAGATGAGGTGTTTAATTGAGCTCCTGTCAGCACGGCGCCAAAGAGTGATAGAGCCCAAAAGAGTCGATTCTCGGCGTCCGCTGTCATGCATATCAATCCCAAGGCATGTAAATGCTATCAGCTTGTTTATACTCAATCTTCTCAATATTGCTTTACAGGTCAACACAATGCAAACCTTCAATAAAAAACCCAGAATTAAAGGGCTGCACCCAATTTTCATGGACCACCGTTCCATTTACTCGATATGTGATGAGGAGACTGTGACTCTGATAAACAGCTCTGTTTGCTGTGGTGTTTCTGCAATAATTTACTAACTAACTAATTTAAATGTAAGACCTTTTAGCCCATTCAAAACCCATTTCTTTTCTAAATATATATTTTTTAAAAATTCCAATTATGGGTTTCTACTCTAAATAAATCATTAGCATTTTTTTTTTATGAGGATACTTAAATATGTCTTTTTTTCATTCCAATGAAATGAAATAGTAAAATGGAGAAAAAAAGGTCTTAACAGACTTTTTTCTAACAAAATGTGAGATTATTTTTTAATTGAATATTAATTAATTGTTTTTGTTGTTTTTGTCACTATGATCAAAATATCCTCAATAATAATAATGATAATAATAATAATAATAAAAACTTTATTTGTGTAGCACTTATCTTAAAGTTACAAAGTACTTCACGAAGTGTATAAGAATAAAACAAAGAAATATACAATAAATAAAACAATGTCAAGAGCTAAGATAAAAGTGTGCACTGGGGCAAAACAGAGGACATAAAACACAACATTTCCATATTACAAATGTCATTTCTAAAGTACTTCCTGAAAAGGGTATGTGGAAAACATCCAGAGATGAATATTCTACAAACAATAATCAATCAGATGTATTTAAAGCTGATTGTTTCATTAGAAAATCAAATCTTAACAGTATGTCACAATTAATTTTCCAGCGACACTTAGATCCACCATCACTTCCAATGGTCAGATATTTTTGAAAAGATCCTGAACAAAAGCTATAAATCTGTTGATGATTTAATTAACATAACATCTTATACTAACTTTAAACACTCATTAATAGCAATTTACCGATAAGGCTTAAAAAATAGCTAATAATACTTAAACATGCCTTGTGCTTCCGCCTTTCCTCCTGGTTGTTAAAACTACTGCAGTTGACTTTAGATGAGGTGAAACACTGTGATTGGCTTATAGACGTCCCGTCAGATAAGTCCGTGCATTTTCGTGGAGTCACATGTCACTATAGATTAAGACTTCCTACAAAAGGTATGTCCATTGGAGTGGACGGGGATCTGGGATCTGAATGGGTTAATACAAAAACAGTTGGTATAATATGTTGGGGAATTATTAGAGTGGAAAAGAGTAAAGTACTCAAAGTGCGACGAACCTTTTTATTTGAAATATAGAGATATTGTTTCCTGCTGCATAAGCACATTTCTGTGTAGCTTACGGCACT
Organism: Plectropomus leopardus; assembly: GCF_008729295.1. Classification (NCBI taxonomy): domain Eukaryota; kingdom Metazoa; phylum Chordata; class Actinopteri; order Perciformes; family Serranidae; genus Plectropomus; species Plectropomus leopardus. Next base: position 31,441,584 of record NC_056470.1, read on the forward strand.
TTAAAACTACCGAAAAATTTGGTGCACATATCAGAACTCGCCAAAACTGCAAAGTTCTGCAGTAATTGGACTGAGTATGGCCAAAAGGCTTCATAGTGCCCCAAAACACATGCTAAAAAATGTCTTTTTTAGACAAAAGACTTTTGTAAATTAAATTTAAGACTTATAACACTTCTTTTTTTAAAATAAATTCAGTGCATTTAAAGACTCCTCTTGACAACATAAGTTAATCATCTGCTGCTTGTAGCTTAATACTGAAAGAAGAAAAAAGTGTTTTGTTAATCTGTATGCAACAGCATTTTTTAAAAAAAGGCTCTCGGTGTTTCGGTAAACGTTAACATTCTGTATGCACTCTATAGCAGCGAGGGGAGATATCGAATCTCAATGGGACGTTTCTGGTTAACTAAAGGAGAAAAAACTCTGACAGACTGACAACAGTAACGGCAGCATCACTTTCTTCGCTGTGTACAGTAGATTATTGTAGAAGAGTGCGACTCTTCAGATCTGATGGCAGCTGAGAGGCGGAGAGGATCAATGATGTCTTTGATCTGTTCTCTGGGTTCAGAGCGCGAGCGAGTCGTAAAAGAAAAGGAGCTGCTTTGAAAGTTGAAGTGAGGTGCAAAAGCAGCATTTTTTTAATGTTTTATGCTGTATTTCTTTTTTTTATGTATTTAATACATTATGTAAAGCCATTTGAATTGTCTTTTGATATTAAATGTACTGTACAAAATAATCTCTCCGGATCTTTAAAACTGCTTGAACACACATATTACGTTAGACAGTTTTAATAATTCATTAGCTCCATCATATGAAGATTTGGTGGCTCACTCATTCACTTAAACTTGATTTTAATTCTAATGCACATTGACGAGGGAGATTTCAGACAAAGCTCGTCTTAAAATATATAAAACATCTTTTGTGTTTTTCAGTATCTTAATTTTTAATACTGACAAGAACACACTTGAGCTGTAGTCAAAGAATTTAAATGTATTTTTGTGAAAGAAAAGTTCAGAAAAAAGAAAATTAGGTATGAAAGCAACATTTCCTGAGAAATAAAATAAAGACCTTGTGCCATGAAATTTGGTACAAACATTCATGTCGTCCGGGGATGAATCCTCATGACTTTGGTGATCCCGCGAGTTTTCTTTAGAGCCATGAAGTCCACATTTGTGATTCTAAATATAATGTTCTAACACATATTGTGTAGATTTTCACAACATTTTATACGGACATATAGGATGAATTGTTATAAGTCTTATGATTGTTTTATTTTCCATCTAGTGTAGGGTTGCCACACTTTTTGATTGTGTGCCATGTGCAGAAAAATATAAGGAGTCATGGACCAAACTATATTAAATACATAGTTAGTTTTTGCAGTGCAAGAAAATCAGTGTTTTTAGACCACAAAAGTCAATTTGCCATAGAGAACTCCTTTTTCAAAATCAAAAATCCAAAATTGTTTAACGTAACTTTACAATAGTTAATTGCAGTGCCCACACATCACAAAAACTATTTTTCTATCTTTCGTATTTTCATGCCCGCTGCCATTTAATGAGGAAAACTTTTTTAACGACTATCAATCATTGTAGGTGAAGTCGTGACATCCAGTATTGGAATTAAGAAGAGCAATGTGTTTAAGCTGTGTTGTGCAATGTACATACAGTGCAGTTTATACATTTTCTCAAACCATATTGTAGTTTATTTTTAAAGATTTGCCCCTTGCTACTTAAAAAAACAGGCAGCAGGCTGCAGTTGGTTGACGGGCCGTAGTTTGCCTACCCCGGATGTAGAGCAATCATCAGATAAAACTTTCAATCGTCCAATACTTTGGTTTATGACCAAATACCTGCAAAATTAAATAAAGTCCCATCTGCCTCAGCTGCACTTTGTGTTTAGTGACAATTATCAAATGCAAAACAAAGACTGTAAACATGATAAAGCATTTGACCTGCTAAACATTAACCAGCTCGCACTTTATTTGCTCTGGGAGATTTGTCTGGTCCTGCTCCCGTACAGGCAGATGGCTTTAAGATATTTAGTGCGATGTTTTAGGGCTATATCGCGATACACAAAATATATATAGTTGTATTTTTAAATGTCCTTTAAACTAATGTTAACTGCTAAAAAAAAAAAAAAGAATAGAAGAATAAAATGCAGTTACAATGAAGTTAAATAAAGTTATGTTATGAGAAAAATTCACGACAATGTTGCTGCATGAGGCCCAGCATTTGTGGCACTTTAGAAAGATATTTTCCATATATTTTAGCTTTGTATCTATCTGTATCTTTTCACTTCTGCTTGTTTAGGTTTACCCATCCAGCCTGAGGTGTTGGAGACGTGCTGTTCGACCAGCCACAGTGTGTTTACAGGCCACCGTCAGCCAAAAACTACTCAGTATGGGAGAAATGACTGAATCCTCAGAGTGAGTCACTCCTGCTGCAGGTGAGTGTCTGGTGAACTGTTTACCGTTGGCTGGTGAGTCGGCTCACGCGGTGAGGCTGCCAGACAGATTCTGTGGAGACATGAAGCCGGTGAGTGAGGTACTCTGTTTGGAAATATTTCAACTCCTAAATGGATGCACTAATGGCGGAGAGAGTAAGTGGATGGAGTAATGGAAGGATGGGCTGGCACTGTTGGTCTGTTGGCCAGGTGTTCGGTTTACCACTTTGATTCAGGCGGAAATATCTCAACAATTATTGGATGTATTGCCATAAACTTTGGTACAAATATTTAGGATCCCCGGAGGATCCAGATTACTGACTTTGGTTATTCCCTGACTTTTTCCTGTAGTGCCACCATGGTGTTGGAATTTTGGATTTTTAGTGAAATATCTCAATAACTATAGGATAGATTGCCATTAAATTTTTGGCTGGATTTTATTGTAATGTAATTTTACATTTATTTTTGGCCTGCAGCTCTCCACCCTGATTATTTTTTGGCCCTTGGAAGGAATTTGGGCCCGTATGCAAAAGATCCATGCCACTTTTTTCATTAACTAAATATTGTATTGTGGTTTTGTATTTCGGTATACCCTGTCATGTTCTACTGCATGCTGGGTATTGGCCTGGTTCTTGTATAAATCCTCCGGTTAAGTACACAATTACTGCACTGATTATCTCCCAAGTCTTCCCGCTAAAGCCTCGCATACTGTGACTGTTGATATATGTGGAAGCTTCATCTTTTCTCAGCCCCAAAAGCCCCTTCCCGAGGATCTACCGCCCCAGGCTACTTATTTATGGTCCAATAGGTGTGTTGGTAATTTAAGACATTTATAGCCTTGTATTGAGCAGGTGTGGAGACACGGAGCCCGGAGATGATGAGCTTGTTTTCATTATACGGGAGGAAATGTGATCTAGTCACCAAGGCAACTGAACCAGGGGATGCACGCCGGCTTAATAAATTAAAGCCAAAGGGTTATATGAAAGGACAACTTTGATGTTTGATTAGCGATGTGTCAGAAATATATAACTCGGCATACTTTAGGCGTCTCCCATAATTCATTGTTTAACTGAAGATTATGAGCAGAAAATGTTTTTTTATTGAAATTCTGTCTCCTACCAAGTGTCTTGATTCATCCAACTTTAATTTTGACCATCCAAATAGTGCGTAACTGAGTGAATCAAATAGGTTGTGTATCCTTTCAAGCATATACTAAAGAGCTATGAGAACAATTTAGAGATTTAGCAGCCCTAAAAGCAATAAAAGACAATATACCTGTGCTGAATGTGGGCAAAGCACATCAGTTTCTCTGCGTTTCGAAGGTGCTCCAACTCCTGTGGTCTTACTGTCCCTTCCTACCTGATATATTCTCTGAACCTCAGCCTCCCCGAGCATGAAATCATTGGGGCAGAATGATGGGATGTCTGGCTGTGGAGCAGCAGCATGAGATTTGTTTCTGTGCAGATAAGCGCAGCTTCAACTGTGGTCTCAGCAATTGAGAGCACTTTTCTGTTTCAATTTTAAAGTGCGTGAGGCAGAAAATAATCAAACTAGGAGCAAAACAGGTTCGGCAATTCGCCTAATTGCCTCGGATATCTTAGTTGTCAGTCTTAAAGATTTGTGCTTTTGATACTGCTCCACCATCACAAACAAATTCAACTTTTTTTAGTGCATTTAAAATAATCTGGTCTCACAATCACAAAGGACAAAGATAAAGAAACTAAGGAAAAGTCATTAGGGCTAAAACCAACAACAGTTTTGTCTACGTCTTGCTTTGTAGCTCAGTCTCTGTTCAGCAACATTTAGGCCATAACTTCTCGTGTAAAAACTTTGAATAACACCTGATTGGTAGTAAAATAAGGGATAAAGATAGCTAACCAGTGCGGCTAATGCTACTTGCTGACCCACTTAAATTATTTGTTATGTAACATTATACAGATCTTAAAAATTTTCAGTTGAAAAGCTAGGCTTTACTGACAGTTGACTCATTAACCCTTAGGGCCCATGGAAGTAAACAAGGAGAAGAAGTCCATAATAAACATGGAGGCCACTGATGTGACCGGTTGTGGTTTAATTTTAAAATTATTGTGCAGTTACTCTACAGGCAAAGGAAGAAACAAGTCAACATTATTAAGTATTTTTATATGAAACAGACACGGGCAGTGGGTGAATGAGACAACGCGCTTCATCAGTCTCTGAGACTCTCAGTGGCCATGTGAAATTTCAGATTGATTGGGCAACTATTGAGGAGAAAATGGATATAGACTGAGAGAGTTTTCTTCATTTTATAGAAGGATGTTGATCCAGAGCGGCGCATTAAATTCCAATACGGGTTGCACGACTGACTCATGTTCAAACTGAGGTTGCATTTAAAAAAATCAGATCTGTATCTGATTTAGAGCCACACATAAAAGTGGCCCAAATCTGATGTGAAAAGATCAGATTCCATGTGATTTGTGCTGTTCACACCGTCGTTAAACAATCACATCTGGGACACGGAGTCGAAAACATCTGATTTTGGCCACTGGGTCCTGCAGTTTGAACGTAGCTTACGTTTCACGCCAACCACCATCCTCATATCTCGATGACAAAGTCAGCTTACATTTAGAAACAGTGATATGATACGAATGAAACTTGACAATGTAACATATTTGGGGTTTGCAGAAACCAACATTTTCATCTGGCCGCTGGTCTGTTTTTTTTTTTTTTAATTAAAACAAATGTAAGTGGGATTTTGAATTCTCTTTTGGGTTACACTTCAGCTCTCTAAGTGGTTATCACAGACTGACTCAACACAGAGCTGAAGCTTCCCTCTTCAGTAACCGGCCAATCAAAGGACCCCTTAAACATAAAACATTTTATTTTCCGTACAAATCTATTACTTTTTTGCAATATATTCTTTGATTGGGCTCCTTGTTGAGCCTTTTTTTGAGTGGATTTTTAAGAGTGCAGTGTTTAAGCAGCCATCCAGGCGTCCACCCTCAGGAGGCAGCGCTCTTTGTTCCCCTAATAATCAGTTGAGGTCTTCTTCTGCCCACCAACACTCAGTAATCTCCATCCGTAATAACACAGCTGCCTCAGAAATGTGGCAGGAGGCAGGAGCCCCCAAATCTAAGCGCCTTTGGTAAGAAGGAGGCAAAGCCGCTCTCCGAAGACAGGCTGCGAGCACCATAAGGCTCTCCAGCCCTCCCGAGGTTTAATGTCTTATTATTTTCCACAGACAGAACCAAAATGAACAGTTTTGTCAGCAGGGACGCTGCTGTGTTGGTGTCACTTCCTGTGTACACACAGCGAGGGAGGGGAGCATGCTGACGAATGAGGGGGGGAACCGGAGAAACTCCATTTTTCATTATCAGCTGTTTGTTTAGTTGTTGTGTTACATTTGAAGATTATTTGGGAGGGTGCTGGTGAGGGATCAGTCATGTACTTGGCAAGAATTAAATGAAATACCCAAATATGAAGCCAAATATAGAATTATCTAATTATTTATTTCACTCGCTGTCACAGTAGTGCAGTGTAACCACACATCTGTGATTCTGTTCCCGTTATAACACTTAGTGAATTTCTGTTTGGCACGTTGTCGGATTAGGCAAGTTTGTTCATTTTAACTAGATGAATCATACAAGTCCTGGAGAACGGATTAACTGAAACTAATGAGAGTAGTTAGAATAAGGGATTTGGATTAATAATTTATTCGTTAACCTTTTGAAACCTGAGGAAATTGGCTTTATTTATTTATTTATTTGTTTGTTTTTCAAAAACATGAGGAAAAGTCTGTGAACAACTTAACAAAAAATTACCAAATATTTGCAAAAAATACAACAATCTGAAAAAACAGAAAAGAGAAAATGTTAATATAAAAAAGGTAAATATAAAATAAAATGAAAATAAAAATGAAATAAAAGGTAAATATAAAATAAAAAAAAATTGACCTTGAAAAAAAGTACTAAAATGTATGCTTACATTGGACATATATATATATAATTTTATTTTCTGGACAGTTTCCCAAACTTTTTTTAAATTTTAAAGAGTAGGTAGAATTTCAGTCGAACAAGATTTTCTTTGGTCGATAACAGTCCTGAGGCTACGTAATGTGAACACTTTTCAGTAGGCCTGTCACACCTGGAGCAGATTACAATAAAAAGAAATACGTCACACTATGAAATCTGACGTTTTTGCTCCCTGGAAGTACTTCTACATACTTTTACTTCTTTTTTTTTTTAAACTTTTGCCATGTTTAATGAAACCATGCTTGATTGTAACACTATATATAAGACACAAATTACAGGCCATAACAGGTTCCCTTTAATATTCATTTTTACTTTTAGTTCTTTTTGCTTGGCCCACAGAGAGAGCATGACATCTTTGAGGACAGCTGACTGACTGATTAAAGTGGACTTGGAGTGCAGATAATAATTATGTAAGGCAAGATGACTAATGCTCGCTCCAACACTCTCACACTTAAAGTCTCACATGGTTGCAGCAAGAATGAAAATCAGGTTTTTTTGCACATAAGAGAGAGTAGTTAACATCCTCTGCTGTGTTGTTTGACTGTGTCACTGTGCCTTGTAGCCACGGGTCATGTAGCACTCATGCATAGATTGTGTGACAGCATGATTAATTGTGTCGTCTTCGGAGGCAAGCTAAACTAGCAGATGGATATGTGAGGAGGAGTCCTTGGCAGTCGGGTAGAAGTAACTGTTTATTTCTTGTGTGAAAGAGGAGGCTGGTATAATGATGAATGAAACCACAGAAACATTTTGCTGATGTCTTAGAAAAACGCTGTCTAGGAATCTCCAAACAATATATTTTTCAGAGGGATAAATGGCGCCTTATCTTCCATTTAGGCACTTTCACGGGCCCTGTAATGGCAGCATAAACTATCACGGTCATATTCAATTTGTAAGACTGAGAGGGGACGTCGGGGCAATTTTCCTTCAAATGCAGAGAGAGAAGAGAAGATTTTGCTGATTCCAGCCATATTTCTTATAGTGTGCACTCAGCATACAGATGTGCCAACAGAGGTTATATCCACAAGTGGTGCTCTGCTCATCAGGAGCATATGATTGGATTACACTGCAGCTTATCCTGTAGGTTGTGAGTGCCAGACAAGTAGATAACCATGTCTTCAGAAATTGTTAATCACAATAAGTAATATCTCAGTAAAAACAACTTCTTTTTGGGCCACGACCCCAGCGGGAAAAAAATGTGGTGTTTATGTAAAACAAGTGCTTTTCAGGCCATGATTCCCGCAGAAAAAGAAGAAACGTCACGATAAAAACAACCTCTTTTCGGGTTGTAATCCCGGTAGAAAAAGGAGCGGTCTTCTTAAAAACCAACTGCTTTTTGCGCTACAATCCTTGCAAGAAAAGCAGCAGTGTTTTGGGGAAAAACAACCACTTTTTGCACCGCAATCCCAGCAGGAAAAGCAGCGCTCTAGTTAAAAATCAACTGCTTTTCAGGACATGATCCTGGCAGAGAAAGCAGCGATAGCTTGGCAAAAACAACTTTTCACATCAGAATCCCAGCAGGAAAAGAAGCAATGTCTCAGTTAAAACTGCTTTTTGGGCCACATTTCCAGTGATACACCACAATCCAATCAATTTTCCTGCAATGCAATAAAAAAAGAGAAGATTTTATAAATTCAAACCATTTTTCATTAAGTGTGTGCACTCAACAAATGCAGATGTGCCAACAGAGTTAATATCCACAAGTGGTGCCCCACTCATCAGGAGCATATAATTGGATTAGACTGCAGATTATTATGTAGGTTGTGAGCGCCAGGCAAGCAGATAACCCTGCCTTCAGAAATTATTAATCATAATAAACCAACACTAAAGTGTTTTTCCCCAAGTGAATGCATCAGCAACAGAAAAAAATATGCCTTACATGTAAGATAAATAACATGCAACTGCAAACACAGCACAACTCAGAGTGGAGTGCAGAAAATGTGCATGTTGATGAGTTCCGCAGCTATAAGGTGTGATTTATGGAAACCAAACACAAAAAAGGAGCACATTTCAATCATCTGCATTTCAATCTCATCACTGACGGGCTGACGGGCTTTTATGATTATGCTCTGCAATTTTGTTTTCTTCTGCAATTCACCGTACAGAATTGCTCAGCAGCCGTAAAGATGACATCGGATAATGATCACGACTCACAGATGAGTGACCACGAATGTGGTGTTGTCATTTTCCAATTTTGTTTTCTAATCCCACAGGGGCATGTAAACACAGGCTGGATGAAGGGAAGGGAGCGCTTTAAGAACACGGCCTAAATGTGTAATTTGGCATTAACCGTGTTTTACAGGTTGCGATGGTAATAATAGTGAACACCAAATGTTTGACAGGGGATTTGCGCAGGGAGTATTGGGCACACACACGCTGATGCCTGATTGAAAGATGCTCTTTATGACACAGTTGACAGCGCAGGAACAGTCGCTGCCGTGGCTCTTGCCACATGGAACAACAAATAAAATGGGGCTTGTGTGGATCACCTTTGAGTACCGGGGGGAGCCCATTACACTGATCTCGCTCACTACATGATAAACATTATGGCAGCTGCAAGACATTAAATCGTAAAAACAAACTCTGCAGTGTTGAAGAAATGTGTAAAATACCAACTCAGTCACCAGAAGAAATGTTGCCATTAAATGTTTCTGCAAACCATGAAAACATTACATTTGCATGTTATTATGAAGCTCAGGGATACTCAAATTGCTTTGCTTTGGGGCCGCTTTTGCAAAATGACAGAAGACCAGGGGCCATTCTCAGCAGCCCCATACACAGGATTTCAGGCGTCTCTAGGATTTTAGCACGCTTCCAGTATTTTAACACGTTTGTAGGATTTTTACACACTTTAAGGATTTTAGGGAGGTTCTAGCATTCTAGATATTTCTGGGATTTTAGGACATTTCAAGGATTTTAGGACATTTCTAGGATGTTTGGACATTTCTAGAATTTTAAGACATTTCTAGGATTTTAGCACATTTCTAGGATGTTAGGATGTTTCTAGGATTTTAGGAAATTTTTAGGATTTTAGCACATTTCACTAGCACTTTTTGTGATAAACAAACTCTATTTTGATGCTGTTTTATGCACTCTGGCACCTTATGTATACTAAAAGTACAAAAGTTTCCCCCGTGTATCACTTTATTTTCATTTTGAATTGTAAGCTGGTTGGGGTGCCGTCCAGGACCCTATCAGGGGCCATATTTGGTCTGTGGACCGTAAGTTGAGTATCAGTGATATAGCAGATGCAACATTCTCACTCCCACCTCTTCAAATACCGACGCCCTTCATGTCAAAATATGACATGCTAGATGTCCCTCCTTTGTCTGTTTTAGACGCTCAGGGACACCGTGTCAGTCATTAATGTATGATAATACCTAGACACTGAATACCAAGATAGTGCCTTTTCTTTCCAACGGAGTTGCTCGCCTGGTGCATACACATAAAAACCATCTCTAGCTCCCAGGTTTACTTCCATGGTATTCAGTCAAGCAAAGCAAGTTGAGTATCTCTGATTTAGGAGAATGCAATGAGGAGCTGTAAAGCAACATTAAAACAAAAATTAGTGTTTCTTTTTTTGCCTGAGGAACGTAATTTAGTTGGTATTCTGAGATGCAACTCCTACTCCAAGCTAATCAACCTAATAATAGATAAATAAACAAATGGATGGTTGGGTCCAAGAATAACAACCTCTTAAACCACCACTGCAAGCTGAATACAAATACTCATTGTTTTAGCTGAAATAAATCTGCCCTCAGGTGTATTTTTGCAAGCACTGTGGACAATCATAAATAGCCCTGCAAGTTAAGATAATAAATAATAATGAATACATGAATAATAATAATAACCATGCTCACGAAAAAGTTTTTAAACCTTTATTTATCCAGGGAAGCTTTGCTGACCAAGCCTCAGCAGCATCCTGCCTCTCACTGTCATGCAGTTAACCACAATAAAGATGAGTTTGTTCAATATTTTATGCTGCCGCTACCGAATGTTTTGCTTTTCCCCGACACCCAGACCCACAAATAATACACCTACTTATTCAACGAGCCCCTGTGCGTTATTATCGAGCCCTTCAAAGCTGTCACCACATGGAGAGGCACCGCTACGCAGCAATAAATTTAGAATTCAATTAGCCAAAGCACATCTTGACCTTTGATATCATAACACATCACAGGAAGGTGGTTATTGTCATGTGTTGCGTAACTGCGTCCCACATGCAAAACTGTATGACAAGTCAGCTTGTTTTTCAAACTTCTGCAACTTTTCAGTTTTCTTCCTTTATCAGCATCTCTGTGTTTATCACACGAATGCCTTTTCTCGCTTTCTGTGTTATTCCGCCTCACTTCTCTCAGACGTCACCCCCCCCCGTCTCTATTGATCAAACTTTTGTATCAGGGGTTTTATTTCACTTTCCGTCTCCAGGAAGATGTATTGACATTCAAAGCTGCTGTTTGTCATATCAATAATTTACACAGCGCCTGTGCTGCGTCCGTAAATATGCAACAACAAATGTTCATAAAGCATCCGAGTTATATGTTACTGAATGCTGTCTGGTCGATTTACTGCTGCACCATGAGAGGGATTTATAAACGTGATGTTTGATCTTTTTTTATGCCTAAAGCAAGAAATAATATGAATATCAGTTGATTGATTAAGTGATGATGTTCGTGCTTGGAGATGACTACATTTATTTTTTTACTTAAATTATTGATATCAATTAATGTCTAAATTCATCAATGTTTAAAATTTAGCAGAAAAAACAGGTAAATGAGCATGTTTTTGCCTGGATGTGGTGTACGTCAAGTTTTGATGAATTGAGATAATCGGCACCTGTTTCTTTCTCTTTTTTTTTTTTTTTTAATAAATGCTGTTTTTGCAAATATTTTGCTTATGTGGCTCCACAAATAATTAAACAACAGTATATTCTTATAATAAATAATTAAATAAATACAAAAGGTCAGAGGTGTGGATAACACGTCATTTGGATTGTCCACCCACAGATAGTTTTTTGAGTGTTTATAACGTTTGAACAGTTTATTAGTTTAGATTGAAAAATTCAACTGTTTTGCTTAATTCGGTCGATGTTTAACAGATTAAAGAATAAACTGGACAATTTATGCTGAAGTTAGCGTTGCCCTGGTTCCCTGGTCACAAGGTCTGTGGGATTTTTCCATTGGATTTTGGATTTTTGCAGAAAAAACAACCTCTGTGGCAGGTGTTTATGATACTGACACATTTGGCTCAACAAGATAATCTTCACAAATGAACACCATTTTTAGGATATTTGAAGCCTAAATGCAATCGCCAGAAGTAAGACGCTAACATCTGGCTACAAACGAACTACACCACGTTCTGTCATCTCATTTAGCCACTTGTTAGCAACTTTCTTTTTTAAGACACATAAAAGCTGTAAAATTCACAAGTGGGATATTTACTGATGTATTTCATGTTATAGAACAAAACATGAAAGTTTCTGAAGCTTGTGTTGACCACAGACCTTATTTCAGGTTTCCAAACAAAAACACACAGTTTAGAGACGAGTGAACTACAGGTGCAACACTACATGAGTAGCAAAACCTAAATTGTACATCGAAATAAAACAAGGAACAGTCAAAAACAGTTGGAAGGTCTATTACAGCTATATTGATAAAGGTTTTAATGGCTCAACACAGTTTGGAAAAAGCCAGTTGTAACTTCAAACTTTGGGATTTTACACACAAACTTATTGTTAAATAATGGATTTACGAGTAGCTGGTGCAACCCAATCCCGATATGAAGCACAGCCTGGAAACTTGAAATTAAAAGAGTCCAGCTGGTCTCATGTAAACAGGCAGCCTTGCCATTTCTGAACTATAACTGAATTTATAATTTTACTAAAGTTTTGTTTGCAGACAGCACAATTTAGTCAGAGATACACAGAAGCCTTACAGTGCCAAGATCGTCTTTTTTATTGATATTTCATAATTAATGAGGGAGATATTTTGGTCCTGAGAGCTATTGGCTCAAAAGATGGAAGAGTGGCTATAACATAAAAACTATAAAAGGTCTCCATCTAGTGACTGAACTGGTGCAAACAGTCATTTTTCTGCATATAATGCCTTGTGTTCATCTCTCTCTGGATGTTCTTGGAGAAACACGGATTATTTAAACAGCTGATAAAATCTTGGGTTTATGGTAGATTATTTTTCCGAGGTTTTAGCAATTTTTGCCAATAAGGTTGAACCACAAATAAGGCTATTTTCAGACTGTTGGATCACATGTTTGGAGACCGTTTTTGATCTTATCAGTGCTCTGGTGAATTAATGATTAAAATTTAAAGCTGCTAACAAATCCTCAAATGACGACATGAAAAAAGTGTATCTTTAAGAGGCTAACCCACAGATAATTATCACCCCGCTCTGCAGTTTATTTCAGCTGAATGAAGCTTTGTAGGACTTTACTGCTTTGTTTTCGCCGTCATTCTGCAGCTGCTTTTAGCAAGAAAAGCTGTAAAACCCGCTGAACACTATCTGCTCGGCACTAAACATCAAAGTTGAACATAGTGGAGCATTTAGCAGCTAAAGAATCAGATATTCGTAGTTGTAGGTGTTAGTTGACCATGAGCTGTAGGAGATGCGGTGCATTCAGGTGCAGCTTTTTAGTCCAGAAAACAGGCGACATAACACGACAAAACAGGCGGCATTCATTGCTGCTAGTTCTATGACAACAATGTGTCTGGGCTGCAAGTATTACATTACTTTTTTTTTTTTTAACAAATATGATTTGACGTGTTGAGCTTCAGAGGTGATGGTAGGTGGATTTTGTTGCCTTTGGACAGATCAAGGCTTGTCGTTTCTACCAGTTTCTGTCTTTATGCTTAGATGACCTTTCTGTCTGCAGCTTCTTAGTTACCCTACAGGTATATGAGTGGTATTGATCTTCTCATTTAACCCTTTGACATGGGCAGGAGGCAAAGAGCAATGTAGCAAGAAATCATCAAAAGATTTGAAAAAAATTCAAAATAAAAATAAAAAGTTAAAAACAAAATCTGGAAAATAGCAAGAAAAGAGAAGTAAAATAAATGAATATGAATTAATTTGAAAAGAATAAAATTATCTGAAAATTAGTAAAATGAATAAATAAAAAAAGCAACTGAACAGGAAAATGATGACCAGAAAATTCAAAGAAATAAAAAAATATATATATCGATATATAGTTTTCTGTTCATTTTTTTTTTCAATAAAATGTTCTCTTTCCTTTAAAAAAAACAAATTTCCAGGTGGTTTTCTTTCACATTTTACCAATTTCTTGCTCTTTTTTAAGTTTTCAAAAGAAACCAAGCGGTTTTGCTCAGGTTTTAATGCTTGTAAAAGCACAAGAAAACTGTCAACCAGGGTTCAAAGGGTTAACTCTCAGCTTGAAAGCAAATCCGAATATTTAAAAAAAAAAAAAAAAAATCAGGATACATCTTTAAAACTTTATGTTTTAAAGCGTATGTTTGGGCTCGAGGCTCATCCATGTTCTCTCTGAGAAAGACATCCAACTTGTCATAGTCAGAATTTTAGTAAAGTGACATTAGATGTCAGTATCAATTGTTCGCAGATCCTCCGTGAGCTCCTAAGTTGGCGGCATTTCGTGCAATGTCACCGCGACCTCTGGTGAAGATATCCGTCAGCAGTTCCCCACATGTAGGCCGCCTCAGGGACACAATGAGGGCAGAGCAGGGTCAACGGCAGGTCGCTCTTAATTGCACTGTAAAGGGTATTTCACTCTTTATTTCACATTTTACATTCAACACCATCATCTCTTTCTCGCCTCCTCGTTATCACCCTCTGAGGGATGTGCGGCAAAGGTGTACATGTGTCCTCCGTGGCCTGAATTTTAAGCAGTTTACTGAATTAACAAGTGTGATAGCCTTAGGGGGATTTTCAGTTGTCAGTTTCCTGCTGCTTAAAAATGGTGCAAAGTGGCGGAGAACACCTAATTGGATGAATTCATACGGGAATGCTCTGAATTTCATGCTTATGTTTTTTGACAATTTTTTCTTCGGCTGAGACTTAACGGCCCAGTGTGTAGGATTTAGGGGAATATACTGGCAGAAAAGGAAAATAATACTGTGTGTTTCTTTAGAGTGTAATCACTTACATTCACCTGCTTGCTCAGGGCCGAATTTTGCAAAACCAGGGGCCCGAGCAGCAGCAGCCCCATACATGTTCTGATTTTAGGATATTTCTTCAGTTTTAGGATGTTTCTAAGATATCAGGACATTTCTTAGAATTTTAGGGCATTTCCCTTATTTTAGGACTTTTTGGGGATTTTAGGACGTTTCGTGTATTTTAGGACATTTCTCAGATTTTAGGACGTTACCTGGATTTCAGAATGTTTGTAGTATTTTAGCATGTTTCTAGGAGTTTATGATGTTTTTAGGATTTTTAGGGCTCTTCTCGAAATTAAGGGCATTTCTGGGATTTTAGTCATTTTCTCGGATTTTAAGAAGTTTCTTGGATTTTAGGATGTTTCTAAGATATCAGGACATTTAAAGAATTGTAGGGCATTTCCCTTACTTTAGGACATTTCTCAGATTTTAGGATGTTTGTAGTATTTTAGCTTGTTTCTAGGAGTTTAGGGTGTTTTTAGGATTTTTAGGGCTTTTCTAGGAATTAAGGGCATTTCTGGATTTTAATAATTTTCTTGGATTTTAGGAAGTTTCTTGGATTTAGGATGTTTCAAAGATTTTAGGACGCTTCTAGGATTTGGGGACATTAAGGGCTTAGCTAGGACCTCTGTTGGGATGTGGGGGATCCTTCACTGACACTTTTTTTTAAAGAATCTCTAATCTGATGATGTTTATGCACTGTGGCACCATATATACATAAATACTAAAACTACAAAAACAATTCCTAGTGTGAATCACTTTACTTTTATTGTGAATTCGAACATGGTTTGGAGGCCCCAACTTATTGGGGGCCAGATTTTGCCTGCAGGCTGTTACTGAATTTTTTAACATGAAACTGCTTTAACTGTTTTTTTTTTTGTTGTTTTTTTTTTAATGTAATCAATTTTAACCACCTGGTCAGTTTGTTTTGTAGAAAAAGACACTTCTGTTCGGCCTCCGTTAAAAACCCTCTGAATGATGAACACTGAAGGAATTCTTTCCGCTGATTGCAATCTTCGGTCCTTACCACTAGAAACCACCAAATCCCCCTAAATATTACACACTGAATGCTTAACTTTGTCGCATTAAGAATATATACTCAAATCCAATTCAAACAAACTTCACCTCATGCACAGGGTTTATTTGCACAAAGAAAAGAGTGAGTTGCTTCACCCTCAAGCTAATGTTTATTTTCTAAATGTGGGCAGTGGGAGCAGGAAAATGGCGATGATTAAATCGCTTTAATTAGAAGATGAGAGCGAACACCCAGAGGCATAATGGAGGACTGGTGGGATTTCTTCATTTCAAGCTTAGTTTTGAATGATGAGTTTGTCTCATTGATCGCACAGCTCTGTTTGTAAACACGTGACTATTAAAAGATTATTTCAACAAGATATATTTGTGCAATGATTGAAATGTTATGAAATGGTGAGGCTCCGTCATAAGCCCTCCTTAGGTTTGTTACCTCACTAGCACAGCTTGTTTTTGAAGTATTTCTTGGTTGAAGATGTAATTATGTTTTTGACTATTGTTTTCTTCTAAACAAACCAATAAATAACAATGAAAAATGAAATGATAGCCCTGATATTTCCCACAGTTCCTTAAAATGTCTCAAAAGGCATTGAATTAATTAATCTAAAAATAAGGCTTGAATTGGTATTAAAATGTCTTAAATCAGTCTTCCAAATGTCTTAAAAATGCTAGGACATTGGGATTAGATTTTGTGAATAGCTTTTGTTTGACATTATAGTGTAAAATCTTAAAATAATTAATAAATTAATTGGAAATAATAAAAATAATAAATAATCTTTTTGTTTTTTAATATATAACCGATATGTATAATATACCAAATGCCTACACAAGGATTTATAAATCACATACAAATCCAAATATGCACTAACAGCCTACATCTCTTTAACAACGAGTCTTGCTCATCAATGTACTACAATTCTACAATTGCCTGATTTCATTTGCTGAAATTTTAAATCCAGGTCAAACTATGTAAAGCACAGTGTAACTTTATTACTTTGTTGTTGTTGTTGTTGTTATTATATATCATTATTATAATTACTATTATTGTGATTTGTAAAGTAGTAGTACTACTATTTTAATTTGCTTTTTTTAACAGCGATGTACAGCAATGTGGCAGAATGAGTAGAAAATGTGCGAGAAAAATGTTGACTGTACTGTATGTAAAAAAAAAAAACAACCCAAAAAACAAATAGTAGAAGTAGGATCATACACAGGGATTTATTAATCACACAATGAATACACACTACCAGCCTACATCTCTTTAACAATGTGTCTGTGCTTAGTTCTTTTTTTTTGTTTCATTTTATTTGCCATAGTGCAATATCCAGGGCAACATTGTTTATCTGTTTCATTGCTAATATATTTGTTTTTATTGCTGGGCTTCCTTTTTGTTTGTATTTCTAAAATTGCCTGATTTTATTTGCATCCTACATCCTTTAAAGAAATTGCAGGTCCAACCATGCAGGGCACATTGTAACTCTTATTATTATTATTATTATTATTATTATTATTATTATTATTATATTATTATTATTATTATTATTGCATGTTAAACCCTCCCTGACTCTGATCTGCGTGTTGACGCTGATATCTCCGACAGTCCGTGAACGCCTCATGTATTACAGTTGAGGTGTCATGGCGCAGAAGAGGCCGAGCACATCCGCGGCATCAAACTTTAATTTCAGCTCCATTTACACGCTGTCAGCTCGTTACACTCCTTAAAATCATCAACATACGGTGAAGACAAATTCTGGTAAGTTGACTAATGCCGAGTTGACCTGTTTTTTAAGGTTATTTTCTCTGTGCGGAGGACAGAAGGACGGTAACGGTAGCAGTACGTCTGACTGGAAAATAACGTTACGAGCTCGGTGTAAACACCAGTTTTATGTTTTTAGGCGGTGAAATGAGGGGAAATTACTGCTTCAAAATATTGTTTAATACGCTGACTATACGCTGTCACACACATGAATTAAATGGCCCTCATATAGTCATGAAAACTAGTCGTTACGTGATGTTGAAAGTTGATTAAGCTAGCTTGTCAGAAGTTGTTGTCATTAGCATAATAAGTAGCTTCTTTTAGTGATACTTCATCGGTGTGTTTGTGGGCTTTTTGTTGTTCCTGTTATGATGCAGCGTTAGACACATTTGAATATTATGATGGCCCTCACATGGCTATGCAAAGAGACTTTTTTCCTCCTGTGTGAGGCCTCACGGAGCTCAGTGATGTGGACTTGTATGGCTGCAAGACCTGCAAATGTTTATTATAACCAGAGGTGGAATGTAGCTCAGCAAATGCACCAAAGGCTGTGCTTAAAGTACTATTTTAGGGTATTTTGAGGTAGTTTACTTGAGTATTTACATTTTATGCTGCTTCATAGTCCTAATCCATTACAAAAAATGTTGCACTTTTCACATTTCTGCGTTTGTTTATTAGCAATAGTTACCTTGAACATTTCCATTTCAGTGCCTATATTGTCTCTGCACAGCTGTGCAACCAAATGAGGAGTCTCCAGTTGTACATACAGAGACAAGAAGAGGCCTTAAATCCTATACACATGTATTTAAAAACAATAAATGAGTGTAAAAATTGGGTATTTAGGCAGAATAAGTATTGCACACAGTCAGGATATATCGCACATTTGCTGCATATTCCACTTTATTGTTATTGCACATGTTGAATGGCGTGGTTATTTAACATTTTCCATACTGTAGGTCAATTATGGACATACTGTATCTTAGTGAAAGTTGTACACAGTATATAGAAGGGGTTGACAGATTATCTGACAGATAATGGCCAATTATTGGGGCCAATATTTCGCATTTTGCAGATTATCTGTATCAGTGTTATATTTTAATGATCACCAACACAATTAACTAGTAAAAAAAGTGTGCATATTACGCTCAACCAACACCAGGGAGGGCAGTCTGCAATACATGCCAAAAATGTGTAAGCACGGAGGAACTTTGTAAAACCTCAGGGAGCTATTTTCATTCATACATTTTTAACTTAAATTTTCACTGAACTGTATAAAAAATAAATGTTGCTGGGATTTGCTGTGTATGATGTTGAACAGTAAGGTTTTAGTGAAAATGCGTGTGTTGGGAGGTACAGAGCATATGAATGGATAAATGAGACTTGGATCACACCGCACGAGTTGTGCGAAAGTTTGTCAACAGGTGTTTTGATATAGCTTTGCTGTTGCTAAACATGGTCGTAAATGAATCAGTAAATTAATATGTTCACTGTTTTCTGGGAAGGCGTGTGAGAAAAAGTTTCTCCATGAATTTCAGGTAAGATGGCATCATTAAATGGTTTACTAATTGTCATTTTGGGCGTGAAGTTTGATGCTTATGCTTTCGTATCTGAGTAAGAGCTTGAATACAGGACGTCTACTTGTAGTATCGCTACTTTTACTTAAAAAAAAAAAGATCTGCAGGAGGAATTAGAGGAATTCAGGGGCAGATGAGGGAGCACGTTGCTTGGTATTGGAAATTATCCCTGGTGTTTTCATAATATGAAAGAAGCCTTCTGGGTGGCACTAAAATGTACTCTGCCCTGCATTCCCGATACAAGATTAATGAATAATGTGCTGCTATTTTCACTTGGCAGCAGACAGACTGTAAGCTCAGTCACAAAGAGCTCGACTTGACCTGGAGCGGGTTCACCGACTTCGTCAAGGACACTTCAGCCGGCACAGTAGTGGAGAAAGTGCAGGAGACTGCTTTTACTTAAGTGAGAGTACTAATACTTACACTGGAAAACTATCTGTCACTATTGTATAATATTGTTAATGAATTGTCATGAAAGAAGCATTTTCATTATGTGAAGGTGGAGCTAAGTTTTAACAACTTCATAATAAGTTTTGGGCAGTTTAATCTATGACAATTCCACATATTTTGGATGTTACATGTCAGATATTAAGCCAATGGGAAACTATTGGGGAAATATAGGGAATAATACCTGTACATAAGAGGTATCGGCAGCTTTAAAATCAAACAGATGTTCATCGGCCTGAAATGAACATTTGTGCCGATATGACAGGCGGTAAGATGACACTGAATATGCAACTTAAATTAGTTAAAATTGGTCAGTTTTGGCTATTGTCAGGATTGTTTTAGGGAGAGCTCCATCCAACCTATTAAAGTAGGATGAATTTTCAGTTTTGTTCAAATTTGTTAAATAAATATAGCATGTTTTACATGTAACCTAGGTTAAGCAGTTCAGTCATTTTTGCCCAGTGGATGTGTACATTTGAAGCATTGCATTTTATGTCTGCATCTGCCAGACGTCACCATAAGAGAAGGCGTAATAATGTAACATCAGATGGGAAAACATATGTGCTTATATCAGCAATCGGCCAAAATGAGTTAAAAAATATTGCATCCCTACTGAAATAAATATAATGGAGTCAAAAGATACAATATTTTCATCTCAAAAGAATTGGAGTAGAAGAGTTAGATGTCAAATTTAAATGCATGAGTACCTCACTCAACTTAAGTGAATGTATTTCACTGAAACTGCTTGAATATGTGTTGTTTATTCTGAAGGACAAACCTCCATATAACAACATTATATTCACTCTCTAACTGTCCTCTGATCTGAGTGTTGTTGCTGCTCGTAGCCTCGTGCTGGCTCTCCTCAGTGGGGGATGAGATGAGGGTGGTGTGGTTGCCTTTTTATGGCCAGGACAGGCTCAGCTGTGGAGAACCAGAGGCGTTTATGTCGCTCCACGCTGATGGCTGCCTCGGCCCCAGCAGCCCGGAGCGACAGCAGTGAGAGCAGCTGGTTGTTAGTCGACCAGGTGCTGCGTTACACCAGCAGAAAAGAGCCCTCTAGGTCATGCTTCTTATATTTTCTGTTATTTATTCATATTACTTTAACATTCAGAGAAGCCTAATGTTAACCCTTGCAATCTAAAACACAAATTATGAGTAGACAAAGTTATTCTGTGCACATTAGAGCTGTTGCACTGTTTTTATGAGCGATACTGAGATAATGAAAATGCAAAACAGTGTTGAAGCGTGTATGAAAATGTGTGTGTAATTGCACACTCACACCAGCGAGGGGCAACATTAGCACTCAAACCAAAGAGACAGAACTCACTAGAAGCACTTTCATGTAAACAGAGGCTGTTTTTGATTTACTCTGTTCACAGAACAGCTCGCACATAAACACACTCCTAAATACTTGGAAGCCACATAGTTTGATGCTGTAAATAAATCAAGCCAACTTTTTTTTTTTTTTTTAGATTTGAATGCAGTAAGATGTTTCTTACAAGATGATGATCTGATTAGTGCGTAGTTTTGTTTTTGTTTCTCTTTGGCGTTCTGTTCTGCCTTCGTTTTTGGTCCTTAGACTGGAGGGCGGCAAGATATGCAGAAAAAATAAAAATGCAATTATTTTGACAGATATTGTTATTGCAATATGAGTCAGGATTTTAGTAGCAATGGTCATTTTTCAAAAGAAAATTAAAAAATCATGACGTACCAAACTTTTTCCCTTTTATCTGGAATATGATTTGTAGGCTGAGGCATCTCTGCAGCACCACGATACATTTTACTTATACTTATTTATGAAAGGACGTCTTGACACATTTTACCTTTATCAAATAATTGTAGCTATCTCACTCGACCATATAGTCCAGACTCAGATATTTCAGCAACAATTTGATGGGTTGCCTTGAAATTTTATATAGATATTCATGTTCCCCTGAGGATGAATCTTGCTGACTTTGGTTTTCCTCTAACTTTTCTGCAAGCCCCACAATAGTCGATGTAATAATTTGCCTTTTTAAAATTGGTAAAACTTAATTCTCATTGAATAACAACTTTATTCTTGTAATATATTCGACTTTTCTTGGAATATTGTTACTTTATTTTCACTAAATTACGACTTTTTTCTCTAAATTAAGACTTTACTCTCGAACTCTAAGTTTGTTTGTATTCTCCAGCATGACCATGTAGCTGATATACCACTTCAATTAATACTACCTGCAAAGCTTGAATAAGAAAAGATTACTTGTCTAAAATATTTTAATACAAAAAACTAAATATAAGTGTGTGGTATCTGTAAACACCTTATTAAAGGCCCTAACATGTCTGCAGACTCTTAGACTCGTTCCTAGATGCCTTAACTCTGATTCATTAAGTTCATTTAGTCAGAGCTTCTATTTACAGTAGCTCTGATGGTTTGCCTGTGTAATGATACATTACTAACATGGTTCCCAAATACAGGAATAGACCCTCTCATCGACCATTTTCAGGAATAGAAAATACAATTCACTGCGCTCCCATCCTCTAGAGTTGTGTGTAAACTCCCCTGACTAACAGCGTTGTTCCTCTCTGATTGTTTTGTCCAGAATATAACTGAGAGTCATGAGTTCAGATAGAGGGACAGACAGGTTGACATTGGTATCGGACGTGATGAAAGGGGGCGTCGGGTTCCTTTCTCCTCGATGCTGCCTGTCTTACACTGCTCGCTCTGTCACTTACAGATTGTTTCCACACCTCCACTGTCTCCCCTCCTCTCGCCCTGCATCGAGAGCATAAATTTATGTCGTCTATTCTTGGAGCTGGTTGGTAAACACACTGATTTGAAGTTGCTCAATACTTCTGACTGTTATTATGAGGGTTCAGCTCCCCTCTGTTGTAAGACTTAGAAATCATCATGTTGCTCTTTTTGATAAAAGCTAAAAAAAAAACGTAGATAAAAGAACAGATGTAAAAGTCGAATGAGTCAAAGAACATTTTCAGTCTTTGTAACGTGGGAGTAAGAAATCAGACGGCTGAGTGAAAGGAAAGCTCATCACGTCTACAGTATGTAAGGAAAAGCTATCATCTCCTAACATGAAAGGAGACAGTCACATACACAGATGTTTGGTGCGTTTTCTGGGTTGTTAAGTCCGTCTGTCCTTCAGGAGGGCAGATTGATCCCTCTGAGAGCGTCAGTGCGTTCATCGCTGCATTGTTGAACCCTCATGAGGAATGTGTGCCAGATCCTTTGGCCAGAGGACTTTATTACAACCTTTAAACAAATCTCTGAAAGGTGATACCTGTGTATTTTGAGAAGGAATGATCATCTCCAAATATTGACAACAATCCTACCGAGGCCTTTAATTGAGGTTCATACAAACTCAATGACGACTTGTGTTTTAAAGTGTGTTCAAGGGTTAGGATTAGTTTAGGGTTATTTTTTTACTGATTTTTACCATGTGTTATTATTTTGTCCTCGTGATCTAACCGATTGAATAATTGAAACATAATTTACAATACAACACAATGTCAAAATCTGCTAGACGACTTTTTTTTTTTATTCTTGAGGGACGAGCTTTGAATGATTATTATGTGACCTTTCGCTAAATTTGAATAAAAATGAAATCTACATCCTGTGACATTTCAGGTCTCAAGACAAAAGTATAAAATATGCAACAGTGGAGTTTTTCCATATGGACCATTCTAGTGCATTATGTCTTGTAGCCAACTGTGAATTTTACTTTGTCATTAATTTCTGCTTTTTTTTCTGAAAAGACTCAAACTGATTCATAGATTGATTGTTTTTGTGATTGATGTCAGTGTTTACAACTTATTGATTAACAGAGTTATCCCTGCAGCTGGAATAGAAACAAAAAAATAACCGTTCTAATGTGTAGCGAACTGAACTGACTGCATGGCAAAAATGAGGCTACAATTTATGAAATGTTAGAAAATAGTAGTATCACAGTTTCTCACAGTCCACTGTAGTGTTTTGAAATTGTTTGTTTTTCTGTGAGACCAATAGTTATAAACTTTAAGATATTTAGTTTGCAATAACATAAAAGAGAGAAAAGCAGCAAATCCTCACACTGGAGAATCTGGAACCAGCAGTACATAATATTTTTGCTCAGAAAAGTTAGAAAAGTTACCTAAATAATTAGTAAATCATTAAAATTGTTGCTGTTTTTTCCTTGGATTAATACATTGAAGTGGTGAAGTAATCAACTACACATTGCTGGACTATTTTAATTTAATTTATTAATGTACAGCAAGGAAAAGCAGCAAATTGTCAGATGTAGAACCATCATATTAGGCGTTAACCGATACTGATTAGTAGTTAATGAGACTGATAACTGATATTTGGAACCGATATGCATTTACAATAAAACTGAAAATCTTTATGTCAACATTTAGAATTTGGAATATAACAAACTCCAACACGCAACTTTGATTAAATGCCTTTAACAAATGTTTAATCAAAACTGAAACTTTGAACATTATATAAGCAAGTTCCCTGCAACCTGTTGTTTAAGGTCAAGTAAAAAATGTAAATAAAAAATGAATAAATAAAAACAGCTCCCTGAGGTTTTACAAAGTAAAAGTTCCTCCCATGCTGACACTGTCTTTGCTCTTTTTATTAATTCATTTTAAAGGCGATCATTAAAATAAAATACCGTTACAGATAATCTGCAGAATGCCAAATATCGGCTCCAATAATCGACCAGGCCAATAGTCTGTCGACCCCTACATCATATATTAAGCATTAGCAAAATTAACAGTTGGTATATTTGGTATTTAGCGCTGAACACAAAGTACATCAAATCTTGTTGCAAAAATTGTAAATAAATGATAATATTTATGATAGGGACAGCTCTAACTGCCTCGTGTTGATGACGATTTTTGACACTTAGCTGTGATCAGAGCAGGTCTGAGCCACTGTGGACTCTGAGGTAACCTGGCTGCAGAGTATTTCGACAGGAAGCTCTGTGTGTTTTGGTGTTTTGCTGCAGTGTGCTGGTGGAGAGGAGGCTCGGGCTCAGCTGACGCCTCTCTCAGAGACCACTTACTTACACTGACTGACCGCACAGACATACCACTGAGGGGGTGTACACTCTCCCCGCAGCGTCAGCCCACGGCATGTTAGGTGTTCTCCCTAAATCCCCCTCACCCACCCTGCCTGGAAATGGACACTGCTGGTGTATTTATAGCCTCTGAGCACAAGCGAGCTCTGTATCTTAAACACGGTAAGGAGCTCAGATTCTCCAGAGTCGTGCAGCGCTTCACTGGCGTTTATTCTAGACCGTGAAGGAAACCTGGAGGGGCTCATCAGGTAGGAGAAAGAACAGATTTGTCGTGTATTTGTCAAGCCACCGAAAATGAAGCGCCTGCTACAAACTTTGACAATTCTTTAATCGTGATTTTACAAGGAAAAATACCAAAAAATCACAAGTTCCAGCTTCTCAATTGTTAGGATTTACTGCGTTTCTTGGTCTTAAATGATTGTAAACAAAATCTCTTTGGGTTTTTTGGACTGTTGCTTTGTGAAAACAAACAATTTAATGACTTGGGCTTTTAGGAAAATGAGTACTTTTTTTTTCCACGGTCATGGAAAAAGTCATGAAATTTCACAGTCACATTTCCATGCCTGAAATGTCATGACATTTGTAAAAACTACTGAAAGTTTTAGGAAAGTTAAGGAATTTTGTTGTGTGTGATGAAATGGTTACAGTAATCTCAAATGGGCAAACTTCCAAGCTATGTAACATAATGGCAAATTTATTTTCTGTCGCTGTCGTTCCAAAGATTTAACGTGCATTGATGTGTTTACCGTCATTTTTCATTTTCTCCCCACGTTCCGTGTCTTCATTCATGTATGCCAGCTAGCCAAAATTATGTTTGAATAGTTTGAATTTGTTATGTTTGAAAAACAGAGGGCAAACGGGGCAACAAAAAAAACAACTTTATTATTCTGGGTCCTTAAAAAGTCATGGAAATGTTTTGAAATTTTGTCTGAAAATGTGTGGGAACCCTGGATGAAATGTATTGACCAAAAAAATACTTGATTAATGATTGATGATTGATTACTTAAATGTTACTTAATTACTTATTACTTGGTTACTTATTGTGTTACCAGCTTTGAGACAGTACCTTGAAAAATATCAATATTTAATACCTTTTTCCATATTGCAGGGAAAAATTGATATTTAGGGCTTACAGTAGGGATGTGCCATATCATATTGTCCCTAATACTGGTGTTATTTTTAATTTGATGAGATCACGTCACGATAATGGCAGTATTCTGATTTGTTGACGTAATGATACCATGCTGTTACACACAAGAACAACAAGCATGGCTGAGAGCAAAATTGCAGCCGGCGCAGCGCTGAAAATTTAAAGGCAAACTGTTAAATTTAACTCATCATCGATACATCATCAAGTGTTTTTGACAATATTTATCTGTTTTTTATCTGTTTTAGATGAAATTATTCTGAACACAACCACCAGAAACTGAGACAGAGAGAGGAGAGATGGAAAAACCAGTCCTGCAGACACAACCGTCCACCCTGCCGTTTTTCGACACGGCGCACGCCTTCAACCTGCTGCGGGGAATCCATGAACTGCGAGCAGAGCGGAAGTTTTTCGATGTGACTTTGTGCGCCGAAGGCCGCGAGTTCCACTGTCACCGCACAGTTTTGGCCGCTGCCAGTACCTACTTCCGGGCGATGTTCGCAGGCACTCTGAGGGAGAGTGCGATGGACCGGGTCGTTCTACACGAGGTGTCGGCTGAGCTCGTGGGCCTGCTGGTGGACTTCTGCTACACGGGACGTGTCACCGTCACGCAGGATAATGTGGACGTCCTGTTAAAGACGGCCGACCTGTTTCAGTTCCCCTCGGTCAAAGAGGCCTGCTGTGCTTTTCTGGAGCAGCGGCTGGACGTTTCCAACTGCTTAGAGATCCAGGACTTTGCAGAGGCCTACGCCTGCCGAGAGCTGGCGGCCAGCGCTCGCCGCTTTGTCCTCAAAAACATAATGGAGCTGGCGAAAGGGACGGACTTTGAGAGGTTGCCATGGAAACGCCTCCTCGAGTTTGTGTCAGATGATGGGCTCTGCGTGGACAAGGAGGAGGCGGTTTATCAGATCGCAGTGCGCTGGGTGAAGGCTGACCTCCAGCGGAGGCTGCACTACTGGCCCGAACTCCTCCAGCAGGTCCGACTTCCCTTCGTCAGGAGGTTCTTCCTGCTGGCACACGTGGAGAGCGACCCCCTCGTCTACCTGTCACCCACCTGCCTCCGCATGGTGAACGAAGCGCGTAGCTTCCAGTCATGTGAGTACGACCGCCACGACAGGCCCTGCCACCGAATGCGGCCACGGCCGTCCACGGGACTGGCAGAAATCCTGGTGGTGGTGGGAGGCTGCGACCAGGACTGTGACGAGCTGGTCACAGTGGACTGTTACAACCCGCAGACCGGACAGTGGCGCTACCTGGCTGAGTTCCCCGACCACCTCGGAGGGGGCTACAGCATCGCTGCCCTCGGAAACGACATGTATGTTACAGGTAAGATCTTTAAAGACCTTTAAACACTTTTCTACGCGCTGTAAAAACGGAGGTGTTGAATTACACTCAGATTTAATTATTGTTTATATTAGGGGTGGGTGATAAATCAAATATACTCATTTAGTTTAAACCTTCATGTCATTTTTTTAAACCACCAGCACGAGATGTGTTTAAGCATTTCGGTCCTCTCTCTAACACACACACACACACACACACACACACACACACACACACAAAGTGCAGCTCCAGATTGTGACTGTTTAGTTGAATTTTGTGACCATGGAAAAGCACTGCGACTCGCAAGTACAATTAAGATATAAACTGGAGAGCTTGTTTGTTTGTTTGTCCAGCTCACAGTTAATAAATCATCACATTTTAAGTCGCCATAGTAACAGTCTTGACTCCAGTGTTCATAGAGTCATGAAAAAAAAGTCACAGAATTTTGCAAGTAGTAATTTCCAGACTTGGAAGTTTTGGAAAAATAAATATACCCCGAAAGTTTTCCGAAAAATCATGGAATTTTATTTCACAAACCTGTGTAATGACACACGATGAAAATTGAAAGTTTATGCCCATTTTAAAAAATGTCATTTTTGGTGATTTTTCAAAGAAAATATGACTTCTAAACCTGTGGGCTGGCAGTAAAATAAATACATAATACAGCCATTTTATTAAACTTTATTATAACAGCACTTAATGTACAGATTTCAAGATATACATTGTGTATTGTATTGTATAGCCTGAACATGTTGAAATATTATTTTGAAGCCATACCGCCCAGCCCTAGTTTATATAAATTTGCATCAGGGAAATCAGAGTAGAGTTAATGTTTAAATATAGCACAGAGGATAATGTAGTCCCTCTTGAGGTTCAGTTGTATCTGATGTCCACTTACTGAAGGACAGGTCACAGACAGTGTGCAGTAGTTACAGTTGCTGTGTACATTAGATTCACTGTCGCGTGAATACTGCAGTCAGTAGATTTCCATTTCTGCGCCCTCATCTTATGAAATGTCTGCGAGCTTATAAATAAACTGCAGACTCTCTGTGTGAACAAGGCAAAGTGAGACAGGACATGGTGTGCTGCCAGGACAGCAGCAGTGTTACCATCATCATCATCACCATCTTCATCTACTTTCCCTTAAGAAAAACATCCGCTACTTTCACTCGGAGCTTCTGCGTCCCGCAAGAAAACAAATTTAGCAGCGTTAGCTCACTCCTTCGATGACAGAAATAACGGCAGCATTTGATTACGTAACGTCAACAGGCAGATTTTGTTTCGATAACCTGTGGTACAGTTTATTTTAAATAAGTATATGGTGTATAATTTGGATGCAAGGTACGTTAGGCTTTTTAAGGGCAAAAAAGTAGTTTGTTATATTAAATCTCTGATGTTGGACAAATGGAGGAGGAGGACTGCGAATAGTTACATCACAGGATATCGAGAATGTCCTTCACTCATAAACTGAGCAACTGTGAAGACCGAGACATCCAGTAGAAATCCTGATAGTCCTAATAGAGACTTAAGGCCCATATTTGGGTCTCATTACATTTAGTTATTAGAGGTCTTACATTTTTAGTTAATGCAGGAGAAATTGTGCCAGTAGTGAGGTGATAGCACTATTTAATTTGGATTTGGAGGAAGATTATCAGACTTTATTTGAAAGTAGGTTTCCTTCACCTTAATGTTAATAATCAGTGTATCGTTCTGAATGATTGTTGAAGTTATATCGTGTTTAACTTTGAAATAAAATTAGATTTTGGACAGAAACCAGATCATCCAGGGAACAGGTTATATTAAAAAGCACTGAGTCTTGTAAAGATTTCTACTTTTGTTGGCCTCCACTCCTGTTCATGTTAATTTGGTGTCTTTACTGTGTTCGGTTTTAGATGGGGCTTTGAATTGTATATGGTTGTCTGATTTTTTACATTTCTCTTCATCCAAGTTAAGGATTTTAATATACTAAAAGCCAACATTATCATGTTCTCATGTATTTAAGGTTTTGTTTTATGTACATAAGAGTGGGACACATCAAATTGCATTAAACATTTTGATTATTTTATGTGATTTTACATACATTTATTGTATGGAGATACATATTAAGAATAGAAAAAAAACATCATATTGTAATTGATTTAAAACATCTGCTCTGTTTATTCATTTTGCTGCAGAAAATGTGTTCAGTTTTCTGTTGAGAGCTTTAAAATGCCTGAAAAAGCCTTAATTTTGAGGACAAAACGTGCAGAAACCCTGATGAAGGTCGACTTGTTGAATTGTTGTACATGTTAAAACTAGGAGTGTAAACTTTGATACATATCGTCATTTTTAAGATACGTCTTTATTTTGAAATTCCAGTGGCACGTCTTTGTCAACATTTCTGTCCAAACGTACGTCCTTCTGAAAAATTCAACAAGTGTTAGAGGCCAAGTGTCAGGGAGACGAGGACAAGCCGCCAAGACAATGAGGATATTTACTGATATGGTCTCTTATCGATAGCAGTCCCCTGAGACGGACCACATTGAACTCGTATTGTGTCAGACTTTGTAATATCACCAAATATCGTGTGATTGTCCGCAGAATCGATATAATATGTTGTTAAAACTTGTGATTTACGCATTTATAACCTGCAGGATTGCATGAATCTGCTATTTTGCTTTGCAGTATTTTATTATTTGCAGTTACTGATGTTTAACAAATGCAAACCCTGGATTCATATTGACTATTGAGACAACATGTCTGCGTCCTCCAGGTGGCTCTGATGGCTCTCGCCTCTATGACGGCGTGTGGCGCTACAAGTCCAGCGTCAACGAGTGGACTGAGGCGGCGCCGATGCTGAAGGCCCGCGAGTACCACAGCTCCTGTGTGATGAAAGGTCAGCTCTACGTGGTGGCGTCGGACAGCACGGAGCGCTACGATCAGGCTCTGGACTGCTGGGAGGCCTTACCGCCCATGCTGCACGCCATGGACAACTGCTCCACCACCACCTGCAACGGACGCCTGTACGCCATCGGCTCTCTGACTGGGGAGGACACCATGGCCATCCAGAGCTACGACGCAGACATAAACCGCTGGGCTTTGGTCAGCTGTGGACAGCTGCCTCCGTGGTCCTTCACTCCGAAAACGGTGACGCTCAAAAGCCTCATTTACTTCATCAGGTGAGAAGTTACTGACTTATTTAATCCAGCGCTGTGCTTAAATACAATTTACTGGTTCTTCCATTGAACGTTACTCTTTACTAATACATTCAGAGGGACACATTGTGTTTATCTCCTCTGCATTTATTTAATAAATTCAGTTTCTATTCAGCTGAAGTTTATTAAAAAGATATACAATGTAACACACTGCTAAAGATTTAATGAGTTGTTTCCAATCTTTTTACAACTGAAAATTATTTTAAACAACTGAAATT
Source organism: Plectropomus leopardus (assembly GCF_008729295.1). Lineage (NCBI taxonomy): Eukaryota > Metazoa > Chordata > Actinopteri > Perciformes > Serranidae > Plectropomus > Plectropomus leopardus. Next base: position 31,471,921 of record NC_056470.1, read on the forward strand.
ATTTTAAAAATAAAATAAAAATAAAAAACAAACAATTGAATGATTCATTTGAATGATCAGGTAAACACTTTATGATAAAGGCATGTTTCCTCTTGTAAACAGTCATTCTGTTTTTGTACCACATGAGGGCGCCATTGTGCTGATGTGCATGTAGAGAATCAGAGAACAACAGTGCTTTTGTAAAACACAGAATATTTTAATCATGTTATAGAATTGACAGTGTAAAGGTTAAGAAGTTAAATACAAAACTTTTGTGTCTGGGGGAGCCCAGTAGTTCACGTGGTAGAGCGGGCGACCCATGTACAGAGGCTGTGTCCTCACCGCAGCGGCTGTGGGGTTCGACTCGGACTTCGGCCCTTTGCTATATCATTCCTTTTTTCTCCCCATTTTCATGTTTGAGCTATCCTATGTGAATAAATTATAAAAAATATCTTTAGACAGATAAATTTGAGTCTCACTCAGAACACATATGATTCATTATTAGATCATTAATTCTTATTTATGAGACATAATTGTTGAAATAATCAGTAAAATAAGCATGAGTACATTTGAAGAAATGATTGTTTTGGCAGCAGCAGCAGCTTGACTTTGCTGTGTTTCTATTTGTAGGGATGACTCAGCCGAGGTTGATGTTTATAATCCTCAAAAGAACGAGTGGGACAAAATTAGTCCGATGACCCAGGTTTGTATTTCACATCTGACGTTTGTCTGCTGGCTTTATTAGAACTCTGTTGTGAATTTTACTAGCTCTGATTTACCATCGTAAACAACAGCGTCAACAGCTGCAGTAAATCACAACATGATCATAAAAACAGAAAAATAACGGTTTGTCACAGTTTGATGTAACGCCTGTCAACACATTTAAGGTGATGGATTATTGGATACGGCCTTTTAAATGACTCCAGTATGCTTATTTTAACAATATTAAAACATTTTTATGGGGTTTTGAATATAGAAAAAATACATAAATAATATATAAAACAGTGCAGTACACACCCTTAGACCTGCATATATAAGACACAAAATGTCGCCCAGCTGGAGGAGTTGACACAGGTCTAGTATGCTTATTTTAAAACTTTGTTGACAGGAGATGTAAATTATTACTGCCTCTACCAAGATGACAGGAACCAATCAGCCCCAAATACGACAAAAGACAGTTAAAGGTTATCAGATGAGTCCAAAATATGCGATTCATTTATTATTAGTTTTATTCATACTAACGTTTCAGGCATCAAAAAAGCCTCGTGTTGTTTGACAGCACTAAATAGCATGTTAGCACGGACTTTAGGGCGCAGTAAATGTTTGCTTACAACGTATTAAATGCAGTGTTTTCTTACTTTTTAACCTCCTTTTTGTAATGTTTGTAAATCCATGTATAACAACATAAAGTCCATTTTCTTAATCTTGTTTCTTTTATCCAGGTCCACGTTGGAGGCAGTGTGGCAGCGCTGGGTGGTAAATTATACGTGTCCGGTGGTTATGACAACACGTTTGAGCTGTCCGATGTGGTGGAAGCGTACGACCCGACCACCCGCTCATGGTCTCTCGCCGGACGACTACCTCAGCCGACCTTCTGGCACGGCAGCGTCAGCATATTCCGCCAGTTCATGCCCCAGGTGTCGAGTGCATTTGAAGCCACTGACATACCCGAGTCAAACGCCATCCACTTGCACCGACACCTGCGTCACCAGGCGCTCCACAATCTCAACAACAATCTCAACCAAAACCAGAACCAGGACGTGAACGCAGCGCACTGAGTTCGGACCTGGAAACCCGCTGTTAGATTTTCAGTTTGATCTCCGTCATTGAAGCAGAAAAAAAACTAAAAGGCCTGGTGTCTCTTAGTCCTGTTTGTCTCTCTGTGTGGGAGACGTAGGAAAGTTTCCGGAAGCCGCTACCTTCGATTTGAAGGTGCGGAAGTTTATCAAGCCAAACCGTTAGTCCTCAGGGTCAGGGCGTATTGTCCGACCACGCTGGATGAAGTCAAAAATGTTTTAAGTTGTCCTGAACTTTAAGGTGGGAGTAAGAAGCTGGCCTTCGAAAGGTGGGGAGACGTGATATTTAAATTTGGGGATGAGAGTTCCCATTTTCAGACAGGTTCTCCCTGAAGGCATTCATAGTGTTGCACTTATTAGTTGACCTGAAAAGTGACAGAAATAGTTGTGTAAAGAATCAAGAGCGTGCGAGGGAGAGAAGGTCAAACTGCTTCCTCTCACCTCCGGCTGCATAATCAAGACGTGAAGTGAGCGTGAATGTCAGTTTTGGAAAGTGTCCGAAACGGTCAGAAGCGTACCGGCAGCTTCATCCTGAAGCCCTTTTCTCTTGAAACACCAAAATATTGTTTTTAGAAACACTTTCAATGCAGTGTAAAAATTATTTGTGTTGTTTCTTCAAGTATATTTGGAGATTTATTAAATACTTGAAGATGAGTATTCAATTCTATGAAGCTGTAAATGTGCAAAAAAGTTCCTCTTTAAATGTAAGTTTTGGTGTTTCAGGAGAAAAGACTTCAAGTTTGCAGCCGAACTGGTTAACTTCCACGAGGTGTTTCTGTGTGTGGACATCTCTGTCAGCAGTGAGGTACTGTGGGTTGTTTTTTTTACACGGTGGTCAACGTCTGTCAGGAGTTTTGCTGCGTATGTGGAAAAAAAGTAGTATGAATCTCCAGAGGAAGCTTTGCAAAATTTGAGTCGGCGTCGGCTGAGTCTGAAGACTGCAAGTCTGAAAATGAAAAAAAACAGTGTGGGTGTATGAAGTTACAAAGAATCGTTTCACCGCGCCTCTGCAGCTCACTCATCTCTGCTTGAGGCTACATGAGCTGCTACAAGCCGAACACATCCAAATCTCTGACCAAACTGTTGGAGGTTGAGATGCATTGTGGGTAAAGTAGATGTGAGGTTTTGGCGAGGAAGAAAAAGTTAAATAAAAAAGACAATATTTTTGGCTCTGCTTAATCAGTTTTGATTCTTAAAGAAAAACACCTGCCCATCATGAGTCTGTCTGTGCTGCAGGAGTACAGTGCTGTTTTCTCTAAATAAATGCAGGCCAAGAGACGCAGCGCATCAGCCAAATGCGACCTTGAAACTATCGTCTGACGCTGATTTAAATTTTCGGTAGCTCTTAAAAATTCATATGCCTTCATATGAAATATCTGTTTCAACGAGGAAGTTAAAATCACTCTGCAGGGTTTCTCACACATTTATTTATTTGTGGTGGCCCGCCACAATTACAACATCTGTCACCACACATGTAATTATATTTTTGGAGCTAGAGCGTTCATTGGGAGCACTTCTGAAATGTTTATACATTTCAGTCATGCATTGCATCACACTCTGACTGCAGAGTGTACTCTGGGCACAGACGGAGCAGCAGGATGTCAGACAGTGAAAGTGAAACTTAAATGTTTAGTTCTGCTGGGTCTAAAATTTGCTTTCACTTTCTGCAGTTGCTGCTCTCATCCAGAGCAATAATCCACCCTGTGAGTCACAAACTGCCGCTGAGCCGCTGCGTTCATGTGTACGATTTCACGTTTACACGGCACGGTTATGCATGAAACCTTAAACTTTTGTTGCGGTTTGACTTTTTCTTCATACGACGACAGCATTTTGGGGGGCTTAAAATGAAAAAACTTTTGAAACCAGGTTCCATTTTTTTTATACGCAAAGAAAAGATTTTTTATTATCATCTAAACCTGGCCTTAGAGAGGGGGACACAGAATGTTAAAAAAGGGACACATAATCAAGATATCCTTAAATACTGACCGTTGAACCAGAGATTTTATCACTGTCAGACCAATAGCTGACAGGCTCGGCGATTGGTACGATGCTAAATCAGTTAAGTCCTCTTCACAGTTTGTAGTCCAGAGCCAAATCCTTGTTCTGAATCAGCAGTAATCTGTTTACATTCCAAAAACGACGACAATCACAATTGATATCCAGCACTAAACAGACACTTGGCTTTATAGGAACGGGTGAAATACCTTTTAGTCGAAGGTGTGCTGAGTATTTTCTGTCATCGGAAGAGGATTTCAGGATGGTTGCATGTGACTTTAACTTTATACTGTTTTGCTCGTGATAATTAGGCGTCTCCGTGTGTCACTCCTGACCCTTAAACACGGCTTTATCAGTCTTTATAACCACCAGTCGAATGTGCATGAAGAATTTTCTTTAAAAACTGTATTTACGGATTTTTTGTATGTTTATTTATGGTTATATATTTGTGCTGTGGTTGCTTAAGATGTCTGCGCCCGTCATTTTCAACAACAAAAGTCACGCGAAATGTTGTCGATGGGTCGCCAGTAACTGGAAGTGCAAAAGCATCTCACTTTATTACCGTGTATTTTAGCTTTATGTTTTTATGGTGATGTTGAAGCATCTTTTTCTTAGTTTTCATACAGGTTTGTGATGTTGAATCGGTTTTGTAAATACAGTATATTCTTCTCCTCGTGTACTGTGTTTGTATAATGTTTACAGTGTGGTTACCATAAATTAAACTGCAGGCAGAGAGTTTATTCTGCAGTCACATTTGACGAGATGTTAGCAGGTTGCTCATATTTTCTTATAAACAGTGGACAGTAGTGGCGGCAGAGTGGAAAAAAGAGTTTTAAAAATGGAAAGAGTGACTAATGCGTTCACTTATAAAGCTGTATATTTGAACATGAAATCATAACCTGTGTGGCGTCTTAATTCCAGTTACGGATGTTTTGATGTCTGTAAATAATGTGCTGATATTATTACAAACCTTATTAACTGAGGATATTGTTAATCAGATTGCCCAAATTAATTTGGTCTTTAAAGGTACAGTGTATTCTATGGTAACAAAAACATGACAATTCTTATTTTTAGGCAATTAAACACTAAAAAAACATACTTATTATATTATTTGTTTACTGCCAATATGTCCCCCTAAATCATACACCCAGGACCTTTAAATAATAGATGTGCCCTGTGGAATTTAGTCAACAAACAAAACATACATGTTCAGTGACTCTCAACAAGACGTATAATGTGTATTTTTGAGATCTTACAAATGAATACGTTTCCTTCTGCAAAAATGTTTTGAAAGCTGTTAAATAACATCCGTGTTTGTGTAGTCTGCTTCGCTGTCTTTGCAGGAGCTTTGCTGCACTAAAGAGACCCAGAAACAGCGCTGGAGGAGGGACTTCATCCATTCCTATGATTCTCCACGTATTTGGGCCCGTAAAGCATGCAGACCGTCCGATGGGTTCCCGTATTTGAATGAAGATAAAATTACGTTATCGTATTACCTTTTTTAGACTTTAGAAATGCTGAAATGAAATTGGACCAAATGAATCAAAGTATGACAGTAAAACTACCCGCCCCAAAACTTCCCTTTAGCACCTTCAGTAACACAATTGAACATCAGTGAGAATCATTTATTGGTGATTTTCCAGATTCTAGCTGCAGTAGGCACGTTAATAAAAGAAGGCATCATAAAAAAAAAATTCACAAGCATGCAGTACATTTACTGTGTCAGCTACTAAAGACGTGAAGTACTTGCTCTTGCTCCTCTCTTGCACTCATCAGTCACTGACTTTGTTGCAGTTTCATCTTTGGATCGGTGCGGCCGAATGTCCTTCTTCTTTAGGAAGTGGTCTTACAGTAACTTCAGCTTTGAGTGGGCTGCACACAGTCTGATATATTCTCAACAACGTCCTTCATCTCCATCGCGGACTCGCACGCCTCTGTGCTGGACTGTGTTTGCTGCGAGACTCCGGGTACAGAGGAGCTCTCCTCCGCCTCGATGTGTCCCAGGTTCGGGGTTGACACCACCTCCTCCATCACCGTGTCGCCAGAGTCGATCAGCACTCTCACTATGCCGCTAGAAGTGATGCCTGACTCTGAGTCGGGGTTTGTGGATTCCTGGACGTCGGAGCTCTCTGGGAAGTAGTCTGTCCCCTCTGAGATCAGCGAGCTTTCCATTTCATTTCCCGCTTCGTTCTCACCGTCCACACCTCCGTCCACATCGTTGATTATGACGTTCCTTAGTTTTCTCTGCCGGGGGCTGTAGTTCTCGGTGCGTTTGTGGATCTGAATGTGTCTTCTCAGGTGTGCCTGGAGGAGGAAGCATGAAGAGATGCGAGGGTCGAAATTAGTCAACTGACCAAAAATTAATCACCTGCTTTTTTTTTATAGTTAAAAAAAAAAGGTTCAAACACTCCCTAGTTTCAGCTTCTCAGATATGATAACTTGTTGCTTTTGTCTTTTCTGAACAGAAAAGTAATATTTCTGTGTTTCAGACTGTTATAAGTGAAAAAAAAATCAAGACATATGAACATTTTTAATTGATGTTGATCTTCTATTAAAGTAAAAAAGACAAATTGAAGAGGTTACAAAAATAATGACATTAGGAGTACTGTATGTAACATTTTAGATGTGTTAATAGCGAACTGCAGATCTAGATTGCATAGATATGTTACAGACAGCTGGCTAACGGCGAGCAGCAGCAGGGCAGCAGGACGCACACACGGCGTGGCCAGTGTGGTCGACGGCACCTGAACTGTAACGAGGCTGATGGAGCTCAGGTGCGTCAGCCTCACTGCTGATTCAGGATCCCTCCTGTGCACACGCTTCCCTGGTGAGTGCGACAAACTTTGTGTTTTAAATAAAATTATTTTATTGTTAAGGTATAATGTAGGGCAGCAAACACAACCTGAGGTGTTGGATTTTTATTATAAAATAGATTTTTTTTTGGTATTTCTTATTGCAAAAAGATTTAATTACAAAATGTGGGTCTGCCAACAATTTGTTTATTTTTGTAAAGGGCCCTTACAAGTCCAGGAGTAGAATCTTTTTTTTTATCTTTATCTTGTAAAACAGAGAAGAGGGAGAAACATAACAAGAAATGGCCAAAAAAATTAGCCAGAATTAAGTTTAATTATTTTTTTAAAAGCCTTGAAAATAAACAAAAAAATAGAAAAGTGAAAAACAAAAACATAAAAAAAAATTATCTTAAAGTGCTGAAAAAAGGTTATATATTTACATATCTATCTATCGATATATATAGACATATTTTTGTTTGCTGATACCTAATAATGACTTTTCAAGGCCTGAAAACGCTTTTCCAGTCTTCCCACAAAGATGTGATGTGTTCGCTTGCAGCTTTAACAGTGAACCTACCTGTCGCGTGAACTTGTAGCCGCAGTCCATACACGCATATTTCCTCATGCCTTCATGGCGACGCAGGTGATCACGGAGTTGCTCCCTCGCTGATGAGAATAAAAACCAAAGCTCATATTAGTGAGTCATAAACTCATTACATCGTACTCTCGACACATTATAAAGTCTGCTCGGTAAATCTTACATTTGAAGGTTTTTTCACATATGGGACAGTCGTGAGGTCGGCCCTCTTCGTGCTTGCTGGCCTTGTGGCGAACGAGGGCGCTTTTCTCTGAGAAACGCTGCTCACAAACGTCACAGCTAAACGGACGCTCACCAGTGTGTGTCCGGTGGTGACTATCCAGTACAGCTGGATCAAAAAGAAACGGATGAATACTTTAAACAAGCACACGGGACCGTATCTGAGTGCTCAGCGCAGGAGGTCATAACCTACTTTGTGTCCTGAAGGTTTTGCCGCAGAGGTGACACTGGTACGGCCGCTCGTCACTGTGTATCCGCATGTGCATCTTCAGGTTGTTCTTCAGGGTGGTTGCATAACCACATAAGTTACATACAAAGGGGCGCTCACTTCTGTAAAGCAGAATAAAAGTAACAAATATAAAAATGTATAAATACTGTCAGTTTTTATTAAAAACTGAGCTCCAAATTTACAGGTACCCACAGAGTTTAAAGGTTCAGTGTGTAGCATTTAGGGGGATATTTGGCTGAAATGGAGTATAAGTATGTTTAATGTGTAGAATCACCTGAAAATAAGAATAGTTGTGTTTTGCCGTTTGTAGCTACATCAGGGGCGACTCCTCGTCTACGGAGATTGCCACGTTTCTATAATAATCCAAGTGTAGTTGGACATAATTACATAACATAATTTGACTTTTTTTTGACTTGTAATGCAAAGTGCTTTATTCAGTGTTTCAGTCGGTTTTAATCACCTGGTCCTTTTGTTCTGGAGAAGAAGAGACCTCTGTGAATTATTCAGCTCTCTTTAAAAACCTCCTGAATTGTAACGCGGAGAAGTTTTAACTGGTTGCAGTTTGAAATCCTCACCACTGAATTCCCTTAAATCTTACACACAGGACCTTAAAAAGGCGGATTTTCTAGAGCTGTAAGGTCCCTCTTGTACAAATCAAACTAGACAAAAAAAAAAGTCACGCTCCGATACCTGTGAACAGCTTTGTGGTGCATACTCAGGCCACTTCGACTTGGCGCTCGGTGGCCACACTCCTCGCACTTGAACGGCTTTTCACCTTGATGTTTGCTGGCTTTGTGCAAACGCAGTTCTGCTGGGGTTAAGAACGTTTTGGGGCACTCGGTGCACTGAAATATTGTTAAATAGAATTAAAAGTTTTGCAATCAGTTAAAAACTATAAAATCACATTTTGCTGTTGGTGCGTCATCAGTAAGACTCACTGCATGTGGTTTGGGAAAACCGTGGACCTTCATCATGTGAGCTGCCAGTTTATCCTTCTGCATAAACTGTTCAGGACACGTTGAACACTGAAAAAAATGACACGTCAATGAACGTCTTATTCAGTATAATTTGTTGCATGCTAAGTTTGTTTTGCGTTTATTCAGCATTACCTCGAAGGGCATATTTTCAGTGTGTGAGGCGGCGTGCAAACGCAGCTCTTCTCTTCCGTCAAATGTTAAGGAGCATATCCCACAAGTGTACGTCTGGAGGTTAAACACAGCACAAATACCGATGTTTAACTTTCTAGGATCTGACTGTAAACTGAAGACAGATTTAGAGACACTCACCTGTACTTCACCACAGCCTCTGAGCTCATGTACCGTGAGATTCTCCTTCCTGAAGTACCTCTTTCCACATTTAAGGCAACCAAAGGGACGCTCTCCTGTATGACTCCTACGGAAAAACACACATTGTTGGCTTTTTTTTCCACAGTAACTTGAAGCAGAAATACTGACGTCATTTACCTGTTGTGGACTTTGAGGTAGTATTTTCTCTTGAAAGTTTTGTGACAGATGGGACACTCTACTTTCACAGCCTCACCATTCTTGTTTTTCTCGGGTTTACTTCGGTTTCTGCATGTCGTTGACGTGGAAGGGGTTAAGGAGCTGCGCTCGTAATCGGGCACGTACTCCTCATCTGAGTCTTCAATGATCACCTCAAAATCCTCTATATCATCATCATCATCATCATCATTATCTACATCGTCATCATCATCTTCTTCTGCCTCCATTAACAGGCTGACCCCGTTGTCGTTTATGTCAGTCTGTGCGTCAGTTATCTGCAAGTAGCACAAGACAAATGTGATAAAGAAACATTTAAAATCAATATTTGCAAATGCAATCACTGATACGCTTTATGTGCTCGTGTGTTCTACCTCAGTTTCACCAGCTGGCTGATCTGGGTTTTGGTTCTCCACAACATCACTTTCTTTCTCTGTGGGAATCAGTGGAGCCTTCCAGCTGTCCGTTCCAGGGGCCCTAAAATCTGTGGTGCGGTTCTCATCAGTCGCCAGTCGCCTCGGGCCCTTCACTACATGACTGAGGCTGTTGGTGGCGGCCATGCTAAAATTGGCTGTGGTAGTATCAAAGGTGGTCCCATCTTCTGTGATTGTCAGAAAATTCTCGTCTTTGACTTCACAATGAACGGCCGTGTCTGACGTGTACTTTTTGGGTTGCCCTTTTTTACGCTTGGGAGCCACAGGTGCTGCAGGAGCCACATAGTTTTCCTTGAACTGCTGACAGAGTGCGAGCACTTCTGGCACACACAGGGTCACTGCGGCGTGCTGCACCTTGTCCAGGTTCCCGTGATTTAACTTCAGCTCTCCGGTGTAGATAAAGTTCAGGAGCAGCTCCAGGCCGTCGTTAGGGCCCTCCTGCAGGCAGAACTCCATGCACTGTGCAGAGGGCATGTTGGACTGCTGGAACAGCTCACTGAAGCAGGCGAGGATGTTGCGATGGGCCAGGTAGACCATCCCGCCTCCCACATTCAGCACTGCATCACAAAACCTCCCTGCTGCCCTCTGCTGGTTCAGGGAGGACAGCACACGCTGAGCGTGGCTGCTGTCTGCTGCAGGCATCCCTCTGGATTCACTGTAGTCTGCTGCTGTAGGACACAGGGACATTATACAGTATATGTGGACACTTCACACTACAAATACAATATTCATTCAAGAACCCTTTGACATTGACTTTGCAGTTTACAGTAACAGAAAAAAAAACAACAATTTCTAGACTAGAGCTGCAACTATCTATTAGTTGTTTTAAATCATCAGTGAATCTGTCGATTATTCCTCCAATTTATCATTTTAAAAATGTGGAAAAAATATATAATAATGAAATATTATAATTTCCCAAAGCCCAAGATGTCACCTTCAAATTTCTTTGTTTCTACAACCATCAGCTGAAAACCCAAAGATGTTTATATTAAAATGTCAAAGAAAAGCAGAAAATATTATCAGAGTATTCCTGATTTCAAAAAAAGGACTAAAGAAATTAATAATTATCAAAGTACAGATCCTTTTATAATGATTTACTTGTTGTTTTAACTCTAATATAAGGACTTTGTGATGTTCATGTATATCTATTTATCCGTACATATTGTTATGTCTGCTCATGTCTTTTGGCTTTCTGTCCATGTGGTTTAATCTGGATTCTCTTCGGGCTGAAACCATCACCCACCACCTCTGAAACATTAGGATTAGCACTTTTAATTTGTCATATTCAATAAAGAGCTGAATATCTTATGGTTTTGCTCAGATAAAACAAGATTAACTACTTGATAATGAAAATAATTTCTAGTTGCAGCCCTACATCCTCCTGTACGTTTCCATGTAAAAATATTTAAAGTTAGTAGAAATCAGTCTCATTGCTTGAATGTCCAACCATCAGATAAGACAAGGACCTTAATTATCCCAGCTGTTACAGTGCAAAGTAGGACAAAGTGCAAATTAAAAAAATATAACTCATTAAGTACTAATAGTGGAAATCCAAAATATACACTATCCCAAAATATAAAAAAGAACAAACACCCTTAGCCAAAATATCTGATTATGATTACTCCACAATTATGAGACTGCAAATACTTCATAAAGAGGTAAAACATAGCACATCTGTAATATAGACATTTGAATGGGTGTTCAAGAGAGCTTAATAACATCAGCTTTATTCATCCACCTCTTAAAAAAAAGCTACCTGACAGAGATTTCCTGGCAGTGCGAGCTACTATATTTAATACGGTAAACATTTAAAATAAATATATATATTTTGTAGTATTTATCACAGCTCTGCGGTCGAGACAGCTTTCTCTGAATTATTTAAAACCCCTAACATTAGCTGCCGCGCGCCTCGACGTTATCTCCTAGCACATACTTTAGGACGCTCCCTTAGCGCGGTACGCACCCGACAGCTGCGCGAGACTCACTTCTGCAGCATCGATGAAAAAACGATTATCGATCTCCTAAATTATTGAGCCAAACCGACTCCGGCGGACCGTAAACACGTCGAAAACGGAGCAAAGCGGCTAAAGCACCTTGTTTTCTTTTCTTGTGGCCAGTGAAAACTGTAAAAGGAAGAGGAAGTGACGTCATCGAGCTGCCAAAAATGTTTGTTGTCCGTTATTTAACGTGCAGGACAGAAACCGCAGAAGTGATTAAATTAATGTTTGTGCGCGCTTGTTTTGTTATTTTTGCGTGTGCGCGTGAGTGCATTAAAGAAAGTGTAATCAAACTTTGTCGTAATTAATAAAACTCCGGGTGAAACCATAGTGGACCATCCCGGAGGGGGGGCGCGATGGCGGAAATGGAAGTAGATAAATTTGAAAGAAACCACGGGAATAAGCCTAAAAATAAATTATTATTTTGAAAAATGATCCATTAAGAATAAAAACAATACATTATTAAAATGTTTTTATTTACCATTGTTTAGATTATACAGTATAGCATTGTACGTGTATGTACTATTATTTTAAAACACTGACTGAAAAATTATCATTTTTAATAGTATCTGAAACTATTTCAAATACATTAAAAAAGCACTAAAACAAAGACAATAATACAGATAACATTAAATTGTACAAGGGGGTATACACACCTTATTTGTTTTAACTAGATCTACATTTTCTGACTCTTTGAGAGGTCTGTTTTGTTGTTTTTTATCTTTGATTCAGAGTCAAAAAGATAGTGTAATTCATAATGAAATAAATGGATATTATTATTAAATGATTAATTAAAAAAAGCAATAATAAATTATTAAGAACTTTTAAATAATTTTAAAAAGACATTTTTTCAAATTAAACAGTACATTGTACAGGTATTCATTTTAAAACACTTAAAATTATAATTTTAGTAACAATTTTTAAATACATAAAAGGAAAAAAAAAAACCCAAAGGAAACACAATATAAAACAATAGCACCAATAACATTAAGTTGTAGAAAGATTTAAACTGAGACATATACAGCTTATTTGTTTTAATGAATATAAATTTTCTGGTTATTTGAGAGATCTTAAAGACTTTTGTATGTTTTTATTTTGATAACATAGACAATTGATAAGATATAGACATACTGATAAGAGTACAAAAAAGTTGAAAAATAACCCTTTAAGGTACATTTAGATCAAAAAAAAAAATGCAATTTATCACGAGGTAACTATGGACAATCATGCAATTAATCACGATTAAATATTTTAATAAATTAGGCCCTAGTAATATATAATCATATTCATATACATTATTTTTTATAATTATAATAGGTAGGGACATAAAGGGAACTGAATTAAGGAGAAATCGAGGTAACTGTTTTGTTAAATCAACAATATGTCTGTGGCCTGTCATTTTCAAACACTTCTTTGAATTTCTTTTGAATGTGAGGTTTGTGTTCGAGCTGTATATTTAAAAAATGCATAATATTGTTACATTGATTATAAGATTGCAGTGGTAAATCTTGGGGTTTTTTTTTAAAGAAATGCCTATTATGGTACAGTTCTAATCATTTATTCGTTTTTTTAACATTTTATTTTGCAAAGAACGATACTAAACATAGTGATAGAAGACAGTAGCTGTGCAATAATCAGCAATCAAGAATTTAATTAGTAAGGACATCACAAAGACAAAATAAAAAAAAACTACTACAATTTCTACTACTAATAATAATAAAATAAATAAAATAGTTAAAACAAAACCAAAGTACACAACAAAGGATAGGAGAAAGGATGTTAAAGGAACGTGAAAGATATTCAGTTCAGGACTTTACTGTGTCACAGACTAAAACACGGACGCCCCTCTCTCTTTTAAACCAACCCAGAAACATTTTAACATCTCAGGGCTCCTGTGAGTTAACCCTTCACTAAAAATAATCCTTGTACAATGAACAGAGAGATTATACAGTTTGTGCGTCATACTGTACAACATTAAAGAGTCATAAGTCTTGTGCAATTTTTTTGGCACAGACCCTCAGACAAAGCTGCGTTTCACGTCCTCTGAAGAGTGTCCAACATCGCGTCCTCCCTGCTTGGCCCTGAAACAGGTCTGAACCAGAGCTGTCGGCTCAGTAGAGGCTGTTAATTACAGAAAGGACACAAAGTGCACAAGACTAAAGACCACCGGAGCTCGTAGACCTGCCGCTGCTAAATATGTGCGCTGTTGTTTTTAAGAAGTCTTACTTTTTACTATAACAAAATAAAAGCGACAAATATATATATTTTCTCATTTATTTATTTTTTAAAAAAAAATATTATGCACGATTAATTCTTCTTCTATTTCGTGAGACAAACATGTTTTCTGTAATTGAACAAAACGTCAGGAGTGAGGCGGAGGGAACTAAATTTTGGTCTAAAAAAATTAATAAATTCAGTGCCTGATATAATAAATTATGAGTCCCCAAGTGCTGAAACAATCCTAGAGTAAACACAGACAGGAAATATATTTTAACCACGGTTTTAGCTGGCTAATGTTAGCTAAGGTCGATTGCTTGCTTAAGTGGACAAAATGCTAGCTAACTAATGCAGCAAAATATTAGTGAGCTAACGTTGCCCTGGTTCCCTCTTCAATAGGCCGATGGTATTTTTACATTGGATTTTGGATTATGGCAGAAAATAAGCTCTATGGTAGACAAATGTTAATGATGCTTCCACCTTTTGTTAAGCAACAGAATCTTCACAATTAACAACACTTTTAGGATTTTTGAAGCTTAAATGCAATCGGCAGAAGTAAAAAGCTCATGCTAGGCTAACACAAACTACGGTTGCGTTGCTAAGGGTACGAGGCTGTAAAGTCATGGTCGGCGCAGTTCGACTTCACGACATTTTGCAGTCTCATGTATCCACTTGTTAGCAACCGTCTTTTTTTAAGACACAGAAGCTTTAAAGTGTTTGAGTTGCGTATTTACTGACATATTTTATGTCAGTGGACAAGACGTGAAAGTCTCTTAAGCTAGCGCAGACCTTTGTGAAGCCTAGATAACTTTTACTTGCAGCTTTATTTTTTGGTACTTCTTCTGTTGGCTGAGAGTGGGCTTAAACCTGCAATCGCTGCTTGTGGCTTCATTACTGATTTTTTCAGAGTCGAGCTGCAGTAGGAACATTGCCAAAAGCAGTTTTAATAAAACAAGCCAAAAACATATTTGACACTCATGTGGCTTCACACGCATGCAGTTCATTTCCTTTAACTACTGAAAGCACGTGAATTACATCCTGCTCTTTTCTTGCATGTCTAGAAACTCGGCAATGGCTGATATTGTTGCAGTTTCATCTTTTGATCCATGAGGCCAAATGTCCTTAGAGTACATGTAGGTGCTTCTTATTGAGGAGGTGGTCTTCACAATAACTCAAACTCTGAGCGGGTTTCACACAGTCTCCGGTCTGTCGGTCCTCAGGTCTTACTCTCTGATATATTCTCAACCATTCCCTTCATATCGATCGTGGACCCGTACGCCTCAGTGACCAGCTGTGTTTGCTGCAGGACTTCTGGCACAGAGAAACTCTCCGCCGCCTCCACGTGTCCCAGGTTCTGGTTTGACACCACCTCCTCTATCACCGCGTCACCCGACTCGATCACCACCCTCACTATGCAGCTAGAAGTGAGGCCTGACGCCGAATCTGTGGGTTCCTGGATGTCAGCGGTCTCTTGGACGTAATCTGCCTCCTCTGCGATCAGCGAGTCTTCCACTTCATTCGTCGCTTCGTGCTCACCGTCAAGACTTTCGTCCACATCCTGCACTATCACGTTCCTGAGTTTTCGCTGCCGGGGATTGTAGTTCTCAGTACGTTTGTGGATCTGAACATGTCGTCGCAGGTGTGCCTGGAAGAGGAAACATTTAGAGCTGTGAGGGTCAGAATTAGTCGATTGATTGACTTTATTTTTCACTTTTTTTGATGTTTTGTTGAGCAACATGTATGCAGTTTTGGACACAATAGTGTGCTCCAGGGATCCATTTTCTGTAGACCGACATGGAAATTAGCATTGCCCTGGTTCCCTCATCAAGAAGCCTCTGGGATTTTTTCGTTGGATATTGGATTACTGTAGAAAATAAGCTCTGTGGTAAACAAACGTTTATGATTTAAGTTTTGCTCTGTAAGAGAATCATTTACAGGATTTTTGAAGCCTAAATGCAATCAAAAAAACTAATGTTGGGCTATAGGCCTGGGTTTACACTGGATGCAGAAGCGTCCCAATATGTTAATTGTTGCACAGCCACCCTTCAGCAGTCACCTGGCCGTTCACACCAGGAACACATTTTTCTGTGCTGGTCATCAACAATGCTCCTCTTCTGGTTCTCTCTAATCACACGGTCTCTCTGTGTGTGTCCGCTTGTCTCTCTCACTCTCTGTTTAGACACAACTGACAAGCATTGTGGAAGCACTGGATGATTATTTTATCATTTATCATGAATAGGTATTTTATCTCGTAGAAAAAACGTGAAAATCTCTTGAGCTTGTGTTAACCACAGACCTTATTTCAGACATCTTACCAAAAACCCATAAAAAACAACTCATTTAGAGACAAGGGAACCATGGGTGCAAAAATGCTGACTTGTTTCCAGGTTTTAGGACTCATTCTTTGGGCATTCAGTGAACGACATCACACAGCCGCTAAACACATTCGGGCACAATCCCTCATTTCACTGCACACAAAGGGCACCGCCCCTGTCCACTGAAAAAGTGATTTAAAAAGGATTACAGTGTGAATATGACTGAGCACTGCTGGAGCAGGTGTCACAGCCTCAGTGGCCTAATGGATAAGGCACTGGCCTCCTAAGCCAGGGATTGTGGGTTCGAGTCCCATCTGAGGTGTGTAGCAGAGTGGCGCAGCGGAAGCGTGCTGGGCCCATAACCCAGAGGTCGATAGATCGAAACTATCCTCTGCTATGGCAGCATTTTCACAAAGACTACCGGTGGACCTACCTGTCGAGTGAACTTGTAGCCGCAGTCGATACACTCAAACTTCCTCATGCCTTTGTGGCGACGCAGGTGAACGCGAAGTTGCTCCCTCGCTGCAGAAAAAAAAAGCAATCACATGAGTGAGTCCCTAACTTCATGTTTATTGGGGCACATTGTGCGATCAGCTTTGTGTATAATACCTTTGAAGGTTTTGCCACATATGTGACAACAGTGGGGACGGCCCTCTTCGTGCTTGCTGGCCTTGTGGCGGACGAGGGCGCCTTTCTCTGTGAAGCGCTGCTCGCAAACATCACAGCTAAATGGACGCTCACCAGTGTGTGTCCGGTGGTGTTTATCTAGACTGGCTGGTCAATAAAAAAAAGACAATTCTTAACACAATAAACAAAATCTAACTTGTTTCAAAGTTAGTTGAGCGAAGCTGTCCTTTATAAATGTTCAAACGGGGTCATGTGTACCATGTTCTCGAGAAATGTCCATATGAACGCCCCCTTGATGTGGAATCATGACCTCATCAGTGGAAATTTTTGTCTCGACTTCATGTACAGGACATGTCACAAACACTGATTATGAGTTACATTTGAACACAAAAAAGTGTACATGACTTCTGTGTTTGAACTCTACTATTATGGTAATTAATTTATACATTAACCCAATTCAGAGGTTTTCAAAGAGTGGTGCTGTCTGATTTTGTCATGCTTGTTATGTTGAACTACAATTCCCATAATTATTTGGGGGATGTAAACAGGAAGCATAATGTCCGGATGTAAAACGTGCATGTTTGAATCATTGAGCAGACTTTTGCTTAAAGTATCATAACTGCCTGCATGAGCTGTGCTTTGGAAGGTATCCAGTACCTTGTGTCCTGAAGGTTTTGCCACAGAGATGACACTGGTACGGCCTCTCACCGCTGTGTATACGCAGATGCATGTTTAGGTTGTTCTTCTGGGAGAATGCATGGCCACACAGGTTACAGACAAAAGGGCGCTCGTTTCTATAAAGCAGATCAAAGATTAAAAGTCCACAACAGTCAGTAGAAAAGTCTCCAAATTTACAGATACTCAGGCATCATTTAGAGAGTTTTTAGGTCCTGATGCACTGATCTGACTTTTTCATACTAATATCTGGGTTTAGATATCAGACGATGCCTCGTTCCAAACTGATACTGGTGTTTAATTACTAAGCTGTATGCCTCACTGTGTGGACGTGAGTGGGATCATTCTTTTATGTGTAAGGCGCCATCAGGCTAGACTAAAACGTTACTTTCCTAACTTTGTAAACCACAATGTAAAAATGTAGTAAATGGAATAAATTTACCAGAAAATATCAAAGCGTGAGCAGCGGAAATGTTGTTCGCTGCCTCAGCTAAGTGGTCTTAACTGCACGTTACTGACGTATGACGTAGTTCGTGGAATCAGAATAAAATAAATCGGACGCATTGACACCGATACCCGATCCGACTTTTTAAGTCAGTATCTGCCCGACATCAGTATCGGACTGGTGCGTCCATAACTTTATTGTGATTAATAATAATGATAACGTTCCTTCATTACCTGTGGATGGCTTTGATATGCATCTGCAGGCCATTTCGACTAGAGGCTCGATGGCCACACTCCTCGCACACAAACGGCTTTTCGCCTCGATGTTTGGCCGCTTCGTGCACACGAAGCTCCGTCCGAGTAAGGAAGGTTTTGGGGCACTGGGGGCACTAAAACGTAAAACGTTGTTTCACAGAATCAAAACTTTGGCTTAAAATGGCTAAACATAACATAAGGGCAATTGTGTGAAATCTTAAGTTTTGCAACAAATTCAAACCATAAAATAATTATTTACTGAAGGCGTATTGACACTGAAAGTCAAGAAAACTCACTGCATGTGGTTTGGGATAACCGTGGACCTTCATCATGTGTATTGTCAAGTTCTTCTTGTACATGAACTGTTCAGGACATGTTGAACACTGAAAAAAATAACACCATGTCAGTGAGGGTATTTTTTACAAACTATTGTAGATACAGTAGTGTGTTTATTGTTTGTTGTGTTTTATTCTGCTGTACCTTGTGGGGCATATTTCCTGTGTGAGAGACAACGTGCAAACGCAGCTCTTCTTTTCCGTTAAATGTGGAGGAGCATGTCATGCAGGTGTATGTCTGGAATTTAAACACAGCGCAAATACTGATTACGTTTTATCTACTCTGAAGAGTCAGTGAACGAGGATCAACTTTAAATTAAAGAGATTTCGTGTAGAATGGAGGATACTCACCTGCACTTTAGCGCAGTCCCGGGTTTCATGTAATATAAGATTCTCCTTCCTGAAGTACCTCTTTCCACATTTAAGGCAACCAAAGGGACGCTCCCCAGTGTGCCGCCTAAGGACAAAGACACATTGGTGTCTTTTCTTTCAACAGTAATTTGAAGCAGAAATACTGGCGTCACTTACCGGTTGTGCACTTTGAGGTAGTACTTGCTCTTGAAGGTTTTGTCACAGATGGGACACTGCACAGAGTCCTTCTTGGAGTCTTCCTCCACAGTCTCACCATTCTCGTTTTTCTCCGTTTTACTCTGGGCTTTACGTTTCCGTGACGTGGACGGCGTTAAGGAACCGGGCTCTTCAACAGGCACGTAATCCTCATCTGTGTCTGTGACGGCCTCAAAATCCCCCGCATCATCCTCTTCTTCCTCCGTCACCTGGCCAACACCATTGTCATTTACGTCAGTCTGCAAGTTAGTTGTCTGCAAAAGAAGAAAATGACCATATTAATATTTAAAGCCATTGTTTGCACTTAGTATCATGTTGTGCCCAATCACTGTGTGCTCATGTGTTCTACCTCAGTTTCACCAGCTGGCTGATCTGGGTTTTGGTTCTCCACAACATCACTTTCTTTCTCTGCTGGAATCAGTGGAGCCTTCCAGCTGTCCTTTTCAGGGGCCGCAAAATCTGTGGTGGGGCTCTCATCAGTCACCAGTCGCCTCGGGCCCTTCACTACACGACCAGACCGAGTGGTAGTGGTGGCGGTGGCAGCCATACTAGAACTGGTTGTATCAAAGCCGGACTCATCTTTTGTGATTGCGGACAAGTTCTCTTCCTTGACCGAACAAGGAGCGTTCGAGTCTGATGTGGACTTTCTCGGTCTGCCTCTTTTACGCTTGAGAGGTGCAGGATCCACAGAGGCTTCCTTGAACTGCTGACAGAGTGCGAGTGCTTCAGGTACACACAGGCTGACTGCTGCGTGCTGCACCTTGTCCAGGTTCCCGTGATTTAACTTCAGCTCTCCGGTGTAGATAAAGTTCAGGAGCAGCTCCAGGCCGTCGTTGGAGCACTCCTGCAGGCAGAGCTCCATGCACTGTGCAGAGGGCATGTTGGACTGCTGGAACAGCTCACTGAAGCAGGCGAGGATGTTGCGATGGGCCAGGTAGACCATCCCGCCTCCCACGTTCAGCACTGCATCACAAAACCTCCCTGCTGCCCTCTGCTGGTTCAGGGAGGACAGCACACGCTGAGCGTGGCTGCTGTCTCTGCAGGCATCCCTCTGGATTCACTGTAGTCTGAGACAGAGACATAATACTGTAAATAAAGTTATGTATTACTTATACAATATTTATTTGAGAACCTTTTGCACTTCCATGCACCGTTGTGCTATTTGTGCTATTTAAGCTTTCAGTAACAGTCAAGAGTTGCAAGATTATTTGTATCATCTATTAATCTAACCCTTATTTTCCCAATTAATGTGAAATTCAAAGTGCTCCAATTCGCACCTTCAAATCAAATACAAAATGATGTAAAAAAAATGTCTATTTGAGGACGCCAAAGTGCAGTAGAGGCAATTGTGGTCAGTATGTTTCACCATATTCTGACTTTTATGGCCAAGACTGTAAATTAAAAAAAAAATAGTCAGATTAATCATTTATGGAAATAATCATTAATTAAAATTATCGATAGCTGCAACCTTTTAATCCTCCTTTATATTTGTAATAAGTGCAATGAGAGCCACTGAAAACCAGAGTCACATTTCTTATATTTCCAAATACAAGATAAGTCAAAATATAACTTGATTTATCCTGAAGGAAGCTGTTGTGCAGCAGTTGAAAGTAAGAAAGAGTGCAAGTATATAATATTAAGGGGGTGAAAATCCTAAATATAGCAAATGCCTGAAAAAATACATGCAGGTAAGGATTAGGATCATATGTATGATAAAATAACATACTTGGCTAATAATTCTGATAATTTCACAGCTACTATGCTCCAAATACTTAACATACAGTTACATATAGACCATATATAGAAAAAGTAACATTTTGAATAATTGTTAGATATTTAGGGAAGCTTTATTTGTTTTGCATCTACTTCTAAAAAATTTAGCTATCTGAGTTGCAATTGTACCGGTGATAGCGACATTAAATGTGTTAATTATTTAACTTAGTTTTTTAAAATAATATATTTTTACTGTACGGCACATATTTCTACTGTTAAAACTGCTTAAAATAAAATTACTGCAAACCCCTAGCTACCTGCGCACCTCGACGTTTATCTCCTAGCACATATTTTAAGACGCTCCCTTAGTATGGCACGCATCCGACAGCTGCAGCAAACTCACATCTGCGGTACCGATGAAAAATGATTATTTATCTCCTACATTGATCAGAAGCTGCAGCGACTTCAGGTGAACTGTAAAAAGGTCGAAAACGTAGCAAAGCAGCTACAATCACCTTGTTTTCGTTTCTTGTAGGCCCCTAAAAACTGTAAAAGGAAGCGGAAGTTACGTCGGAGCACGACCCGACTCCGGGAAAAATGTTTGTTGTCCATTATTAAACATCAACATGCGCAATAATGACAGTAATAGCGCAACAATTTGATTATTATTATCTCCTACGATGCTGTTTTATTTATTTTAATGGCGTCTTAATACGTTGAGTACGTTGGAATAGTTTTGTTTTGTAAAATCGTCGTAAATAATAAAAACTCCGGGTACGTTCATAGTCGACCATCTAGACGCGGCGTTTTGTTTGTGGCTCACACATGTTAGCTAGCCTGTTAGCACCGCTGCGGGAGCAGTTGGCCGCCTCCTCGGCTTGTCTTTAACAAATTACAGACGCTAATCATTTAGGGAAAACATTGAAGGTCGTCTCTACGTCTCTGCGTCGTTATTTAACCAGCGGGGGGTAAGTTTTATCCACCTGAACGCGGCAACATGAGCTAGCAGTTAGCATAGGTGTCAGTTTCTGTGAGAGGTGGCGTCAGCTCAGGTAACTTCACGCCAAGTTTAAAATTCATTGTTGTCTGACATTTGGTTCATCTCTGTGTTTTATGTTTCTTTTTGTTTATTTCTCAACGTCAAGTGTTGAGAAACTAGCGTATAAGAAATATATAACAAGGTTAGCGTGTTTACGTTACAGCGTCGTTAGCTTAGCTGCTACCTAGTTGTCTTGCTGCAAAATAAAGCTAGCTAACAAGCTAATATGTGTTTTTAAATAAAAACAGTTTCAGCTGGTGGAAAGTAGCTGTTTAGGTAAATGTACTCAACTGCTATAATTACTTTGCGGTAACTAACTTCACATTTGAAGCACTTCCACTTGATTACATCAATTTTCGGCTAACTTTACTCACTATATACCTCTAAAACACAAGGTATTTATTGTAGTTTTTTGTACTGCAGCATATTTAACGTTACTTACAGGTTTAATTTGTCGTTTAACAACTCGGGGTTCAAGGTTTCTTTATTTGTACCAAAAGGGGAATTTGTTGTGCAGACAGGAAATTCAGTACTCCAAAGCAAGACATCATAATAATACAGATTTAAAGGATGTTGAAACATATACTTAAAATAAACAAGTATCATCTAGTATTGAAGTATAATACAAAGTATAATAACAGTAAAAGAAGAACTCATAAGGATGAAATGAAAGTTGTAGCCCCCTCACGCCAGAAAACACCCAGAATATACATACAAATATTTAAATTAGAATCTGATTAAATTATATTAAATAACAGTTAAACAAACCCTTGTATCATTACTGGTTAAGACTAAATTATCATAATTATATATAATATATAATTATTACTAAATTCAAACACCATCAGTATTTAAAAAATAAGCTAAGTACTAGTTTTGATACATGTAAATGCTTCATGCTTTTATTATTGTAAAATTCTTACTGCAGGACATAGTTATACATGTAGGAGAGTGTATTTCTACATGTGTATATTACACTACTTTACTTTTTACTTTAACAAACTATTTTTGCTTTGTTACATGACAGTTATGTAACAAAGCTATAACATTTTGTTGCAGTACTTAAGTATTTTTGGGAGTATCTGTATGTTGCTTGAGTTTTTATAGTTCTGTCTACTTTCACTTTAACCACACTACATTTACTAAATAAAAGGTATACTTTTAACCCAGTACATTTCCTAAATAAAATGTATAATTTTAACCCACATTTCCTAAATAAAATGTATAATTTTAAACCTAAAAATAAAAGGTATGCTTTTACTCCATTACATTTCCTGGAAGCATTTTCATTAACAGCTACAAAATAGGGAAGAAAGGGAGGAAGGGATAGACAAAAGAATCCTTTAAGTTATTTTTTTTAACAGCATTTCTTTTTGTACCAATTCTTACTTAAGTACATTTAATATTATAAAATTACTTAGGTACTGTAAATATTAGACACCCAAAGACTTTTACTCAAGTAATATTCTAATAGGTAACTAACTTCTACCAAAGTCATTGTCTTGTAAGATATGTGGACATTTACTCAAGTATGGCTTTCAGGTACTTCATCTACCACATACTTAGGTAATCAGATTACTCTTTCCACCTGTGGTTATCACTGAATTAATTACTTAATGGTGAATTTATTGACATTCTTTGTTCCTGGAGCAAACGTTGTCGTGTCCTTTCAGATGCCAATTCTCTCTCCTCTCTCTTTGCAGGCTCCCCCCTTTCATTCTTCATCAGCACCCGCATGAATAATAGCTGATCACTGAATCATGAAGGTGAACAAAACCTCACAGGTGAAGGGCTCCGCTAAATCTCAGAAGTGGAAGGATGTGAGGGGGAAAAGGTGCAGGCCTCCCATCAGTGCCTCGGAGCTCAACTCTAGTCCCGTCATGGCCAGGATGGCGAAGGAGCACCAGGCGTCTGTGAAGAAAAAGCCCACCGTAAAGAGACTGAAGAACAAGGCGAAAAACGTCTCTAACGCCAAGAAAAGCAGCCCTCAGTCTGGATTTAAGAAATCTCCCGCACATGCTAATGGAAGTTCAGGGTTTACAATGGACGAGTCAGAGGACTCGCAGGACTGAAATGTACTCGATTGCAGATCTTTGCCAATTAATCGTGGAGCATACCTGATCCTTCTGCATGATGAGCACTGCGTGGTTTTTTCGATCATCTCTCTCTGCACACTCATGGAGAGATGGTCGAAAAAACCACGCAGTGCTCATCATGCAGAAGGATCAGGTATGCTCCACGATTAATTGGCAAAGATCTGCAATCGAGTACATTTCTGTGACTGATAATATTACTCTCCTTGGTCAGGGTTCCAGCAGATCTCTAAAAAGACTTAGGCATGAAATCCCTCAGGCTAAAAATAAGGACTTAATTGGCAATAAAGTCTTAAAGTCTTAAAAAGTCTTAAAAATGACATTTGAGATGGGATTTTTATGATTATTCTTTATCTGACATTGTATTGGAAAAGCTCAAAATAATAGATAACTTAAAAATAATAATAATTTACTGAATGCCTCTTGCATTAACATCCCCACTGAACTGTGTTTTATATAACAATAAATATTTGGAAAATAAAATTAAATTTGTCTTAAATTTTATTACAAGTGGCATTAAAAAGTCTTAAATCTCTCTTGGCTTAAACTGTAGGAACCCTGCTTGGTGTGTTTCCTTTTGAGTTTTCAGTAGCCTTATTAAAAACAAACTTTGTAGCCTTCTCTTTTGTTTTTTATTGTCTTATTGCATTTGTTTTTATTGATTGCATATTGTATTGTTGTTGTTTTTATGTGTTTATTTTATTTAACTAGACAAACCTCTTGAGATTAAAAATCTCCTTTTTAAGAGTGTCCTGGCCAAGACAGGCAGCAAGAAAAAAGTTAGACAACATGGGACAAAAATACAAAATCAACTTATGCAACTCCAAAACAAACAATTTAAAACACAAAAAGAACACAAAAAAGTTACCACAAGGAAGGGCCAAAAAGTAATTATATGCTATAATAAACCAAAAAAAGAGGCAATTAAAAGACCAGCTGAGATACACCCTGACATTGGCATGTAGACGATGACATACAAAAATCTGCAACAGTAATTTGAAACGGCCTCGAGGAACCAAACAGTGCAGCAGTAAGTCTTTCTGCAGAAGCTGCATACACAAAGGCTCTTTTGACAAACTCCGTATGAACACTGAGTATAAACAATTTTTAATAGTTTTTGTAAAAGGAAAGTGTAGCCATGTAAATAAGAGAACGCCAGTAAAAAGTCTACGCAGTCAGGGGCTCGAAGTTAGTCATGAATTTTGTGAAACACTGTGATTTTTATTTCTGTGAAAGGTGCAATATCAAATACATTTATCTGTATTTCTTACTCCTCTCCTGCAGACCCTGTGTTTCCGTGGGAAGTGCTATTTGACCTGTCTGTACGGACGGGTAGAAGTGATGGGGTTCACCATCGAGGAAGGCCAGCAGTCATATCCACTCTTCTCCCCAGCCTCACATTGTCCGCTGACCGTTACAGCACTGGAAAGCTCCGGTCAAACCAGAGACGACAGAACAGAGGCTGCACCCATCCTCCGAAAGTATCTGCCCTCAGGTAAAAACATCCAGATTTCACCCACGTTATAAGACAGAAGTGCAATTATTTTGTATTCTGAATATTTGAGATGAGTTATTTGGTTCTGATGTGTTTTAGGGAAATATTTTCCTCCTGAGAGTGTATTATTTTATGTTTTTTTTTGTCATTTTACAGCATCATGGAAGAAGTTACTAAAAAGGATCAGGTCAAACTCGTCCATCATCCTACTGGAGCCCATGGAGACGCCTCTGACACGGTTTCTGTCGAGCTTCACAGATCTCAGTGAACTGTTCAGCCCCCCGATGGTGAGTTAACTGGTACTCACATTTAGTGATAGTTTTTAGGATTTTGACAACACTGCAGTGTGATCCAGGCTTTACATATGAAAAAATGCAGCAGCAAAAGGAAAGGGCTCTCTGACGGAGGGGCAAAGCAGTGGAAAAACTAAGAAATATGATATGAATTTGTATTCATTTTAGGTAATTGATTAATCATTTCTATAAAGCACTTGCAAGAAAGTTTATATATGTGATATGGAAGTTGGAGAAAGACCTGTGGGGAAGAGGCAGGTTAGGGTTTAGGAACAATAAAAAGATGCAAGTGTATTTTACTCTTTGTTACTTCTCTGTATCTGTTACTGTCTCTGTCTTAATAGTAGAGCTGTATCATATGATGCATGAATTTATTTTATTTGTTAAGGGAATGTCAAATATATATTTCATTTGTTATTATTGATATTGACGTCTTTGCCATAGTAACAGCAGTTATTGGTTAATTTGACCTGCAAGTTGTGTGAAAATAAATAAAAAATAATTGGTTAAAAAAAAAAAAAAAAAAAATTAATGCAGAATCTGCTTAGACTGTTAATGATTATTTTTGGGTAGGCCTTTTTTTAAAATAGATTGGTTAAAATGCATTTTAATGTCAACCCCACTCCACAGCAGTGTAATGCTGAGCTTTGGCGAGTCCCGTCTGTTTCGGCACGCCAAAAGCCAGTTACTGTATGTAATACACGACTATAGATGAGTACCTCATACAGCCTTACCTCAAAAATCCTGAACTATCACTTCAAGATACTGTCAAAATCCACCTAATCTCAAGAATTTAATCAATATTGAATTTAAAAAAGAATCAGTAGATGATGAGAACTTTGGCAGAATTTCTGTTCATGTTTAGGTCATTGTGAACGTCAGTCGTGCACGTGTGTAACAGAAGGTCTTCCTCTCGGCTTTGTCTTGCAGAGTGAACTCATGTCAGCTGTCCTCGACACTCCGCTCAATGGTCTCGGTATGATTCCCCTGGTCAAAGACATCGAGGGTCTGAAAATGTCAAGGAGCTACACAGATGCTCTGAACCAGGTGGTCAGTGCCTGTAAAGGTGAGCTGCTCTCCGACGTGCACCTCCTTACACAAACGCAGTGACAATATGCTGTTCTCATGTCAGGCACAGGGAGTGATGACGTTTGCCTTTTCGCTTGAATAAAGTCATTGTAACACACTTCTCAGAAGGCAATAAAATGGTAAATAAGAGCCCTAATTTAACATTTTGTCATTGTATGCTCTCCATACTTTATAAATAGGCAGCAAAATTGAATTCTAAGCTTTATAGTTACTAGTTACTGTGCAGATTGAGATTAATACAGATTGTATATACTGTATATTCTTATTGTAATTGTTTATCTATATCTCTGTCGTTCATTGTGGTAATGCGCACGTTTATGTATGTTTATGTAACTTGCATACTGGTTTTATATACGGTGTTGTAGCATTAGGCACAGTTTTATATTTTACACACTAAGCACATAATATCATTTATAACACTATTTCTTTACATTTATATCTTTACACACTCAGCATATTATACATACTTTTATTTTTAAATATTTATATACTAGTGCTAATTGTTCACTATTACTGCATTTCTATTTGATATTTTTTATATGTTTAAATACTTGTGTTGGTGCTTATTTCTACTTTCCGTAATTCTCTAAGCTGGCATCAAAACGACTTTAACGAACCACGATTTCCTCTCGAGGATCAATAAAGTATTTCTGATTCTAAAAGTATTTGTGAATGACAGAAAGCTGTTACTTTAACAGATGAATGAAGACAGCGATGTTATGAATATCATGTCTGATAAAGGCCGCACAAACACTCACATTTGATGCTGCTCTTGCTAATTGCTGGACACGTGTCTGTTCCTTCAGGGGACATGGACGGTTATGCAGTCATCCTTGTTTGTGGTACCAAGAATGTGGGCAAGTCAACATTTATCCGCACCCTCATCAATACCTTACTGAATCAGTAAGTTATAATCTGTAAATACATGACATTTATACTCATGTTTTTTAAGAGATGTTTTATATTTATATGCTTGATTTGTATTTATAGAGCTACATATTGTGTGTCACTGCTTGTACTATTATCCTGTGACAGACCTGAAGAGGTCATACAGTTCGTCCTGAGACATCCAGCACTCAGTGTGATGTTTTACGGTATGAAACTAAATGTGTGTTTCTGTGTGTGTGTGTGTGTGTGTGTGTGTGTGTGTGTGTGTGTGTGTGTGTGTGTGTGTTTGTAGCACTACTAGTGTTGATTATTTGGAGGGTGACCTCGGTCAAACAGAGTTCACTCCCGCTGGTTGTCTGTCTCTGTCGACTGTCAGAGAGCCTCTTCTGGGTGAGTTTGTATCCCCTCGTCACCTCTCATCACCTCTTGCACATCTTATTAAATCTTGGATCACTTTTTGCATGATTTGTAGATTTGAGTCCCTGAAGATGGGATTGGTAGATTTTATGTTGAGTTTTATTTATTCATTTTTAGGTCCTCCTTTCACACATCAGTATACACCGGAGCACATGATCTACTACGGTCATTCATCATGCGAGTCGGACTTAGATCGCTACCTGGAATGCCTTAAGTCCTTGTGGCGTAGACGGTCTCAGAGCAGAGAGACTCCTGTCGTTATCAACACCATGGGCTGGGTCAAAGGTCAGCTCAAGCCCTCCCCTGTGACAAAATATGAAGATCTTCTAAGTTACTCGCTGTTAAAAGTGTCTTACCATGCGCTTGTTTTGGGGCTGTCCACAGGATTTGGATTTCAGCTGCTAGTGGACATGATCCGCTTCTTCCCTGTCTCACACGTCGTCCAGCTCGCTCATGGCGGCATCACCCAGTGTCCCGCCCTGACTCCAGAGTTTCTGAGGACGGCACACGGCTTCCAGACGCACCCACCTGCCCAGACGGCTCTGGCCGAGTTCACGGAGAGCCACAGTCCTCCCCGAAGTTACGCTCACCTTATTGTACAGTCAGAGTTTACAGGAGTGGGACGCCAAGGAACAGCGTAAGTACAGCGGCGTCAGCCTGTGTCAGCACTCACGCAAAAAAACAAACTATTTCATCACTTTCTGTGGGTGCATTTTATTCGACAGGAAACATCAGCGCACTAACGAGCACAGAGAGCTGTCGCTGCTGGCCTACCTGAGTCAGCTGCAGGCTCCAGACCCGGGACCAATTAGACCTCTACACAGCCTCACGCCGTACCAGGTACACGGCGGTCATGATGCTCCTGTTGCATTCTCAATGAAAGTCCCAGTTTTTATTATTTACCCCTTAAAAAATTGCTGCCACAAGTGAAAGTTTCCTGAGGTATTCATGAGACATAAGCAGGGAAAGATCGCTTTTTTGGGTTTGGGCAAGTCTCTTTTCAAAGTTTTAAAAAAGTCACCCACCAGCGGCTGTACATTTTCCTCGTTACCGCTCTGGCCAAAGAAATATTTCTAGCATGTAACTTCCCGTAAATCCACATTTTTACATTTTTGTTTGTGTGCAAATTAAACAATAAGAAATTAAGTGTTGTATATATACACACATACATGTATATATTATAGATACTACTGGTAATAATTATTTTTTTCTTTTAAGATAAACCAGTGTTTGTTTATACAGGTGCGTAATAAGTAGTATATTTTATGGTCAGAATTGTAAATATTTAGATATAGGTATGTGTATGTGTGTGTTGGTATATATATGACCAGCCTCGAATTTATATAGGGGAGTTTTTGATGGAGTGTAATTATGCAGTAAAAGGGTAGGATAAAATTACTCCCTTTCGTACGTGTAAATTGATGGAATTCATTCTGTCCTCTTTTTTTCTCTCTCTCTCTTTGGTTGATATGCTTTAAACTACCGTTTTTACATGTTTGAAATGAAGACATCAATAAATAAAAAATAGTGTTGATGTGTACCGAATCATTCTCCGTCCGGCCCGTAGGTGCCCCACACAGCGGTGGCTTTAGGTGTGATCCACTGCGAGGTCGTTCCCACTCACATGTTTTATGCTGCCAATGCCAGTCTGGTGGGACTCTGCTGCCTGGGAGAGAAAGTGGCGAGCAGGGGAGGCCCGGTTCTCTTGTCGCAGGCTCCCATCTGCCCATGTGTGGGCTTCGGTACGTATCCTGTCTGACGTTTTGTATCAGTGCTCAAAGTTTTATGTTGTTTGTTCCCTCAGCTGATGTTGACTTGGGCTTTTCTCGCTCGTTTTTAGGTCCCACAGTCCCCTCTGTTATATGTGTGAAAATAAGATTTTTAAAACTAACCTCTGTTAAAATTAAATAATCTTTCATTATAAAGTGAAGTGGTAACTTTTTTCCACAAACTTAGCTTGCACATTTGATTAAGGTAACAATAGGCGAGTTTTCATTAACCCTTAAATTGCACAAATAGAAATTGCGAATATAAAATACGGCCAATGGAAACAAAAAGAAATCACATTCATGGCAAAAAATTTTTACGCTTGCATAAGGTGGTATTTCACATGATTTGAGAAAGGCATATTTCACAAAACTGCAATGGAAAGACTTTGGGCTTTTCTAGGTCACATGACACTGTGGCTATGCGCTTGTTGGTAGGCGCTGGCTCCTTCATGATGCAGCAGCGCTACAAGAGCTGTTATTGCGTCACATAACTCTTCAAACATTGAGCGGATCATCTGGAATTTTTGAATCCACAATTCCTCTGTGAAATCGTGGACTACCCTGAAGCTATTGTAAATAAACAGTTGTGATTCGGTCTGTATCACAGACTGTATGAATATTACAGGTTTATTGTAACGAGCTGAAAGAGCATAACTGCACCTGCTGTGGTGGAGTCGGACATACCTCCGTCAATAAAATGATTCTGCCTCGGTGCTTGTATTCAAGGAGAAGTAGTCCAGTAAACGGCCTGATCGAGCTAAAACCGGAGCTCGACTTAACTGTGCATGTAAATGTACTGACTCAGTACGTTGTGTATTTTCATGTTAATGTGTTCCAGGTGTTCTTCGCGGTATCGACATGGCGCGAGGTCTGTACTTTTTGTTGACGCCTGTAGATCCCTCCATCCTTCGTAAGGTCAACTGCCTCCTTTTGGGAGCGATATCACTGCCTTCCTGCATCCTCACAACACAGGTCAGATCACTGCTCTGTTTTAAGACAAATTCACTTCAAACTACAGTGTTTTCCTCACTTTTGCACATAAAGTGCACTTTTATCACGATCTTTTCACTCTGTTTCAGCCTGGCTTTGAGGGAGAGATGCCCTATGTCACTACAGACTACAGTTTTGATCTCACTGGTGCTGGAAAGCTGCGAGTCTTCAAGGGACTGGCGAGACCCAGTCAAATGGGGGGCCACTGACATTTTCTGCACAGCATCAGTTTATTGCTCTTTTCCCTTCCTCACTGGTGTCTCACTCCAAACCAGTCAGCGCCGGCCTTTGAATGTAGAGAACTGAGTCTGAGCTGGACAGTTTTTGTTTTTTTGTCTGACAGAGCAGCCAGGATCACAGACTCTGCAGGACGAGAGGCTGCCTTCCTGTCACCGGACTGAAGCCCCCACCACGTCTTACAACCTCCTACTGTACGTATATTTGTTGGCGCTGTGAAGGAGTTTTTGTGTTTTCTGTCACATGGACAATAATATCACACTTTGTACTTAAAGCTCTTGTTTGATGTCTCTTCTTTTTTTGTCGTCGGCATTCCAAAGTTGCAAATGAATACAAAAACCTGCCAGATATTAAATGAGAAACATCTACGGATTTTGTGGGTTTCTTGCTTTCAAGTGCATTTTAGACCAATGTGGAGATTTCTTCCAAAATCCTATAATCATTAGTGCTGTACCTGCTGTTCAATACAAATATTCTCATGAATTAGAGAAAAACACAAAATTGGCAAAAAAACTGGCCAACAAATGCAGGTATTTCCCAGTTATTTTTGTAAACTAAGTTGATACTTTAATGATAATATAATATGTTCATTCTTCTCCATGTGTTCCACTCCAGAAAGTTGAATGTTTTTTCAAAAATTGCCCTTAACCCTAAGTAATTGACATCGCTTCATATTTTTTTTCCCAGTAAGAAAGTCTTAAAAGTATTAAATTTGACTTGCTATAAGCTTTAGGAGCCCTTTTAGGCTTATGTGGGATATAAAATATAAAACAGTTTTGTTTGTTGCGGCTACCTTTTGCACCTCAAGGGGGCAGCGATTGTATGTTTAGATTTTGCTCTGAACAACAGCAGATGTTCATTTAGAAAACGTCTCAAAGGCAGTAATAAAAACTGTCATAACACTGGCCTGTAATACTGAATAACTTTAATCTTTCATAATGGCTTTAAAATCAAATCAAGACTAATTTAAAGAAATTACAAACCTCATCTGAATGACTTGTAACTGTTCGCAGACCGACCCTTAAATCATCCGACTGTAAGAATTAAAGGAGTATTCGGTCGTAAACATCCACTCACACAGTGAAGAATTGCTAATTTGTTAAGTGGGCTGTTTTAACGTCCCCTCTCTGCCCCCTCGCTAGTCTTTGTTCGCTGCTCCCCGCCTCTTTATTGAGGGTGGGAGCACACAAATACAACACAGCTACATTTTGGCAGAGTCATTGTTTTGGCTTTGTCAGGTCAGATGTTTTCCCATAGACGACATGCAAACCACAGAGAAATCCTGCAGCAGAGGTGCCACGAGACCGTCCACATAAACTCGAGTGACCAGACAAAGTAACATGCATTGGAGAAATGAAATTAATACAAATGTAAACAATATATCTTTTACCAAACATGCAAAAAAACTGACTTTTTTAAAGATTTATTTGAAGCTGCTGCTTTTCAGTCAGTAGTATGTTTAATTTCGCTGTTGTTACCTAAAAGCACATATATACGTCAAATAGAGCTCGAGCTTTAGTCCGAATACTGCACAAAATGTGAATAAGTTGATTAATAGATTGTAAGAAAATTAACTTGCAGCTACTTAGATAAATACATTTTTTATAGAAAAGGTACCAAATGTTTCCCAGCTTGTCTGTTGTGTTGTCTGTTTCATGTGCTATATTTAAAATTGTTAGATGATGCATTTAAAGCATTTAAAGCCATGAAAAGTATTGAGGACAACACACATAAATAGAAATAAGCATAAAAATAAGAAATATACACTACGTGCATCAAATAATTACAACAATTATAAATGCTCAAACCCCCTGTTTACTTAAAAAAAAACATGAAACTCCCCAAAATTAGCAGAAAATGTTCTCATGCTATGGATGGATTTTTTGAAACCACAAAAATAATGAAATGCCGTGAGGGTCCTATGGACAGATATTGATCTGCTCAGGCTCTTTTAACCCGCCATTTCTCCCATTTTTGTGTATTGTATACAACCTCAGTTGTTCTTGTATAGTAATCTGATTTTCTGACTTTAATAAAGACCCTCAGACTAGATTTTGTGGCACAGGCCTTTTCAAGTTGTGGCCTAATCAGGTAATAAAGTCAGACTCACCCATGTAAAGGCCCTGAAAGTAATACATACTCCCAAAATTTCAACCTATTACCATAAAGCTTTATTTTAAAGGCAAGGGGAATGTCATAAGCTAACTAGCTTAGGCCTACTTTTATTCACAGGGTAAGAAAAATACCTGTCTTGGACAGAAACACAAGAGCCAAGAGTATATCAGAATTTTAAGCAATGGTAGCGACTCTGTCCTGCTCGTAATTTGTTCTGAGGAAATTAACACTGCAGCAACTCAATCCAAAGTTGCCCGAGATAATGTTACGTTTGTCAAACTCAGTGGTTACTCCTCATCCATAAACCCCTTTCTCTTGTAAAAAAAAAAGTGTTTCAAAATGTGAACACTGAAACATAAATCCACATTTTTGCTTGTGCAGATATTTTATTTCTATACTACACTTCCAAATCATTCCAATAAAAAACATTATTATTATGCAAAGCATCTAAATCATTTCAGTATTATAGAATAAATAACATTAATAGTATACAAAGCCCCCCATTTCATTCCAATATTATAAAATATATAACATTATTATTATTGATGTTGTTGTTGTTCTTGTTATACTGAGCGCCCATATCATTCCAATATCATAGAATAAATAACATTACTGTTATACAAAGCGTCTAAATTATTCCAACAATATAGAATAAATAGCATTTGAATCACATGTAAAACAAAATATAATACTTTACTGGAGCTAACTTATCTACTAAATTTCCATCTTCTGCAGAGATCATGGGCCGGTCAGGATGCTGACTGTTCACCTGAGTCATTTTATCCTCTGTTTTAGCTTTGGGGCATGTGTAGTCATCATGTGCATATTTGTAGTCTTAAACAAATCAGCTGGAAACTGTTCAACAGCAGCTGGACACAGCTTTCAACCAACTCACAAAGTTTAAGACCTCAGTATTAACTTACATTAGCTAGTTCCAGCTAAAATCTGATAGTCGTCATCTCAAGCGACAAAATCATTAGTAGTCAAAAATGCAAAGTTGCCTTTCAGTGTATAAATACTTAATTACATGTTCAAGAACTACATTCAAATTGTTACTACAATAAAAGTGTTGGCATAAAAACATACTACAGTAGGCTACCAAGGGTAAAACCTACTCATGATGAAGAATGGCTAATTTCATTATAATGTAGTGTTGTATTTTATATTGAATTATTGACGCTTTCATGTTTAGTTACATCACTTAACTGTTACAGCTGGTTAAAATAATGTATCTTATCTGCTGCTTGGCCAGTGAATGTCCCGGTGAAACAGATGCGTCATTCGTCTTTGGTGTCCGAGGATTCAGCCCCAAATGTTTTATTAATAGCCCCAAATCTAAATATATAGGCAACAAAAATCACAATATAGTTTTCAAGGGTACGTAAGGTGCCAGAGTGCATTTAAAAAAAAATAAAAAAATAGAGTTTGTTCATAAAAAAGAAATTCCCAGTTTCATCCTTACATATAACACACCATAATTTATTTGTTATATTATATTCAGTATTATTAATCTGAATCTGCAAAATAGCTGAAGTTATCAAATAACTTCAGTGGAGAAAAAAGGACAATATTTGCCTTTGAATTGTCATTTCGTAGAAATATGAAGGAGCAGAAACTGGAAATACTCAAATCAGAGTAATAAGTTATTGAGTAAATGTCAGAATCAGAAATATTCTTTATTGATCCCTGACGGAAATTGTGGTTCATTACATAATAGTAATAATAATAATAAGAATCATAATAATTATTATTATTCAAATATAAATGCAGAAATTCAGTGATAGTAAGCAATTAGCTTAGCAACTATCACTAGTATGTAACTATCTGAATATTTAAAAAAAATAATTAACCATAATATGTTGAGTATATAAGTGTGTAAAAATATAAATGTAAAGAAATACAGCAATAGACAATTAGCACTAGTAAGTGAATATTTAAATTATAATATGGATAATGTGCTCAGTGTGTAAAATGTGTAAAATATAAAACTGCACCTTATGCTACAATGCAGTGTTTATAACTAGTGCGTAAGTTAAAAATATAAAAAACATAATGTACTTTACTTATGCGATCACTGGATAATAATGGTCATTCTCTCTAAAATATTGTCTCTTTTTGTCTGTTTTTCAGATATGGGCTGACAGACATCTGGATGTTTTTTTGGATTAA
Organism: Plectropomus leopardus; assembly: GCF_008729295.1. NCBI lineage: Eukaryota > Metazoa > Chordata > Actinopteri > Perciformes > Serranidae > Plectropomus > Plectropomus leopardus. The sequence goes on from NC_056470.1 coordinate 31,507,201, forward strand.
ATCGTTCAGAAAATGAATGGACTCTGGTCTGTGTGCTGAATGTCTCTCTGGCGCCTCCAGCGGCCACGTGGCGTCCCCGCAGAGACGAACTGCGTCGAGTCTTTGTGGATCAGGTTCTCTGAATGAATGGAGACCTGATGGTGGATCAGAGAGGACGGTGAGACGAAACAGCGGACAAAATGCGTTCAACTTCTGCAGCACGGCGTGTAAAGTTAATACAAAGAAGTTTATCCGTGGATTTGCTTCTTTAAAACCACTGAAGGAGGTTTTTTGGCTGTTTTTGGATCCAATATCTGCACCGAGCGAGCTCCACGAACAAACATTTGGACGTCGAGGATTTCTTTTTCGCATGTGTGCAGCCAGCAACAGGTTATTTACAGCTCAGCACGGACTCCAAACTTGCAGCCAGCGGTCAACTTTTCGTGGATGCATTTTTTTCTGCGTGTTTTTTCCCCCCGTGCATTCACGGTGATGTGCGGCTTTGTGATCGCCACAGACAGATCCTAAACCGGTTAGCAGAGGCTGTTTCAGAGGAGGGCAGAAATGGGAAGAAAATGCCATATGAAGACTGCTAATTAAACAACGCTGGGTGATTAACATTGCAACACACATCGACAGACGGAGCTGGTGTCGGTGCAGAGGGGTTTTTTCTGCACGCATAGATGGTGCCAAACAAGTGGAGCATGAATTCAGTCCTGCACAAATCGCCCCCGAGGAGCTGGCTTGGTCTCAGATTACGTCTCAGTAAGTAAAAAAAAAAACCAAAACTCTTATTGATCACCCTTTTCCATATTTGCACCAAGCTGCTGTAAAAGTCAGCATCTTAAAATGAGTCACCTTTGTTCTGTGATTTTGTGTAACTCACTGTGTGCACTCAGATAGGAAAGGGGGCTGACTTTGATCCTCAGGCACCAGATCTTTGTTTAATGCCCCCCCTTCCCTCCAGTCATCAAAGTTAATAGCTGGATTTGGCAACTGACCTGAGCAATTATCCCAGCTGGAGGTATTTTAGTTAAAGGAGGACAGTACACTCTGATCTGAAGTTCCTCTGGTGATGAAGGGTTCGTGCAGCTCAGCGAACACTCAGATGATAGATATTAGCTCTTGTAAATCACTATTTATTGTGTGTTTTTCCCCTCTCCTTTGTTTTTCCCAGCTCATAATTCACATCAAAGGGAAATTTTTAATATTTAGACTTTCCTGGGAGTGCAACAAATTATTATATCCCCAAGCAGGCATGTTTAAATGGTTTGTTTTGGTCCGAAAACAAGAGGTGGGAATCATCAGAGGCTTCCCGATACGATACTATCACGATACTTAGGCCACGATACAATATTATTGTGTATTTAAATTTAGTGGTAGTATATTATTCAGTCATAATACACTAAATACAAACAGTATAGTCAGTATAAATAAAAACAACAGTGTATGATGTATGTATGATGATCTTTAAACTACCCTTCAGTACGAAAGAAAAACAACAAAAACTCATTCACACTTGTAACCTTCAAAAATGCTTTACAAACCATTCTTTTAAAAACCAAAAGTGAATTACACATTTTTAAACTTATACTTGTATCACTCCATAATTTGACCCCAATCATAGAAATATACCTCCTTTTAATACCCATTTAAATGTCCCAATAGGTTTGGGTGGCATGTAAAATTTCATACCCAGCTAGCAATGTTTGGTCCTAAAAATGTTCTGAGAACGGTACAATGCGACCAATGCAATGTTTTCGTAAAGTTTAGAAGTTTTCTTTTACTTCTTAAAACGTTCTTCTTAAAGGTAGGGTAATAAAACCACACTTCATTTCCATCAAAAATATGGTCTGTAATCTCAGGCCTCAATAACATGTTCTGAATGTGGCTTTGAAAACGTTCTTCCTTTGTTCTCATGTAACATTGTGGGAACGTTTTATAGAAAGAACATTGTATGATCCATCAGCTCTCAACATCCCCATAATGCTGCAGTTATAACGTTATGTCATAGTTAGCATTTAACCTTAAAGGAACATTATTTGAAATGATAAATATCCTAGAAACGTTCTTTGAGCATTAGATTAAAATGTTGTTTTTTAAACATTATTGCAACTTGTTGGTAACGCTACTGGGGTATACGATGTAATATGACAGTATAGGTACCTGTGTAAGTGGTGGTGCGTGCTGTGTACTACATACAATGAGTTTAACTTTAAGATCTACACCCAGAAAGATGAAGTTAGTGTCCCGTCTCGTAGGCTTTACATGTGTGATTCATGCATAGCTGGCACTTCATGGGTTCGTACAGTAAGTGAAGTAAGCGCGGAGTTAAAGTTTAGCAGCCTTAATTGGTTGAGTCTGGAACCCTTCAGTGTTCCAGGCCACCGGAGTCTTAAGCCTGTCTTAAACACACTGGTCTAATCTGGGACCAGATGTCTTGTCTGGTCTCTGTTCACCACCGAAAAACAAAAACACAGACGAGAAACCTCAGCTCGAACTCTTTTGATCAACTATTAGGATGTTAAAGTGTCCGTCATCATAAAAGGAGGACATATGTAGCAGGTCACATGGCGCTCTGGCTTAAATCAGCGACTTTTTCAATGAGCTTTGGTTGGTTTAGTTTCTGGGATGACTATTATTGATATCATCTATTGCTGCAGGTTAACCCTTTGAAATCTGAGCAAATTGGCTTTATTTCTTTCAGAAACATGGGAAGAAGGTACAAGTTATGAGATATAAGAAAATTAACATAAAAAGAAAAGAAAAAAACAGTAAAAAACAAACAAAAACCTCGAGAAAATAATATATAAATAAAGATAATAGTTAAAAATAAGTACAACAATAATAATAATAACTAAATAATTGATGCCTTTACTTTGAACATGTAAAAAAAACAACAAAAGAGCAGAAAAAACACGAATAACAAAACAAAGAAAAAAGACAATAAATGCTTTCCACAATTGCCCCAATGTACATGTGAGAAAAGGAGTGGGATGACTCATAAACTTATTTAATCCGACCCCTTTATTATAATATTAATTGGTGAACGTGAATGTAGTTTTCCTGACATTTATTTCTATATTTTTACTACCTTCTAATAATCTCTATCATTCATCTATAATTCACGTTATTTTTTTCCCTCTTTTTTCTTCCTTTTTTTTTCAATTTGTGAGACATCTGTCAAATTGCTCACAAAAAACTGATGTCCTTCCAGGTTTTAAAGGGTTAATGACACTGTCAAGTTGTCAGTCTTACCACAGCGTCCATTCAGTCGCTGTTCTGGAGCTTTCTGTCATATCATGTGATCTTCATCTGCAGATGTGTGATAATCCCGCTTTCGTGTGATTATATATGCTCTTTTTTTCTCTTTGCACTTGAGGAATTTCTTGTCAGTGTCGACTTGACAGTTGAGGTTAGAAGTTTATTCTCGACGTTGGAAATAACACGAAAGAAAATTCTCATTACAGGGTCTATTTAGTAGTTCTGGAGCTTTCTATCATGTGATCTTCATCAGCAGATGGATGTTTACTCTGCTGTGGAAATGGATATGCTCATATCATCTTTTTCGTTGCACTTGAGGGATTTCTTGTCCGTGACGGCTTTAAAATCGAGGTTAGAAGTTTGTTCTTGATATTTATTCTCGATTTTGGACAAAGCAGCGATGAAAAATCTCACTGCAGAGCCCATGCAGCACTTGTTCTGACGCTTTCGATCATGTGATCGTCCTCAGCAGATGCACGTTGGCTTTCGTGGAAATGTATATGCTCATATTTCTTTTTTCTCTCTATGCTCTTGAGGAATTTCATGTTCATGTTGGCTTTAAAGTTGAGGTTAGAGGTTTATTATTGACAGCAGTTAAAGAAAAAAACCAGTCTCACCGCTTTTAGGCTCATTTAGCAGCTGTTCTGGAGCTTTAAATCATATCATGTGACCTGTGAGCAGGTAGTTCGCCAAGAAAATGCTCTGAGAGGAGAAATACAGCTGAAAGAAATTCAAAAATACATTTTCTCAAATGAATCATGATATTCCCCAAAAAAATTTGGGGTTCATAAGGTCCAATAATTAACTGCTCTTGAGCTCTAGATCACATCACGTGATCTTCATTAGCCGATGGATGTTTTCTCTGTTTTTGTGGAAATGTATACGTTCATATTTCCATTTTTTCTTTTGCACTTGAGGAATTTCATGTCTGTTTCGGCTTTAAATTTGAGGTTAGAAGTTTATTCTCTATGTTTATTCTTGACTTTGGAGACAGTAATAAATAAAAGTGTCACCACAAAGCCCAGCAATTGTTTTAAAGCTTTCTGTTGTATCACGTGATCATCTGCAGATGGATGTTTACTCTGCGGAAATGTTTTGCATTTCAGGGATTTAATGTTCATGTTGGCTTTAAAGTTGAGGTTAGAGGGTTATTATGGACAGCATGTAAAGAAAAAAAGTCTCACCGCTTTGAGGCTCATTCAGCCGCCGTTCTGGAGCGTTTTATCGTCACATAATCTCCATTTGCTGGTAGTTTGTCAAGAAAATGCTCAGAAAAATATTGAGAAATATTTACTGAGAATTACAGCTAAAAAATTCAAAATACTATTATTTTCTTATATGTTAAAGCATTTTTTAGGCAATATGAAACATGATTTGGGGTTCAGAGGGACCATGAATTAAGTGCTCTGCAGCGTAAGCTCATGTCACGTGATGTCGGTTAGTTTTGGGATCTTTACTCTGCTTTCGTGGAAATGTATATGCCCTGTTTTTCTTTTGCACTTGAAGAATTTCGTATCTGTTTCAGCTTTAAATTTGAGGTTAGAAGTTTATTCTTGATGTTTATTCTTCTTGGAGACAGCAGTGTGTCACCACAAAGCCCATACAGCCGTTGTTGTGAAGCTTTTTATTGTATCACGTGGTCGTCCTCAGCAGTTGGATGTTTACTTGGCTTTCTTCATTAGCATATACATTATCTCCCTGCTTTCGTGGAAACGTTTATGCTCATATTTCCTTTTTTTCTTTGCACTTGAGTAATTTCATGTTCGTGTCTGCTTTGAAAGCTGAGGTTAGACGTTTATTCTCGACCTTGAAAACAGTTGAAGAAAAAAAGTCTCATCACTTCGAGGCCCATTTAGCAGCTGTTCTGGAGCTTTAAATCATTTCACGTGATCTTTGTCAGCAGGTAGTTTGCCAAGAAAGTGCTGAGAAAAAATCCAGCAGCGTTTACTGAGAAATACTAGACATTTAAAAACATTTTCTCAGATGCAGAACTATTTCTCAGACAGTAGGCATTAAACATTATTATCTCACAGAAAAATACAGTTCATAAGGTCCATTTATTAGCTGCTCTGGAGCTTTCGATCACATCACAAGTTTGCACGGAGTTGTAGACGTTCAGATTTTCAGTTTTTCTTTGCACTTGAAGGATTTCTTTTATGTTTGTGTTAAAACTGAAGTTAAAAGTTTGTTTTTGAACAGCATTAGAGAAAATGATCTCAGCACAAAGACCATTTAGTTGCTTTTCTGGAGCTTTTGATCGAATCACATTATTGTAGGACTTAAAATTTCTATCTTTTCTCAGCACTTCAAGAGTTTTGACAGGTCCCCATGAAATGTGCTGCACTTTGAAGCCAATTTTTGCAGTTGCAAATCAGTGGAAATATGTTTGTTTGAAATATGTTTCAACTGATGCCACGAGGAACAAAAATACTGTTTCGCATAGATTTACATTGAGAAAGAGGTGTATGTAAATCAGTGGATATATTTTTTTAGAGAGCCACAACCATCACAAAATTACTCGTTTCACTATCAGAATTGGATCCATTTGGTCCATTTGGCATCCCCATCCCCAAGTTAGCAGAGCGCTAAACCGGAAGTAGCTGGTGGTGTTATTTAAAACGCCTGCTTTATGGGTCACACAGTGCAGAAGCAGCTCTAATCAGCCGTGTAATTTTGTACGCAGCAAATTGACTTTTTTGGCTTCATGCTTCGTTGGCTTTCAGTTTTTAGTTGGGACGTTCTTGGGGGGGGGGGTTGCATTAAATTGTCAATGATCAAAGCTCCACTTTTCTTCTTTGCATTTTAAGGACTTCTGCTCAGTGTTAATGATGAGGTTCATTTTTGTACATCAGTCGTGAAAACGGTCTCACCACAAAGTCCATTTAGTAGCTGCTGTGGGCTTTTTCCTCACATCACATGATCTACAATTTCATGACAACTAGACAAACTCCCATCTGCTGCTGAAAGTCATAGGATACGACTGAAAGCTCCATCTACTAAATGGACCTTTTGGTGAGACAGTTTTCTTTCGCAGAATTGTGGAAGTTTTTTATCTGACAGAGCTGCAGAGTTTAGAAGGAACATTTGGTGTGTGTCGTCTTCCTGCATCAACATTCGAGCCTGACTAGACTGGTGTAATCTGGGTGCTTGTGTGTGTGTGTGTGTGTGTGTGTGTGTGTGTGTGTGTGTGTGTGTGTGTGTGTGTGTGTGTAATTTTTGCCCGGCTCGTGGCTTGTTAGAGTTCAAGCTTCCTCGTTCAGACTGTCTCTCCATTGTTCCACTTTGTTCCCTGGCAGTAATTTCCTTTCTCTTTTCCACTCTTTGCATTTCTGCCTTTTCCTGATGGCAATCCGGGTCACAGTTTTCACTTTGCTTTCTGTTTTTCTGTCTTTCTGTCCAACTGCTCGGGAATAATTACCCCAGCTTCATGTGCAATGTTGCGGCTCATTTTAATATTATTTGCATGCCGCACTCTACATGTTTTATGACGGCCGTGCACTGCATCTGATATGGCTGACACGGCACGCTCTGAGGCTTAATAACTTTGTCATGGCTCTGGTGGTAACTTTGACTGTACTCTTGGTCTTAAAGTCTGCTCACAGGCTCCCGGTCAGACTGTCTCTCCATTGTTCCACTTTGTTCCCTGGCAGTAATTTCCTTTCTCTTTTCCACTCTTTGCATTTCTGCCTTTTCCTGATGGCAATCCGGGTCACAGTTTTCACTTTGCTTTCTGTTTTTCTGTCTTTCTGTCCAACTGCTCGGGAATAATTACCCCAGCTTCATGTGCAATGTTGCGGCTCATTTTAATATTATTTGCATGCCGCACTCTACATGTTTTATGACGGCCGTGCACTGCATCTGATATGGCTGACACGGCACGCTCTGAGGCTTAATAACTTTGTCATGGCTCTGGTGGTAACTTTGACTGTACTCTTGGTCTTAAAGTCTGCTCACAGGCTGCAGGTTTTATCACAGTAAATACTGATTTACCTTGCAGTGCATTTGTTGTCTTTCCCTTGGCTGAATGTGATGTGTGTTACAGACTGTAATGGGAAAACAAATCATGCACTGATGCAATTCTCTTCCTTTTGACTGACGGACCATTTCCTGTCTTGCATCTCTTCATCTCTGCACTCTCTGTACGTCCTGTATGTGGACTTCGCTACAGCAGAGACTACATAAATCTGACAGAAAAAAAACACCTTCAGCATTTCATGTACGGCCACCAGACCATATATGTGCATCAGGAATAAGAAAAAGAAGAATATTTAACCCTCGTTGTTTGGAGCGCCACTTATGTTAGCATCTACTCTGCTGTCCTTTAGTCATCAGTGTCTTTTCTACCGTAGTTGATGACAAAATTAGAGCTGAAACAGCTGGTTAATTATTCTGCAACATTTTTTTTGTAATTTATATATTGATTTTGGCATTTGGTGTTATAGCATTGAACCATAAATGAGATGAAAGCCCTGGTTTTTTCGCTGCTCTGCTTTGTTTTTCTCAAATAGTAATTCAATTCAATTCAATTTTATTTACAAAGCCCATTATCGCAAAACACAGTTTGCCTCAGAGGGCTTTACTGCATATGACATCACTCTGCCCTTTGACCTTCATGTTGTCTCAGGAATAACTCCCCAAAAAGAAACCCCATAACGGGGAAAAAATGGTAGAAACCTGAGGAAGAGTGACCGAGGAGGGATCCCTCTTCCAGGACAGACAGACGTAATGACGTACGATGAATTGATATTGACATTAATCACTAGTCGCAGCCCAACAGTAAAACTGGAGCAGCTCAACATTTTTACAAAGGTAAAGCAATTGTTTTGTTAACTTTTAACTACATTTCCCATGAGGCCATCAGTGTGCTGTCAACAGCATTGCAACAGTTTGCCCAAATTCGAATGTATATGGTGGCAAAAGTGAAAGCCAACCACAGATTAACTCTTGTTAGGTGTTTTGCTGATGATCTCTTGCTAATACCTAACCTTTAATAAAACCCCCACCTCGCCTGAGCATTTTTGGGGTTCACACTTATGAACTTCCCAAACTCAGGAAATAAGAAAAAAAAAGAAAAAGCAGTCACAGGGCAGAATCCCTGTAGAGAAATGCACTGCCTCACACTTTTAGTGGGTCATAATGAGTGTAAATCCTGCATTATATATCTTTAATGTGGCTAATTAAGCACAGATTAACATCAGGGTACGCAGATAAAACAGGTGCTGTGGCCTCCTGCACCTCATGACAGTGTTTGTTTTGCAGTTTTTAGTCACGGATGAGGTCACTGTTATAAACGTGCTCACAGCTGGAGGCCAGTTCGTCACCTTCTCTTGTGTATCGTTCCCCATCATCCCTTTCTCTCTTACAAAGACTCCCATAACACTTGAGCATACCTGATAGTAAACAGAAGCTGAGACTGATCTCCTGCTCCTAACTTTTCAGCTCTTATTACCCTCATTCTCAGCACTTTGTATAGATGTTATTCCCATTTTTGTAGGACAGTGCTTTACAACAGTAGACACGTTTCTTGGGTTTAAATTTCAGATGGTGTACTGCTTTGTTTCCCCCCCTGAGGGGTTGTATTCTCCGTCCTCGTCCCACCCTGCTGATTTGCATCATCGGACAGAGAAGAAACTGTTGGACTCTGCTTTGCATTTTCATTTTATTTGCGTACAGAATGACTTTGACCTTGTGCAGGCTCGTACACGTGGTCATCGGTCAGAGTTTGTCTTGACATTTGGACTGAAGTCTTACTAATACGATCACACTGACTGCAGATACAGTGAGCTTCATACTGTGCAGCAGATAATTAAAGGGGCTCTGTTAAGGTCACATGCACCTTCTTTAACTTAAGAAACAAAACGGCAAATGTTTATTTCTGAATGCGTCCCTCCGCGCTCATAACCTCCACCCTGGATAAATGGCTGTTTATGTGTATTGCAGCCCTCCTCATGACAATAACTGTATTTTTAGGGAATAAGTGTTTTTGATTCCTGTTGACTCTGTTATTGGCTTCTCAGCTGCAGCCCCCACTGCAATTTTAACCAGATTGTTTCAATTATGGGATTATTCATATCAACAAGTTGAAGAGTGGTTGTTTGTCTCAGCTGTTTTAAGGATGGACAGTTAAATTACAAGATGTGTTAAAGCAAGTCTTGGTGGTGATGGTCCGGCAAAACCTTTTCTTGCAGCAAGTTTCTGATGGTTAATGTAACAGTGTTTACGCCGTCATCAAAAGAAAATATCGAAAATAATAAGTAAATAAGATGGTAATATCCACCTGGTTTTTTGGATGTTGTGTTTCAGATGTATTAGGGCTGTACCCAACTCAGAATTATGTCATTTGATTTAGATTTTCTGTTAAGTTCAAAGATTAGACTTCTCGTTCCTTTTTTTCATAACGAATTTCAGCGTTTTAAGGGTTTCAGCAGGACATTCAGCCTGGCAGGGACATTTTTGTATTATAGAAAACAAGCAAACTGAGCTGATGATGGATCAGAAATGTGCAATATTAGAGACAAAAGACAGAAAATATACTGCGCTAAGTTGCTGTGAGCTGTAAATTCACTATTTCTAAGAGTACAAGAGCCTCTCTTCCTCTGTGCAGCTGCCTCCATGTCCACAGCTGTCTGTAAGAACAGCGTGAAACAGAGGAGCCAACTCAAAACTGACAAACATAACTGCAAAAACACCCCCAAAATCTCCCCGACTCAGTCTCTGACTCATCATTTAAACCTCCCACTTTTCCATTCCCCGTTTCTGATTTAACCTCGTACGGCTGTACTTTTCTATGGTGTGTCATGACAAAGTTACACTGCCAACTTCTGGCCTGGCATGCATACTTCAGCGTTTTCAGTGGTTTTGGGGATCTGTGTAATTGGGGATTGTCTTCACAATGCTATCATATGAATGCAGATTTTTTTCAATGCAAAGGAAAGACTTTTTCGTTTTTAGTTGGGTCGTTCTTGTCTAAACGTGGCCCCAGTAGATCCACCGCTCGCTCCTCCACAGATCAAGCCTTTCGTCCAAATATGGTCATTTAGGCTCCAAAAAACATGATGCTGACAGCTGATATGTTGAAGTCGAGGATCCAAAATGGAAGTCCATAAACCAATGGGTGACGTCACATTAGCTACATCCATTATTTTTTTTACAGTCTATACATCCTACTTGCCAAACATCAGCATGTTAGCAGTCATTGTGAGAAAGTCAGCACGCTGATATCGGGATTTAGGTCAAAGCTAAGCTGCGTCTGGTGCTGCACTGTACTCATAACTCAGAATACAATGGCCTCCGACTTGACCTACAAACATCTGTTTGTACGCTGTTTGTGTTTGTTTTGTTTTCCTGAGCAGATGCACTGAGATGCATTTAGAGCGGAAGTCGGGAATACCGATACGGAATTATCGACTTCTGACTCGCAGTGGATTGCAGCTTAAGTACAGCTTCATGGAGCTGCTGGCAGAGCTGCAGACTCTTGTTAGCAGCAACATGGTAGTTATACAGATGACTAAATGACCAGGCGCTCACAGGCTGTGCTCTTTACCCCCTGCATCTGAGATACAGACAGTCTGGCTGGAAGAAATTTCTGGAGTGACTCTTTGATTGTAACTGAATCTTTTGGATTTTCTCCTTTTTAGAGAGTTCACACAGAGAAGTCTTAAACTTCTCCTCCTCTTAGTTTGCCGGCGAAGGGTTAACCTCGGCCCTTTTGATGGGCCACCTTGCTAAATATAACCCCAAACCTCCTCCACATGGGCACGCACAAGCCTTCAACTGCACTCCCTCTGTCAACACTCTGGCTCACACACTTTTTTTACCCTGCAGCGCACACACTCCAACAGGCTCATTTACAGTCTTGTCGTACTGCAGCCGCTCGCACACTCATTTCTCAACACACCATTAATACTTTAGTGAGTGTGAGATCTGTTGAGAGGCCAGTTCATTCAGGCACGGCACACTATTGCGTGCTATTTCTGTCTCCCTCTAAAACCAAAATAGAGGCAGTTGAGTCGACTGTAGTTTTTTTGTTATGTTGATGCTCATAGTGCAGGAAATCTGTGTTTAAGTTTAATTTTTCAGATTTTCAAACAATTTGTTTTGGCTACCTATGCTTTTTTGCAAGAAGGGTTCCAGCAGGTCCTTAAAAAGTCTTAAATGCATTAAATTCATTAATTTATAGATAAATTGGTATAAAAATGTCTAAAATCAATGTTGCACAAGTCACAAAAAATGGAAAAAGGGTTATGATGGATATTTTTTTTGACAATGCATTGTAAAATCTCAAAATAATTATTAATCTGTTTATCGTGTCTTTCATGAGAAAGTTTTACATTTTCCAGCATTCATCTTACTTTTAACTTGACCCAAAATTGTGCCTAATCTTTTATTAATGTTGGTTCTTTTTTTTCTCTCAATTGTTTCTGTTTCTAAATTTCATTTTAAGTGGCATTAAAAAATTCTTAAAAAGTCTTAAATCTAACTGTCCTTAAGCTGTAGGAACCCTGTAAAAGAGTGCTTTGACATTTTAGGAAATATGCTCCTCCAGGTGATGTTTTCCCTAAAACTGCTGCACATTTGGAAAAAGTTAACATAGTTAACTCTCCTAAATTATCTAAGTCAAAAGCAGCTGTGCATGACACTAAATCTTCAGCTGTCTTTGGTTTTCTTTAGTTTTTAGGAGGATAAAAATGTCTCATGCAAGTGTGACTACAAATTATTTGTAAGTCACTTTAGTCTCTGATTTTGCAGATGCAGTTCAGTTTGGTCTTCATGAGGAGTACTTCTGAGTTTGAAAAAGTAACCCTGATGATGTCATAGTGATGTCAGCTCAGGAAGTGTGCATTGTAAACTGGCGGTGTGGGTTTGGTGCTGGATGACTGTGGTTTGCTTTACCTCTGGCAGCATCAACTGGTTGAAACTAGCTGTTGAACAGAGGCTGAAAGATGCAAAGTGAGCTCAGAAGCATGACATCATGGGATATTTAAAGAAGTTAAATGAGAGCTGCAACAGTAAAAGTGTCCGTTGTATGTAAACATGTGGGCTATTTGTAATCTTAGAGCAAACAGCACTATAATTCTTAAAGCAGCAGAGGATATTAGAGCTTCCCCGTGAAGGTCGGAAATTTGAATCATCAGTCAACTGAGATTACTTCAAGTCGAGCAGTCAACGGCAGGGGACATTTTTGTCCCCAGATTTTGCTGCGCAGTGAAGCTCTCTTTCACGCGACTCTGATCGGTTTTAAACACCAGAGCATCTGCAGCCTCTGTGATGGCAATCGCTCAGGAGAGTTTCATGTTTTGTTTGAATGTAAGAATGTAAGCTTAATGAAATACAAATAAATGCCAAAGTTTATCTTTACCTGCCCCCTGCTGTCACGGTCGTACGATCAAAGACAGCCTGAGATAAAATTCTTAAAGTCAGAAATTTGGGATGACCAATGGAAATGCTGCATGAAATGACGCACTGATCAGCGCGACCAGTGAGTACTAAGTCGGCCTCTTTTCCCAGCCACGACCACGTCCACGCTCTCCTCCTCTTCTTCTTCAGACTTTTTCGACACACACAATGCCACTGCAGCGACAGCTCGATTCATTTTTTTCATTTTGCTCTGACCACTACAGTGGCGTAGATGGATGACAGACGCTGATTACATTTTGTTCTCACGTATTGACGTGGATGGACGTAGGTCATGCCCTGCAATTCAGTAGGTGATGTCATTGCATAGTCTGCATACATCAAACCTGATGTCGTACCCAAGTTAATTCGATCCACGTCGCTCAGTGTAGCTTCAATCACCTCAATTGACCCCTTTCAACGTGACGGCGAACGGCCTCCGGATGTCTGAGCTCCTCGCCCTCTCTGAGGCTGGGCCCAGCCACCCTCCACAGGAAACTCATTTCGCTTGTATCCACAATCTCATTCTTTCGGTCACTACCCAAAGCTCATGACCAGAGGTGAGGGTTGGGACGGAGATGGACCAATAAATCGAAAGCTTTGCCTTCCGGCTCAGCTCCCTCTTCACCACGACAGTCCGGCGCAGTGCCCGCATCACTGCTGATGCCGCGCCAAACCGCCTCTCCATCTCACGCTCCATTTTGCCTTCACTCATGAGCAAGACCTCGAGATACTTGAAACCCTACGCTTGGGGCAGCAACTCGCTCCCAACCCTGTTTTTCACAGAGTATCGTATTCATTTAGGTATCGATATTTGTGCAGGCTTTCTGTTTCACATAATTGTATCATTCAGACCTCGACTGACCCTGAGCCGGGCTCACTCAGGTTTTCTTCCAGACTGTCAAGCCACTGGCGCTCCAGTTTATTTGTGGGTGCAGTCTCTTGAATTTTAGTCTGTTTTATGTGGTTTTTCATAACATAGTGTTGTGAATTTCTCATTTTTTAAAATGACATTTATTGTGTCTTGTTTTTTTTGTATGTAGACTATTGTCTGTTTTTTATGTAGTACGCCATGGACCTTTTTGTGTCCTTAATAGCGTCATTTTATTATTATTATCACTATTGTTATTATTATCATTTAGTGCTGTGGAAATATCATGACAGTTTCTGCAAAGTTGTTTTTTTAATACTTAGTTAACTAACTACAGTTTTAAGTGGGGAAAATCGTCAAACCTGAGGCATTCAGAACTCTTGAATATATGTTTTGGTGGAGTGGATTTACCAACATTTATTAGACTTTTGCTCCCTAATGGATGATTGGACCTAAACCATGTTCGAAAATGCACCCTGTGCCAGCACACAGCTGCCAGATGTGAGCTGGTGTTTTCATTGTAATGAGTCCATTCCTACGTTAATGTAATAAGATTTTCTTTTCATACGCTAATTATTTTTTAAGTGAGATCAGATCAAACTGCATTTGAGTGTCAGTACGAGTGCCATAATGGAGGCAGGCACTCTCTTTTTTATGAAAAGGTGATCTGATGGACGATGATGAAAGGGAAGGCGGTCTAATACCTCCTCTGCCTCTCTCTTTGTTCCTGCGCTGGATGGAAATTGGCGCTTGTGTTTGCAGCCCAGTTCTCATGCTGCACGGCTGCTCTCTTCATTAAAAGGGAAGCCGCGTGCTCAAAGCTGCTTCAGATTATTACCATATGTCTGCAAAGCCCAGAGCTGAGCAGCAAACCGGCTCCCATCCTACCCTCTAATTTCTTATCCCAAAATTGGACATGTGGGTCGTTGTGTGTGACAACGTCCCTCCCTTCCCCCGGCCGGTGCAGCACATTCTCACAGTATTTCGTCTCCCGTTTTAGATGCATAATAGCAGAGCATCAGCCTTTATGCAAAACTAGGGAAAATATTATGCCTCAACTGGAGTTATTTAACTGCATGTTGCTTTAACCAGAGGTGGAGGAAGTACTCAGATCCTTTACTTAACTAAAAGTACCAAAACCAGACTGTAAAAATACTCTGTTAGAAATGTAGACATCCTGCATGCAAAACCCTATTGAAGTAAAAATATGGAAATGTAATCTGCATAATGTACTTAACAAAACAGGACATTTTTGACGAGACATAGAGATACATCGCAGACTTTTTTTAAATGACAAAACCCAGTATTTTAAATAAGAGTTCTGGACATTTTTTCTTTACATGAGACGTCAGGGCATTTAGCAGGAGGTTGGGTTTTTTTTACAACATAACCAAGTATTTTTATTGAGATGTAGGGACATTTATCATTTTTTTTGATAGAAAAAAACCCCAGGTATTTTTATTGATTTTATTTTTTATCTGGCCGATTTTTTCAGCAAAAATACACAGGCATTTTTCATGAGACATCAAGATATTTATTAGATTTTTATCTGGAGACAAAACAGGTATATTTACAGATACATTGTGACATTTAGCATATTTTTATCTGGTTATTTTAACAAGACATTGAGACATTTACAGGCTGTTTTTTTATCAACAAAACCAGGCATTTTTATCAATAAATCTGGACATTTTGCAGACATTTTTTGATGTCAAAACTAGTTTTCTTTTTTTTTTTTTTTTTTTTTAATTTCTTAGATTATTTTTTGGAGCTTTTATTGCCTTTAATTGACAGGACAGTATGAGTGAGTAAGGGGGATAGAGAGAGAGAGAGGGAGACATGCAGCCATGGCCCGAGGCCGGACTCGAACCCGCGGCTGCTCCAGCGAGGACACAGCCTCTGTACATGAGGTGCTGCTCTATCCACTGTGCCACCAGGCGCCTCACAAACTATGTATTTTTAATGAGATGTTGGGATATGTAGAAACTATTTTTCTGTCAACAAAACCAGGTATTTTCAACGAGACATCGGGACATATATTAGCTGTTTTTCTGTCACCAAAACTGGGTATTCAGACTCAAAAAAAACAAAAATCAATTTGAAAATGAACTCCTAACTAAAGCTGTCAAATAAATTTAGTGGAGCAAAAAGAACAGAATTTTCTTCTGAGATCACGTAGTCTACAAGTAGAAGCATAAAATATAAATACTCGAGTACTAGGCCCTCAAATTTGAACTGAAGTACAGTATTTCAGTAAATGTACTTGATTACGTTCCACCTCGGGCTCTAACCCTTCTTTAAAGATATTAGAGAAGTGGAAATGGATTGTCTTGGCTGAACGTCTCATAATGGGACTCCTTTCGGTCCATTCGGTATTTCCCATCTCCAAGAGGCCAATGTGTGCATTGTACCTCCACAGAAATAGCTGAGCTCGGTCGGCACAGAGCTGGCGCTTTCATAAAAAGGAATAAATCTTCCTGCGAGACATAAAGGGCGCGGGCACTAATTAATGCAGAAAAATGTCAGCCTTTTGCGCAAAACATAAAGAAACTCAAGCTCTGGATGTAGGAGGAGGTTTAAAAGAGATCTTTGTGTCACCCGGTCCAAAAGCCATTGGCCCAGATTGCCTGTCCCAGCATGCAACTCACCTCTGCATGAATACAACACTTGTCTGATGGAGTGGGCAGAAAGCCCCCCCATCGCTAGGAGATCCTACACAGGGCTTTAACATGAGCAGCACACTCAAGTTTTGCACAGTTTGAGAAACTTTGCAGTGGATAAAGTCGAGTCTGGGGGAAGGCGACAGCAGAGGACACTTTACTTGCTAATGGAGATAAGTTTGCGGCACCTTTTCGCAGCTGGGCGTCTGTAATATAGTCAGGAATAGATCTCCCTAAATGGATTAGAAGAGGGCAGCATTTGGTGTTTGGCAGCGTTCGGTGGTTTAAAAATCCAAATCAACAGGAAGAGGCTTTTGACATTAATGTTGAGAGACGGACAGAGAAGTGTGTTCAGTTGTATCACCTGTTGAAACCTGGCAGCCGTAAAGCTTAATCCAGGTCCAGAACCAGTAATGTGGTCCCCTGGAGGTGTGGTGGATTGTTCTTGAGGGGCGTCTGTTTGCTCAGTTGGATCGGCCCTGAAGCAGAATCAGACTTGGACTGAAGGTTCAAAGCAGAGTGTTTTGTGGCTCACAGCCGGATGAGGTAATTGTGCAGGTGGGGTTGAACATGAACAGTTGGCATAGTTGGAAGTTGAGTTGGCAAGTTTAATATTACAAAGATGGTTGGTGAGAAAGGCGGCTTGATTATCTGCAGAAATTCAGGTTATTATTGTTTTCGAGGGGGGTCCAGGGCCGGTTAGACAATGTGTCATGAGCTTTAGGGTAATGATTTAAACAGTTACAGTTTATTTTAGGTTGACGATCTCATAATGTTCATGTACTGGAAGAAGCGTGGAGCGTACGAGCTGGAGGCTCTGCCACCCTCTCTCACCCAACAGGGAATAGAGCGCTACTCCTGGTCCTCGTCCCTGGACGTCATCCATGATCTGTGTGGTAAGCTGGGCTCCTGGGAGGGTCACCTGACTAATGGGAGGATTTGTGTTTGTGTCTCAGTGAAACAGGAGGCTTGGCAGTGGATTGTGTTTTTCTATGCTTTTAGTTTGGATTATTTGCCACTGGTTAAAATTTAAATCTACAGGTAAATAAAAGACAATAAAATGCTTGCGAGATTCTTTTCTAAATTAACAACTAAGTGAGTTTTAGGGGTCGACAGATAATCCGCCTGGCTGATTATTGGGGCCGATATTTGTTTTTTTGCCAGTTATCTGTATCACTGTTTTATTTTAATGATCACAGATAAATTGATTAATAGGACGAAACGATGAAGTGATTCTCAGCAATGCCTGGAGGGAATTTTCTCAAATTTGGCACAAACGTCCATTTGGACTCGAGGATGAACTGATTAGATTTTGTAGTCAAATGTCACTATGACCTCACACAACATGTTTTAGGCCAGAACTCAAGAATTCATTGGCTAATTATGACAAAATTCACGCAAATGCAGGATAATATTGGACTTGAGGGGCGTAAAATGATAACATCTTATATCCAAGAAGTTGAGACATCATGTTTTACAAAAACACTTTTCTGGCCATTACTCAACAACATATCTGAGGAACAGAAGGGGAGACTTTTAGTTGGAGACTGAGCTGGTGACAGTGATTTTGGGCGTCCACCTTGAAACTCTGCTGATTGTATAGTTTTTCTTTGCTGACGGGTTTGTTATTTCTTTACTCAACATTACAAAAAGGGTATGATCTGCTGTCTGCATATTTATCTTCTACAATTGCATCATCATTTCACACACCTCCTGCCACCTAGACAGCACAATTGTGGAGTGTTCACACACGTCAGGCTCTCTCTCTTTTTTAATTGTTGTTTGTGAGCTTCTATATCCCCAGTTTGTTCTCATTATAAAAATTCTCCGTGTTGTTACAGTAATTAACCTTGATCCGTGTCTTAAACTTTGCCTTGGTGGGTCCTTGAGTTTGAAATTGAGCCGTAAAAAGGAGATTGTGATGTTATACTGCGTCTAAATACAGGCAGAGTTGTTAGCATGGCTGTAAATCAGAGATACTCAACGTGCTTTGCTTGCTTTTGCAAAATAACAAAAGGTCAGGGGTCAGGTCAGGGGTGCCTGGGGTTTCAGGACATTTTTAGGATTCTAGGACATTTCTGTGATTTTAGCAAGTTTTTAGGATTTCGGGACATTTCTCGGATTTTAGGAGATTTCTAGGATTTAAGCATGCTTGGAGAATTTTAGGATGTTTCTCAGATTTTAAAACATTTATAAGATTTCAGGACTTTTTTTTAGGATTTTAGTACATTTCTAGGATTTTAGCATGTTTAGGATTACAGGAAGGTTCCTTGGATTTGATGACATTTCTAGGCATTTTGGATGTTTCTAGGATTTATGTATGCCTCTAGGATTTTAGGACATTTCGAGGATTTTTGGATGTTTCTAGAATTTTAGCACATTAGGGGCTTAGGTAGGACCTCTGTCTGAGGGTGAGGGGGGGTCATCCACCGGCATTTTTCTTAAAGAAAGAAGCTCTATTTTGAAGCTGTTTTATACACTCTGGCACTTTATGTATACCAAAAATACAAAACAGTTCCCAGTGTAACACACTATATCTTCATTGTGAATTAGAAAATGGTTTGGGGGCCACCCGGCACCTTATCAGGGGCCAGATTTGGCCCGCAACCTTTAAGTCGATTATCACTGCTGTAGACTCTTGTTTTCATGGTTGGGAGAAAGTAACAAGTTACAAACGCGGGTCAGTTTTACCTCTAATATCATGTCGGAAATCCATGTATTTATACCATTAGTATTCCATTATTCAGCTCAGTGGAAAAAGTAATTGAAACCTTGTGTGTCGTTCAGACCTGCTCCACTAAGTCTTATCCTTAATCATCTAACATGACGTTCAACATGGATCAGACATTACTTCACATCGTTATATGTAACTTTTCTGCAGGCACATGACCTGGTTCACTTGCACTTTCGAGCAAAGGATTTAAGCACCATCATGGAAAGGTTTTTTTTTCCATTGCTCTGTTGTTCCGTGGAAAGCACTCAGTGACCTGGCATGAAGACAACCTCACATGAGAGAGTAGAGAGGGAGAGAGCGGATGAGACCAGCGCCACCGATGAAATATTTACCACCGAAGGAGTGCAGAGCTGAAGTGAAATGCTTCCCTGTCTCCTCTCAGTGCTTTTTTTGACGTGGCACAGGGGCACTTGCTTTCCGCTGTGCCGCCCGATTTATGCCATTAGTGAAGGGGAAGTGATAACACAGGGCCGGGGAGGAATGTTCTTCATCCTCTCCTCGCTGCCAGCCAGCCTCTTGGAAATCCGGCTACTTTCTGGTCAGCTTAAGGACGGTGCCTGCTGAGGCAGACCTGTTTGGCAGAGAGCGAAAAGAGAATTGCCACAGAGCGAACAGTGAGGCTTTGATCCTTACCTTTTCACCATCTCTGTAATTAAGACCTGAGCTTCCACTGAAAACAGTTACCGACTCTGTTGGAGCACTTGGCTGGAGATACTTTTCCTTTCTCCAGCACAACAGAATCAAAAGCTCACCTCTCTTGCCTTATTTTAAGAGATGCAACTGCATTCAACAATTCTTTAGTTCTGCAGGTGAAAATTATACAATTATTGTGCAAGATTTGTAGTCTCCTTGTGAAGCATTAAGAACAAGATTAGATCCATACAGACGTAAGGC
This sequence comes from Plectropomus leopardus, assembly GCF_008729295.1. Classification (NCBI taxonomy): domain Eukaryota; kingdom Metazoa; phylum Chordata; class Actinopteri; order Perciformes; family Serranidae; genus Plectropomus; species Plectropomus leopardus. The sequence goes on from NC_056470.1 coordinate 31,526,996, forward strand.
CCTGACACACCAAGCTGATTTCTTCTCACACAGGCGCAGAACATAAATACTGGCTGGCTGTTGGTTGTTGTCTTTGCGGTGTGAACATATGCATCTTTTTGGCCGAGATACAGTCGACATGGGGTGACCAAACTGTTGGCTTCCATCGTTGCTCGTTCTTTGATGTCGGTTAGGTGTGTCTTAGCCTTTAGCGGTCCTCTCTGTAGTTTTATTTCATAGTTTCAGTCATTTGAAACGTACACTCCTCATTTCATTATCAGCATCAACAGTAAAGTGTGTGTGTCAACACACCTCAAACAGCCTCAAACCAACAAATAACCCACTGTATGGATCATTTTCAGCCTCAATCAATTAATCAAGAATTGATGAACAGAAAAGAAAAAATGTAAAACATTGTGTGGTTCCATGTTTTCTGTATGATTATTATTAAGATACTTAAAATATTAGTCATTTGAAGCTTTTTATAAGTCCTTTCTCAGGCAATACATATTATAATATTTTGTCTGGAAGCTGATTAATTTCTCCAGAACTTTGTGCAGGTCAGGCGACATCACCAAATATCAATATCATCAATATCATATCACTGATAATGAGAAAGTAATTTTTTTTTCTTCCATAATAGCTCAAACAACTACAAGTCTTCATTTTGTTTCTTCTGATGTAGAATTAAAGCAGGAGACTGGATGTCGACCGAGTGTTGACATTTTTTTCGGCGACGGCTTTAAAAACACGAGAAAAGCTTTTGTTGAATTATCAGACACGAACAATAATGAGGTTGTTTGGTGAGATCCTAATTTGGCCAGTCCTTATTATCCCGTGTACGAGCACTCAGTGAAATTCCTCAGGTCGTACTCAGCCGCGGGTTCCAGTAACAGCAAAACATGCTCCTATTTTTCTTGGAATTTAGCACCAATAAAGCCCATAAAAAGAATAGTCTGACACAAAAGGCGCCGGTGTTATATAATAATCAGCTTGACCAGTTACTGTACCTTCTGACATTAATGCCCTTAAAAATTTAAGATATGCAGTAATCCCCTCATGACCCCTCTTAAATATGGTGACATTGTTTGGGTGCTGCCTTCATGTAACAGTCATGTAGACCTCGGATATGTACGGAGAGACTTGAGGAAACTGTATTTTTTCCATGCTTTGTCACTAAATAATTCCAAAATGAGTCAGCATTATAAATCAGAAATTATTTATTTTCTTCCACGCTGCAGATTGAAACTTGTTGACTGCTGCTCCACGCCTCTCTGGAACAGTTTACACTTGTTGTTGTGTGGTTTTCAGTTTTATACGTGGGGAGCTCGGGTTCGCTCAGATGTGGTGGAGGAGGGCGAGAGATGCAGGGAGGGGGCAGGCGAGTGTGTGATGCACATGTGTGTGTGATTTAACCGCTATGGGGGTAAAATAACATAAAGCAGGAGGGCTGTGTCCTGCCCCCACTGCCACCGAACCCCTCAGCATTAGAAACAGCTGCAACCTGCTTGAATTTCGCCTCGTTCACCTGTAGAGAGCTGCGGAGCTTCAGTAGCAGCGTTTCCGCTATTACTGCAGCGGCTATGTTAAAATCTTTAATATGCAGTTTGAGTGGTGTGAGCAGGTGAGGGGTGTTTTTGTATTAGCAGGGCTCTGATTGCGACTATTTAGTCATATTTTTGCGAACACGGAGCACCAGTAATATTTGAAGCCGGGTCCTTCAAAATAAAAGCACCAAATTATAACAATAAAAAATTGTAAAATAACTTTATTTACCTTTCTTGTAACTGTATCTTATAAGATTGTAATATAACATAAGCACATTCAATGGTATTATATTGGGGTTGACCAATAAGGTTGTTTTGGATCGATACCAGTACTGATTATTAGTACTTAATGAGACCAATAACGGATATTTGGAACCGATATGCATTTACGGTAAAAATAAAAATATTTCTGTTGAAATTTAGAATTTGGACTATAACAAACACCAACACAAAACTATGTTTTAAATGTAGCAAATAATTGATCACAACTTAAACTTTCAACATAATAAAAGGCAAGTTTCCTGCAACTTTTTTTCAATAAAGTTCAGTGAAAATCTAAATTTTAAACTTTCCTGGTGTTGGTTGAGTGTAATGCGCACACTTTGTTATTAATATAGTAATCATTAAAAAAAAAAAAAAAAGATACAGATAATAAAATACCAAATATTGGCCCCGATAATTGGCTAGGCTGATAATCTGTCGGCCCCTAATATTATATGATAGAAGTTACTTTATTTAGCTTTATTATAACTGCATGTCATTTAATAGTTGTGTATTTTGGTAGTTAACAGTAGTTTAGAGGACATGTAAGAATGTCAATATAGCCCTAATATATGGCGATATTATTTTAAAGCCCCAAATAAAACTAAACACTGCATCCCCACCTGCCCTTCAGTCCTGCAGGGCGTCCTGACCTTCTTGTCTATTCATTCCACATTTATGTGTTGTCTGGTCTAACTTTTCTGTCTGTCTGCTGCCCCGGCATGTGCTGATATGGCTCTCTCTTTGCCAAGTTTCCCGGTCCGTATGCCATCCCGCCTGCCTGCCATCTGTGCTCGTCTCCCGGGAGTCTTTTCATAACGTTCTCCTGGCAGAGAGAGGTGCATGTGGCGTTACATAGAGGAACTTGAGGGGTGGGAGGTTGCTCAAAGACATGATGTGAAAATGGAGCTGAATCACGAGCAAACAAAAGAATAAGCTCACCCCGCCTCACTTCATGTGCCACGATGAGATCTCACCAAACAGACGGCAGAGTGAAGCATTCTTAACATTCCTCATAAAAACGTGGACTCGTCTCGGCCTCTCCCCGCCTAAATATGGTGTTCTGGTGAGGCTCGGAGGTGTGTGAGGTGATGAAGAGTATGACAGGTATGATTTGGTGATTGGAAACCTGGTTGAACATTGCTGGGAGTTTGGTATTAGATTGCATTTGGGAACATGCAGATCTTTGGCCTGCAGATAAACAGCTGCTGTTGCTACATCTGTCAGTGTAATGTACTGAACGTATGCAGTTTATAATGATAACGATAACAGATTTTAACATTCAAAGCAATTTTTAAAATAATTTTTCCATATCAGAAAATAGGCCTTTTTTCGTCAATGATGGTCACATTTGTCAGTTAAAATCTAAAGAAACAAGGATACCTGTTGACTGTGTGTGGCACGGCACGACAACGGGGACAGTGTTTGCCAAGGTGACACCTGTGCTCTCGCCTGTTTTATAGTTTGCTAGCGATATGTTTATTTCCGTAATATAATATCCCCTTTCTTGTGATAAAAAAGAAGACTTCATTCTCGTAAAATTCCGACTTTTTTTCTCATAAAATTACAACTCTATTCTCATAATATAATGACGTTATTCTCATAAAATTGCTACTTTTTTCTAGCAAAATTACGACTTTTTTTCTTGTAAAATTATGAGTTTATTCTTGTAATATTATAAGTTTATTCACATAAGAATATGCCTTTTTTCTTGTAAAACTACGACTTAATTCTCATTATATTACGACTTTTTTCTCATAATATTATGACTTTATGCTCTAATTCTCAAAAAGAAAAAGAAAAAAATCTTCAATGTGGTCTGTAAAACTCTGTCATATCTTGTATTTCAGAGAAAAAAACATTGAGGAGCTGGAAGTTTTTAGCTTCAGAAATGACTCATGATGATAAGAATTGCTATTGTTAGATTCTCGGATTAACTGCGTGGTCAGAAGACTTGTTTCAGCACAAGAATGCTTTCATTTCTCTTGTTGCGCGCGTACATGAAGCTTTGACAGTAAAGAACCTCCCTGACAGAAAATGCAGGAACCCTGACTAATTCCCACTTTAAAACCACAGTCATAGTCGCATTATGGTTACAAAAGAGGAAGTTGAGATTGACAAGTTGGAATATTTAGTGCTTCTTGCGTGTTCAAGTGAGCATCATTTGAAACTTTCCTCCGCTGCTCGGGCTTATTTATGGGTGCCTAATGGGTCTTTGCCCTCCGGCGGTGTCTCTCTGCGGCGAGCAGAGAGCTGCGTAGATGGGATGCTCCACTGTCTCTTTAGTGTGCAAGCTCATTGTCTGCTGTCACGTGTGTTTGTGTATAGTGTGTCTGTGTGTGTGTGCTTGTGTTTGCTTTTGGCTTAATCAGCAGTGCTGAGTTCAGGAATTCCAGTTCATCAGAGAGAGAAAGAGGGAGAGTCAGCAAGATATGAGCAAGTAGGAGAGAAGATGGAGCTGCAGCAGATAATGGAGTGATTTTACAATACGACGGGATGGTCGGATAGTGAGGAGAGAGATTTAAGGGCCTGAGGAGAGGCTGGATTTTAGGGCAGAGGGGAACGGAGTCGGTGTGCGGGATATAGCTTTAGGTTTTAGAAACCAGTTTGAATAAAGGAGAAGTAACTTGTCACCTATTTAGCGGTTTCATTTGCTGTGACTCTTTTGCACGATGAGCTCATGGTGTTGTTACTGTAAAGAACTCCACAAACAAAATCCACAATTTCCGCAGCTATTGTGTCAAATCCAAAATGCCTCCACACATAAATAGTTCAGAGGACGGTGAAAGTGAATTTGACGAATGCCAAAGCACGTTTCCCGCCTGTTGTGCCAGATCACAGATCTTTTCTGTCCACCTGATGAATGTTAGTCGTCTGCGAGTTCTCGCCGAGGCGAGGAAGAAGCTCGGCCTCTTTGGGAAACACTCCATTAAAGCTGGAGGTTCCCTCCGCAGCCTGCTGCCTGTTAATCCTGAGGGAGCCGTTAGTTTGAGGCCCCGCCGGCCACAGTCAGAGCTGACAGCGCGTCTCGGCCCGCTCCCAGCACAGCGCAGACAGGAGAGACTTTTTCTCTGTTCCCGGAAGGTGGTGGACGTTTGACAAAATACACTCTGCCTCGGTGGAATAGTTGAAAGGTGTTCAAAGAGGCTTTTTAGCCCCGCTGTTGTCAGACGGTCCACCGCTTCGGAGACTTTGGAGAAATATCTTAACAACTATGGGTCGACTGATAATGGTTTTTTAGGGCCGATACCGATCATTAGTAGTTGATGAGACCGATAACTGATATTTGGAACCGATATGCATTTACAATAAAAATGAAAATCTTTTTTAATATTTAGAATTTGAAATATAACAAACTCAAACACAAAACTGAAACTTGTAGCATCATATGCAAGTTTCCAGCAACTTTTGTTTATAAAGTCAACTGAAAATTCATATAAAAATGAACAAATGCAAACAAACAAACCATGCTGACACTTTCTTTGCACTTTTAATCAATTAATTTTAGTTGGGATCATTAAAATGAAACACTGATATGGATAAAAAATCGACTAGGCCGATAATCTGTTGACCCCATTAACAACCATTAGAGAGATTGACATGAAATTTGATACCAATATTCATGGTTCACAGAGGATGAATCCTAAGCCCTTTTTACACAGAGATCCTGCAATACTGCTGCCACAGACATTTCATTATGCAGGCTTAACTGTTGCGGCCCTGGTGTGTGATTTTAGATAGTATGCCGGCGTTACCGAATAGGTGTCGACAAACTATCGGCATGGTCGATTATTGAGACCCATATTTGGCATTTGGCTGATTATCTCTTTTGGTATTTTATTTTAATGATCTCATAAGGCTCATAAATGCCAGCTTGGGCCCAGACCCAAACAAGCTTTAAAAGTGATCAGTAAAATCTTAAATTCAATTCTAAAAACGAGCAGGGAGGCGATGGAGGGAAGCCAGGATTAAAGTGAACCTGTGAGAAGCCGAGCTCTGAACTAGTTGGAGGCAGGAGAGTGATTTTTATATTTATATCCGAGAGGAGACAGTTATAATAACCGAGTCTGGAGAAGATGAATGTGTGTATGACTTTTTCCAAATCTGACTGTGAGAGCTCTGATTTAATTCTGGAGATGGATCTTAATTGGAGGAAACGGGACTGAACAACTTTTTTGACATGTGGTTGAAAGGTCAGATCTGAGTCAAATGTTACTCCCAGGTTTTTGCGGTGGGCTTCAGATTTGTGGAAAGGCGACCAAAGGCATTCACAATGTGTTTGGTAGGATTTAGGTGTGAGAAAAGTAGAAATAACCATTCCTTTATCTCCTGCTCTGCTCTCTGCATGCTAACATGCTAAAATAAGAAGTTTAACATGGTACACCTGCTGAATATCAGCATGTTGACGTTGTCACAATAGCTTTCAGCTCAGAGCACCGCTGTACCTAAATACAGTCTGACAGAGCTGCTCCGTGGCTGCAGACTCACTCTTGTTTTCACTCCCATTGAGCGACTTCACCGCAGACAGGTTGACCCTCCCCGTCCCAGTGGGGAAGCCATGGCTCTGCGGTATGCACCAATTACAGTATTTTTCCTTCTTCCTCACAAGAACCCTTGACCTGCGAGTGTAGCTGAAGCCAAGTGGATGACTCAAGGTGACTCGTTTCCGTACGCCGGCCCACAGAAGGCCTCGGCTTCTCTCACAGTGACAAATTATGTTTAAAGTTTAAGTTCAGCCACTAAGTGACTTTGTTTTCTAGCAGCAGTCCGTCTTTAATACGGATGGTTTAGTGATGAAATATCATCTGTGGCTCGGCCAAACAGGGAGACGTTACAATGAACAGGTTACTGAGCTTGTTGGAGAGTGTTGGGGTCACCAAGGCACCTTTAATACATATTAGATCACATACACAGATACTCACAAACTGGCTTTCAACATAACCTACCCCACTCAGAGGCAATCTTTATGCGGCATCTTATTGCACATATGTTGTTTGCCAATTTTCCCCTTAGTCTCTTTTGACAGAGGATTTGGGCCATGTTAAATAAAAAAAGAAGATTAGATTTTGAGAATGAAGTGATAATATTAGGAGAATCAAGTCGTAATATTATGAGAATAACATAGTTTTACAAGAAAAAAAGTCATAATTTTAGGAGAATAAAGATGTATACTGTAAACTATTAAGAGCACAGGTCGCCAAGTTTGCTGGCAACGTGTTTATTTCCATAATGTGATGTCCCCTTTGTCGTAAAATTTTGACTTAATTCTTGTGAAATTATGACGTTTTTTCTTTTAAATTACAACTTTATTCTCATGATATTATGACGTTATTCTCAGAAAATTATGACTTTTTTTCTCTCAAAATCACAACTTTATTCTCGTAACTGATTTCATTGATCGGCTATCATTTTTCCCTTTTTGGGAAAGGTGCCCCACGAGGTGAATTAATGTAAATAAAGTCACATTATTTTACATTAATAATAATAATAATAATAATAATAATAATAATAATAATAATAATAATAATAATTATTATTATTATTATTATTATTATTATTATTATTATCATTATCATTATTATTATTATTATTAGTATCGTTACTATTATCATTATTATTAATTATAAATAATAATTAATAATAATAGAGCTTTATTTGAAGAACACTTTTCAAGCAAAAGCACAAAGTCCAAAAAAAAAAAAAAAAACTTGAATAAAAAGCATAAACATACACCTACATGTACACACACAGACAACACATATATACACATACCTGCACATATACACACCTGCCAATGCATACACGTGCACTAAATAAATCAGTTAGAAGTAAAATTAATAATAAATGTATTTATTTTTTTAAATAATGATTTTAAAATAATTATTAATTATTTATGTGCCATATTGTCACCAGTGGTTACTTTTAACCATTGGTGAACCTTTACGAGTTAGGTCCCCAACAAGAGACTTTAGCTACAAAGTCCAGAAACCGTCTGTCCAGTCCCCCTCCAGTCCCCCTCCAGCTCCTTCCCTGCTCCTACTCTCTCCTCGCTGCACGTGTATTCCCTGTTTTTCTCATTAGGCACACAGATAAATATTGGTGCTCTGTTATGATATCTTTATCGTGTGTGTACATGTGGAAGATGTAGACCTAAACACTGCCTTTTATCATACCCTCAATTCAGCGTCGGCCGACCAGTCAAGTAGATTTTCGAGGTTTATTTGACAAAAGTGATTTGTTATTGTGGACAGCGAGCGTAGCCACGATGAGAGCACTCTCGTACAGAAACCAGAGTGGGGCTTCCTCTCGTTCCCTCCGTTTTCTTCTTGCCTCTGATCTCCTCCCAGCGACACACCCCACCCTCTTCCCTCTGTTTACCTTTCCTTCAAGGAATCTCTTTTACCAGACCTCTCTTTTATCATTTTATGACACGGCTCCTTGGGCTCTATTACTGCGAGAGTGTTTCTTGTGCCTCATAGTCACTCTCTCACTCCGTCCTTGTGTAAACACAGACGGTGTCTTCAGTCTTCGTGTCTACATTATGTTTTTACAGCTTTACCAAGAAAGGTGTGTAAATGGACGTGTAGCTGGCTGGGTGGCTGGTTTGGTGTTTTAGTGATGAAGAGAGATGTTTAATTGTGTGTTCTGTTTCAGATGACAAGCCCGTCCAGGAGGAGGACTGGGTGGTGTGCCAGCATCCTGAGTGTCCCGAGCGCCGCAGGGCCTCCAAGGTAAGACCTTAAACCCTTTAACTTGCCGGGTCAACTAAAAGAAGGACTGTGATTTCAGTGCGACAGTCAGCAGGTTAATCTGCAGAGTGTCTTCATGTCCTGGAAATTCAAAGTGTCTTTAATGGTTCTTATACAACAAGTAGTTCACAGCAAGATATTTTGAATGTGCTCAAATCTTTGGGACACTGCACCTTCCTCATCACTAAAAAAATTACCCCGCCACTTCCTAAGCACTGCACACGTCCACAAAAATTCCAAATTTGTGGAAATGTAGTTGGGTGACGAGGAGCATTTCAGGGCAGTGTCATAATATATTGATAACACAATGTCAAAAAAATCTTCACAACAGTAGTGAATTACAGCTCAAATTATGAAAAGTGAGGCCCGTGTCACACAGCATGCGTCAGCAGTGCACGAGCAGCGCCGAACGTGTCAGCTACAGCACGCTTAGAGAAACGGTGTATCGCCAATTTTACTCGCGCCGGCTCATTTGTCGGCAGAAATAAACAGCGAAAATGTTTTTTTTGATGATTATAGTGACTCTGTGCCACCCTTTACTGCAGTTTAAAACTCTCTCTGCCACAGACATGAGGAAATACAAAACTGTCTGTTTTACTCAAACTTTCCCGCTTCCGTATCAAAATAAAAGCCCTCTGACGTCTCTGTGGACAGAATCCCATCACTTGTTGACACAAGGCATTTTATTTTGAAATATTTGGTGTTTCAGTGATGCTGGAGCTGCATGACTTTATAAATGAGTGGAATTTGTGCTTATGAATGTGGAAAAACAGAACTCATAGCAGCAGGCAGCGACGCAGCAGCGATGCTGCAACAACGCAGCACGTGTGAACATCACAAGCATGAAACACGCTGCAGCTCGGCGAGGCTGCCGTCACGCACTGCTGACGCGTGCTGTGTGAAACAGCAGCCAACTCACGAAAGGTTTAAACTATAGAGTAATGCAAAGATGACAAAAACCAGCATAAACCACCATGTTCTGAACAGTCACATTATAAACTCTGTCAAAAACTGACATTTGTGTTTTGAAACATAAAACAGCAAAATTTACTGCAAACTAAAAACTGCTCACTTGCTGCTCAAACCGACTCAGAAGTGGCTCGACTTAGTCAATAAACCCTTTAAAAAACGTCGGGTAAAATGATCACTCCCGTCACTGTGTGTGTGACAGGCGCAGAAGCAGAATCACAAACACTGAAATGGCATTCATTCTCTGAAAAAAAGGGTTTGGGTTAAAAAAAGAATATCTGATTGCCTAAATTGCAACCCAAATTCCCAAATAGATGAATATTTGGGTCCAGCCCTGTGGGAAATATATGCTGGTCATTGGGACTGCAGTTTTTTAAAAGGCTAAACGGCATCAAATCCGGATTAAAGCAGAATATTCTGTTAGATAACAACAAGTTGTGAATTTTGGAAATGATGATACCTCTATCTTTTTTCATTCATTTGACTTCTGGACTTTACCATGCTCTCATCCGTTGGGAGCAAAGTCAGAAACATTGTGAAGTTGTCATAGAGCCAAAATGTCTGCAGAGAGAGGAGGTCGAGGAGGTTCAACGGGTTAACAAGACATCAAACTTTGCCACGAGACACCGCTGTTTGTTTCCTGTTTCTGCCGACAGTCAGTGTTGGTTTCTTTTTACCACGACCAAAATCTTAACCGAGTGGTTATTGCTTTAACCATGATGACAAACGTCCCCTGACCTTAACCAAGTAGTTATTTTAACCCAAACCATGATCGTTCCTGAACCCTAACCTGCTCGTTTTCAGCCTAAAACTAACCAAACTTTAACCTTAAAGTGCTTTTTTTGAAGCAGTGATTTGTGATGGTTTTGGGAGGTCCGGACAAATTATGCTGTCCTGCAGGAAGTGGTTTTTACTGTCACTACAGTGGAGTCATCAGACCAGGGCGTCCGAGGCGTCAGCCCTGAGTGTTTCAGAAATAGCCCAGATCTAAATATATGTGCGTATAGTTTCAATGATAAGAATATACCTAAGGGACTGTTCTTTATTTATCGGGGGGGGGATTAAAATCTGTTTGTTTTTTTTTAAATCACAATTTTTAAAAAGTCACAAAAAATAGATATTTAAAATAATAAATTCTAATGGGAAAAAAAATCCCAAAAAATTTGCAAAAAAAAATAGAAATCATGCCCTGGGGGGCTGGAAGGCATGTTGTCTTTAAAAATCTGCAGTAAAATTAAAATTAGATACAGATACAGCTGGGTGCCTTCACCATGAGCCAAAACAACAACATAAGTCCCTCCCCACTGCTTTAAGAATTATTTGACCTCCCCCTTTTTTGCAACACCTCCAGCCTTCTCATAAATAAATGAACAGTCCCTAATAATGATAAGAATAATCTGTCATTCCATACATACTTAAACTTGACTAAATGTACTTTGTTTGATTCTGCCGCTTTTAACAAAAACACATACTATTTTTCCAACTCAAGGAGATACATTTTTGATGATAGCGTTTTTAAAGTATTCTGTTTCTACCCAGTACTACTCACTAACAACAACTAATAATTTCAACATCACAAATCATGATTTAGTTGAAGGTTTTCAGGGTAAATAAGGTGCCGAGTGCATCAAAATAGAGCTTGCTGATCAAAAGGAGAAATCTTAAATATGCCCCTGCTGCGACTCTAACAGAAACTAAAAGTGAAACGGCTTTAAAGTGAAGCTGCTCGCACCCTGACTTTGTCCCCATAACTCACGTAGGATCTTTTGACCCCTGTCGGATGCGCCCATTGAGGTTATAGCGTGTCTTTTGTGTTGTGTTGCAGCACAGCGAAGGTGAAGCAGAGCGGCGTCGCTGCTTTTTCTTCTTTTAGGTGTTAAAAGGGGCGTGAGTGTCGGGGCTCTGTGTCTGGCCACTAGACTGTGAAATGAATTATTCCTTTGAAGCCACTGGTTTCTGAAAATGGGAGTCTGGCCAGCAGAGAAACCGACTCAGTGTCTGGTCTGTCAGTCGGCCTCTCGGCTGTTTTTTTGGTTTTGTCGACTCCCTCCTGCCACCGGAGCCGAGCATTAGACGGATTTTCCCATTGAATCAAGATGTTGTCCCCTCCTGTCTCCGTAGTGGAAACAATGGAGAGGGAAACTGACGGAGAGAAAAGTGCATTGAGACAGCATGTGGAGAAGGAGAGACGGTTATATATAGTTTGTCTCCATGGTAACTGAGAATAATAAAGTGGAGGGAGATGAGAGAGCCAAAGAGCTTAACCTGGACTCTCCTCTCCCTGCTCCGCACATTATTGAGTCTCACAACCCCACTTTTCCTCAAAGACACATGAGCCCGAGGCCCCTCTCACAACACAAGGCTCCTCCTTCTTTTAAAGATTTGTCAGAGAGTTGTGAATGACGGAGAAGCAGAGTGCATGCGCCATATAATTTAAAGTATTTGTGTTTATGTGACCTGCTGTGGCACGGAGGGGAGGCAGTGTGGGACAAAGCATGTCTGACGCCACCTGTGTCCTTGTTCCGGGTCAGGTTTGACGTTATTATGTAAGGAGATTAGGGAGAGACTTGTAGCCCTTTGTGGACTGGTAGAGACAGAGAGAAGGAGGGAGACAGCAGAGAAGTCTTTAAATTTAAGCTCAGTGAGATTTCTAGCAAAGACTCGTGTTTTTTTGTTGCAAAGACAGACTAAGCTGATCCAGTCAACAATCATTTAACCCTCACTGATTTTTTTTTTCTACACTGGAGCTGCAAAACAAGCTTGTAAACACCACATTGACATATTATCACCCTGTAAAGTTGATTTGGTGAATCTTGTTAACAAATATTTGCCTATTTACGCAACCAGTGGAAAAAGATGCACATTATCATTCATTTTAACCCTTTGAGACCTGAGCAAATAGGCTTGATTTCTTTCAAAGGCATGGGGAGAAGTCAGCAGGGAGTAGCCAAAACTTAGTGAGATATTGCAAGAATAAAATCCTGAAAATAAGCGACAAAATTTTAAACAATTTATTAAAAGATTTATATTTTCTGGATATTTTTCCCTTTTTTTGGATAATATCTGATAATCACCACTAGCTCATTTTCAGGTCATTTTGTCCTCACCATTAACTTTATTTTTTTATTTTTTTGCAATTTGCAGGACATTTTCTGCCAAGTTGTTCATTGACTTTTCTCTGTTTTCAGAGCTTTAAATACTCCTGACAGGCATCTGACGGCAGCACAAGAAAACTAATGGCACTCCAGGTGTTAAAGGGTTAAATCAAGTTTCTGGCCCTAAATTTAAGTCACAGGCTTTTGCTACATTAACACTGCAAACTTTTCAATTCAGATTTATTCTTCAGATATATATTCTGGCAGTTGCTTGAAATGTCTGAATTTATTCAACCAGGATTTTGGCAGTTTCTCTTGTTCTTGTTCTTCTCGGTGTTGAATGAAATACGTTCAAGAAAAAAATATTACATTTTTAGATTCATCAGTTTCATGCTGCGTCACTGTTTTTTCGACACTTCCTCCTCATTGCTTGAACTCACAGTGATCTTTCCTGTCCTGGTACAGAGGGGATATCCCGAGATGTCACAATTCCTTATATTTCTGGTACTTTAAGTACTTTGAGGCGTGAAGTAAGAACAGCGAGAAGCTGAGTCATGATAGTTTTGGCATTTCCGGACTAAAATAAAATGAACTTTATGAGACAATGTAATCGTTTTTGACAGCATATTTGTCGTTTAGCTGGCTGTTGCTCAAGAGCTAACCCTTTAACACCTGGATCGACATCAGTGTTCTTGTGCTGTACTCAGACGCCTCTCACATGCATTTCAACCTCTGAAACCTGAGAAAACTGATTTGATTCTTTAAAAAGTGTGGGGGAAAAGGAGCAACTTGGCAAGAAATGGTCCAAAAACTACAAAAAAAAACAGTAAAAAGTGACAAAGAAAGTTATCTGAAAATTATTATGCTTAATTATTATTCTTATTATTCTTAATTATATTATTATTTAAGATTTTGTTACAGAAAAAAGAAAAATACATATATATATTTTAGCACTTTCTTGAGGTTATTATCTTGTTTTTTTGTTTGTATTTGTGTTTTTTGTACTTTTCTTTTTTATCTTTTATTTTCAGATCATTTACTTTTACTTTCAGGTAATACTAATTAATACTAATATTCTATATATATAATAATACTAATTTCTTCAAGATAATATAAAAAGAAATTTATGTTGCAACAAAATTGTTTTTAACACTATATTTGTCATTCAACTCCAGCTTATCACTGTTGCTCAAGTGTTAACCCTTTAACAACTATTGTCCAGAAAACCATATTTATATTTCTTTTAATTATATATTTAAAATTTTGTTAAATGAAAAAAGAAGAAACATATTTTTAGCACATTCTTGAGGCCATTTTCTTTTTTTCTTTTTTTTTTTTTTAAATTTAAGGTAAATTTTTGTAACCTTTCATTAATTTCTCACAATTTTTTGGGGCCATTTCTTGTTAAGTTGCTCGTCTCCCTTTTCCTATGTTTTTGAAAGAAATCAAGCCAATTTGCTCCAGCATCTAGAGTGAAACATGCATTGCCTGTGGCGAGCTTTAAACAGCAGGGGGCAATGTCATGACCTACAGTACAGAGCTTCAATCATGTTGCTTTTTCTCCTCCAGATCTCACTCAGTCTGCATTTGCTGCACAAGTGAGAGGCACATTTCTCAGAAGAATGGAAATATCAGCATAACTTCACTCACAAGACAGATTTTGAAGGCATTTTTGCCCAGAAAATGAAAAAAAAAACACATTAAACTTTAATATTTCTTTTTAAGATTTTTTTTCTCCCAATAGTCTCTTTGATATGCCGACAGTTTGGCAGCAGGACACAGAGCAGACACAGACAGACAGACAGAGAGACTTACGCCGGTCCTGTGCTGCATTTAAACCATTTTATTCCCAGACAGGCCTGCCTTTGGTCTCCCTCTGCCATAGATCAGCTCCTGGCGGGGCTGCGTCTCTTCCAGTCACAGCATGACCGGCCTTGAACTGAATGAGTTCACCTGCACCATAATTTACTGAAATCACACCAGGTGTCACCCTCTGCTGCTGTAGCTCAGCGCCGTCTGTCACCACATTACACAACAGCTCTCCAAAGGTTACGACGAGGCTTTTGGATCGGCCCGACACATGTGTGTCCAAGAGGGCTTATCTGTGTATTTGGACACTTTGCTGTGGGTTTCTGCAAGGATTTAAAATCAGCCTGCAGGTGTCCCACTGGAAGATGACGTCCAATCCAGCTCTTGGCTGAAGTGGTGGGATTCATTTCAGATTACGCCGGTTAGCGCTCGATGCCAGTCTGAGCTTGCTCTGTGGATCTCGACTCCCAGAGAAGGGCTTATTATCCCTGATCGCTCGCCCCCCTTACTCCCTCCCTCCCTCCCTTCGTGTTGCCTCTATCCCTGTCTCCTTCGTTTCCCTCCCTCCCTGAGCTTTGACAAGTCAGGACCAGACAAGATGAACCAAAAAGGTGTGGGTTGCCTTGGAAACGGGCCCCTCCCTGCCCAAACAGCTGAAGGCACAGGGATAATGTGAAGAGAGTGGAGGGTTTGACAGAAACAGAAAGGATGAAGAGTTTCAGTCTGCTGGCTTTAACTTTCAGGTTCCCCCCTCTCTCTATGTCAAAGTGAATTTCGACTCACACGTTTTTTATGCAGATTTTTTAGTCTAAAAAAACAGTAACGGCTTTAATTCAAAGAAAAAATAACATTGTAAAACTGTTTTTTTTTGTTTTGTTTTTGACTAATTTCTTGCAATTTGTGGTCCATTTTTGCCGGCTGATCATCACCTTTTTTCTCCATGATTTTGAAAGAAATCAAACGAATTTGCTCAGGGTCAAAGGGTTAAATAGCCTGTGAAAGGCGCCTGGAGGCAGCACAAGAAAACTGATGTGGAACCAGATTTAGAGTTAATTTATTTGTGGGGGCCTGCCAAAATTAAGGTCATTGCTCTTTAAAATGGTGTTAATTGCGGTGTTCTGCCATTATATTCATCGTATCTGTGGCATAAACTGGTCTCAAAATGACAAATATTGTTTATCGTAATATTTCTGGGAGAGTATATCATCAAAAATAAGTATTTATTGTACCACCCCTGGTTCAAAAATGGAAACATTGATTTAAAATAACACATGAGAAAGTAGGAAGGATTCATATAGCAAATATGAAGAATGCGCCTTATTTGTTTCTTACACTCTGCTGCAGACATGAAGAACAGCAGACGATGTCAGATCTTTGTAGACCGAGGAGACAATAACTGTCCTCAAATTACTACAAACTACTTCTTGTACCGTTTAAGGTTTTACTTGGCGCTCTTTTAGATACGTCATCTCGCTCGCATTTTTCTGTAGAAACTTGTTCTCCATTTCGATGGAAACCTGCATTTTGTGTCACATGCCATCACTTGCTGCGTAGCCTCAGCTCTTTTGTGTTTGTGGTTTGGCTTTGATTTGATCTTTTTTTTCCCTCTCTCTCTTTGTCCCACTCAATCACATATTCTGAGTAATCCTTTGGTGATGTTTTAGGGGAAGTAATATCATGTTAGTCACACCCGAGTAATATACCTCATACAGAATCACCTTATTACGACTGATTAGGTCATTCAGCCTTTAGCTGCACTCTTTAATAGTTGCCAACATAGATATTCTTTCGATGCCATTTTTTTTCAAACCCAGACACACTGGCTCTCTTGACTTAACCTTGCTTTCCTTTCCACTGACCTGCTTGGCCGAAAATCTCACCTAAGTGACACTGACAGGGACCTTCTTAAGTAAACACTCTAATCGGGCTTGATGCCCGTTTTCTGTATGTGTCAAGAGGCTGAAGGGTGCAAGGTTTTAGGTGCTGTTTCCAAGTAGACATGGATTAAATTCTGGGTGTCTTACAGTTACATTAACACCTTCTCACCCGTCTGACTGCAGTCTGTCCGTTAACCTTCAGAGATTCTTCTTCAGCATGTATGAAATGTTAAAACAGCTCCGTCTGTCCTCTCAGATTACCTGCCTCTTCTCATCATCCATCTCGCTCTTTGGTTCTTTTGAGGAAAATTCATTAAATGCTTTAAAAGTTCCTGGATTCTTCCTTCTTTATGCCCTCATGCCGATTGCTGTGACTGGAGGTGTTTCGTTCTTGTGAACCCAAATTATCTGGAATTTCTTCAAATTTGACTCAAATGTCCACTTTGACTCCCCAATGAACTGATTAGATTTTGGTGGTCATTGGTCAAGGTCACTGTGTATTTGTCTTTTAGTTAGTTAGTTAGTTAGTTAGTTAGTGATTCTAGTAAATGCAAGATCTAGAGAACACTTTTTTTTCAAATTTGGCTCAAACATCCAACGACGATGAACAGCTAAGATTTGGGTGGTCAAAGGTCAGGGTCACTGTGACATTGCATCCTTCTCATTCTAGTTCAAGAACGCCTTTAGTGGTTTTCTTCAAATGGCAAAAAACATCCACTTGGACTCGACGATGAAATTATTAGATTTTGGTGGTCAAAGGTCAAGGTCACTGTGATGTTGCGTCCGTCTAATTCTTGTGTGATATCAGAACAGTTTGAGGGAAATTGTTTAAATTTGGCAGTATTGTTTTCATGGACTTCTCAATGAACTAATAAGGTTGTAGTGGTCAAAGGTTAAGGTCACGGTAACCTAATTTTTCTCATTCTTGTCTGAATGTAATATCTTAATAACAGCTTGAGAGGATCTCAAACATTTTTTATGCACTCAGAGATGAACTGATAAGATTTGGCGGTCAAAGGTCACTGTGCGTTGTGTGCATCTCATTCTCGTTATTCAATATCTCAAAAACTCCTCACTGAAATTCTTAAAATTTGGCACAAACGTCCACTTGGACTCAAGAATCAACTGAATGAAATTTGGTGGTTGAAGGTCAAAGGTCACTGTAACCTCACAAAACATAACTCAGTTACTAAAAGGCTAATTATGACAAAATTTCACACAAATGTCTAATGAAATAAAATGATTACGTGATGACATTTTATATCGTTCTACAAAAGCAGTTTTCTGGCCATTCTTCATAAATCAGGAACCGAAGGAGAGACTCAGTTGGGGACACGAATCTTGGTTTGCCACCTTGAAACTGTGCTGGTTGTGTTGATCTTCTGTGCTGAAACATCCATGTTTTCACAGACATGGATTTAAACTGTAAGTGCAGCTTGAGTTGTTCGCAAAGGCCTAAAACCTTGAAACGGTAATTCGATTCTTTCTTCCTCTCTGTGCAAATGTTTCCATAGTTTTTAAAAGAAGGCTGCAAATCAGCTGCTATGTTTGATCTGCTTCAGAAAAGCAAAATACAGTATGTTCATCATTTTTGTTTGATCGCTTGATTCTCACAGCTTGTATTCCACTTGAGTAACATGAGTGTCTGCAGACTAGAGTCTTTAAAATTGGTTTTCTGGGAAAAAAATGTAACAGGAAGTGACCTCAGCTTTAACAGTAAAGTTCTTGGAAAGTTTACTTTATGAAGTAACACAAACCCACTGTTGGAAACAGTGGTCTGCAATGGTCTGCTGACTCTGGAGTCATTTAGACGTCAGGGGGGAAGCTGAGGAATAGTTACCTAATGAAGTTTCAACATAACGCTGACTGTCGAGGTCCTCTGGTGCTCATTTATTCTTCAAACAGAGAGTGAGCGTGTTTATGCTCTTTTCCAGTGTTTCTTTTTTTTGTTGCCGTTACTAAAGTGACTTCATACAGGGATCTTCTATAGAGGAAGCAGCTGTAGGATCACACTGTCGATTTATGGTGAGACTACTTGTAGTACATGTCCATGTTATTGTTTTGCATATTGATTGTACTTTTTACTCTCTTTACATGTAACATCTGTATGTATTGGTAGATTTGTGGTAGGTTTATTTAACACAGTTATCACATAAAGCCAAGTAAAGCAGGCCATGATTTATTATCATCTTAAAGGAAAACTTCCCCCACAAGATGATCATTTGTGTATAAATTACTCATCCTGTGTCATGTTGAATTTATGAAGAGAACATTTTTCTTGCACTGACAAAAAAAAAGCCCAAAACAGAGAAAAATCTTGATTATCTGACAGTAAAGGGTGGTTGCATGAAACAATAATAAAAAAACATACTCAAAAACATAATCCAAGTCTCATTTATCCGGTCGTATGCTCAGTAATTCACGAGCGCATGCATTTTTGCTAAAATATTATTGTTTAAAACACAACCACATGCATGTGCCTGGACTTGCGGTCACTTTCCCAGGTCCGCTACTTCTCCATCCGTGAGACTGTTTATGGAAAAGTGTTCTAATATTACAGTTTTAGCAAAAATGCATGTGTTTGGGGAAAAAAATGCTACTGGATGAATAAGACTTGCATAAATCTTCACGAGTTGTTTTAAGAGTTTGTAAAAGCATGTTATGATAAAGTTTTGCCTTTGGGAAACACTGCCTCCTTTTATCCAATTGAAGAAAAAAAGTCCTTGTTTGTGGCTTCTTCATCATGGGGGCATGTGAGAAAATTCATCATAACACGGGTGAGTAATTAAAATACAAATGGTCATTTTGTGGGTAAAGTATTCCTTTAATGTTAGGTAGTGTTTGTAGAAGTGAGGCTGTACCGAGCCACAGCGGTTCTCTGAGCTTAATAGTGATGCTAGCATGCAAACATGCTGATATTCAAAAAGGATTATGATTACCATGTTCATTACCTAAAGTACTGGGCAACTTGAAATGTCGGTCTAATTATTGTGCAAAAGAAAAAGTCAGTGGATGACCAAAATTATCACCATTCATCCTTTAGTTGACATGAATATTGGAACCAGATTTCGTTGCAATCCATTCAGTAGTTGTTGCAACACATCAGAGTCAGTAGGATACATTGAGAGGAAAGCATGAATGTCTCTGCAAAAATTTTAAAATAATGTGGACCAGCATACAGGCCAGCAGACATACCAACATTGCCGCCCATAGAGCCAGGCCGCTAATGTGACTAAAAGGGATTTTGGAAACACGTGCCAGATTCAGTCAGCATGTTGTGGCTCAGTTGGCTGAGGGGCCACACAAAGTGCCAGGCTTTAATTAGACCTGCAATCTATCCAGTGAAGCTGAAATGCGTTCAGAAATCATTACAAACTGTTACTCTGAGCAGCAGGAAAAGTGATCCGAGGCAGCTGCTTCTATGTGACCGAAAAAAACAAAACACTGGATCAGACCAACTTGCATTTGAATTCATCATTCTTGATAAATCATCTTCCCGTTAGAGTCCGTTTTTTTCATGATGGACCAGTTTGAGAAACACTCATGATTTTAAGTGGTTTGTTTACCTTGTATCAGTCTTGTGACTATTGTGAGTTTACAGAAGGTTTATTTGTCACCGCACATTCATGAGTCATCTTATTTATAATTCCTCTACATTGGAATCACCGAATTGATCATCAGAGTTGCGTAATGATATTTGGGTGCCAGCTGATGTCGCACTGCACACGTCAGCTCATGAAAACTTCCTATTATTAAGTCTGTGCAGCACAACAGGCTTCTCCTGTAAAAGACCGAACAGCTTTCTTGTCTTCATATATTCACATGTTCGTGCGGACATTTCTCTCCGGTGGTGTTACACTGTTACACATCCCCGACCGCCTCAGCAGGCTTCAACAGGCTGCAGCTCCCTGCAGACACACGCAGACCTCATCCACCAATCACTGACGCTGTACTTTTCCAGCGTCACGGGGCGCGATGTTCCAGAAAGATAGGCCGATGGCTCTGAGACAGTGACTCAATTTCCATCAGACAACGTCACCTAACGCTAACGTAGAGGTGACTGTATGTGAAACGGCCGATTCCAATGAAAATAGAAAACACAGCACGTACAGCACATAGAGCATGCAGATTTCTTTATGACCTTTGGAAATGTGTTTCATCTCTTTTACCTGCCGCATTTTAAAACCTCATTCTGAAAAATTGGATTTGACCAAATATGAATTAAAAATATGGTGGTGTGAACTTAAAGCTCGTGTAGGATGAGATTTGGACAGGGCAAAAAGACTTTGCAGCAGCTCTAGAGCTTCAGGCAGAGGTTTTAGTGGCTTGACTTTGGTCAATGCAAACCACCTAGCGTTGGGTCAGCATCGGGTCTAAAGGCCTTCGCACATAAATATAAATATTAATAACAGCAGCTTTAAAGCAGCTGACTGATCAGCCATCATTCTGCTACTTTGCTGTAAGCTGCCACTGAGTTTTGGGATCAAATACTCACGAAAATGATGATGTCATGCCACTGAAATGTGGGAAAAAGGTCGTATCTGTCCATCAGGGTCAGTGGAAAGACAGTTTGACAAGCAATAACAAACAAGCTGGACATTAACTTATGTGTGTCCAAACATACAATGTCTCATCAGGGAGGTGCACCAGTGACGCCAGTTTAACCCCCCAGGAGCATCCCAGTCAGGAAGCAGCATCGCGGCAGACAGGGGAATAACAGGAAGAGGGTACCTATCTGACGCTGCTATGGAAACGGCCTTGTATGGGCCGACCAATATAGCCAGGGTTCAAAGACTTAAGGGAAGGCCCCCAGCGAGGAGATGGATTGAGAAAACAACCTCCCCGTAAATCCCTCGCATGCGAAGAGTCTTCTCAAGGCAAACCCCTCTAATTGTTGGTGTGCTGCGAGTGTTTTGAGAACGCTGCTTAATGAAATGCTGTGAGAACATCAGTCTGCGGCGCTTAGTTACAGAGGCGATAATAAGCTTTGAAAAATCTCCAATTCAGAACATGTTATTATGGCGGTGGAAGCGTGCTCTCTAAATCACTCTCAGCTGAAGCCAGCCACGAAACCGTGGAACTTCCAGCAGCATCATCATGGGTGAAATATTTGGGTTTAAGCCTTTCTTTAACTCTTTTTGTCACATCAACCCAGTGGTGTCGTCAGGCCCGGGCGTCCAAAGCTACAAATGTTTTCCCTTGAGCCTCCCCTGAGCGGCTCTGGGAAAATGCTGAAAGTGTTTATTCCACATGATTTGACTGTGAGAAATTTTCAAATCCGGTTTAATTTCTGGTTTTACAGTTTCTGGCTGTGATAAATGGTGTAATTTTTTAATTTAGGCAAGTTTTATTTTGGCAGGCCCGCAGGTTTGGAGGACATGTTCTCTTTAAAAATCACAAAAAATTACAAGAAAAAAAATCAGCAAACATTTATAAAAAAAAGAAATAAAATGCCAGAAATTTTTAAACAATTTTTTTTGTCTTTTAAAAGTTTGTTCAGTGATTTTGGGGGGGCAATTTGTTTTTGTGCACAGTAAATTTTTTTGGGTTTTAATTTTGTTGGTAATTTTTAAAACATGCCTCCCAAACTGACGAGCCCACAGGCCTGGAAGGCATGTTTCCTTTAAAAATCGGCAGTAAAATAAATACAAGACACAGCCATTTCAAGTTATATGACCCTCCCATAAGCCAAAATTAAAACAAACATAAGTCCTTCCTCTGAGCTTTGAAAATTATTTGACATGTCTTCCCCTTTTTGCACTCCCCCTCCCTCTCACAGATAACGATCAGTCCCTAATAATGATTAAAAGCCCTGGATCTAATTATTCGTCATTCCGTTTATACATATACTTGTACTTTTAACAAAAAGACACTATTTTCCCGACTCTAGTCAACAGATTTCAGCTCACAATCACTGATATTTTTAACCTCACAATTTATAATTGAAGTTAAAAAAGGCTATCAGGTGCCAGAGTGCATAAAAAAAGCATCAAAATGGAGTTTGTTCTTCAAAAAGTAGGATCCCCCTTCGGACCCCCCTACAGATGTTCGGGCTGAGCCCCCGGTGTCCCCAGATCCTAGAAACGGCCCTCCACCATCCCGCTCATCCTCTTCACGCTCACATTTCCCTTTGTTTTCCCTTGAAGACATGAAAGAACTCAGAGCTTATGGTCACTGAGGGGTTAATGCCAAGGTCAGGCATCAAGGGGAGGTCACTCATGCTCAGCCCCCCAGTAATGGCAGTGCCAGTGGGGTCTAATCCTTGAAGATGATTGCATCGCTGCTGTCCACTCTTTAAAATATATCCTCCGCTAATTAAAGCTGACAGTGGGGGGTGGCGGGCCGGCGTGGATTCAACAGGTCGCCTTGTTTTGAAGACACAAAGACAAGAGGAGGTGGAGTTTAGGCATTAAAATCTCCCCTGTGCACCTCCCCCCTTACTCCAAACACGTGGCCCCCAGCCTGAGGGGCTTGAATTGTTTTTGTGAGCTAGCTAATTGCGGGGGATTTAAACACGGTTCATCTCGGATTAACCTGAATGACAAAAGAACGGAGAGTAGTGGGCCGAGTGTTTGTGGGCAGAGCAACAGACTGTAACAGGACATTAGGCTATAAATCATACACGCTCTTACACCACACACCCACACACACACCTAACCACGCAGGGACTGCAGATACTGTTACTTTTATTATTGATTTATGGGCCGGTTACAGAAAAACGGCAAATCCTCACGTCTGAGAATCTGGAAGAATGGTTTGTTTAAAGGGATATTTCAGAGATTCAGTATTTCATCTTCATAAAAATGTATTATAAAAAGGTTATAAAAAGAGTCTGAAATATTTTGACCTTTAGTCTAAACACAGTAACAAACCCCCCACATAATCCTACATTTCCCATAATTCATTGTAATAGCATGTCTTTATCAAAACCTCCCTGCATGGCGAACACCCACCTTTTCAATTTACAATCTTATTACTCTATTTTTTTCAGTGAATCAGTTAATCATTCAGTCTCTATAATGTGAAAAAGTCGTGTAAAATGGCAATCACAAGTCTCACGTGGTGTCCTCAAATTACTTGTCTTATCTTCTTATCTGAGCAACAGTCCATACTACTACTACTACTACTACTACTACTACTACTACTACTACTACTAATAATAATAATAATAATAATAATAATAATCTTTTTTAATAAAGCAGTTTTCATACAAGGAATGCAGCTCACAATTAAATAAATGCAGCACAAAAAAACAAGATGTGGTCATACACAAGACATTAGACTCAAAGTAAAAAGTACAGAGACCAGTAAGAACAATAAAAAATATTAAATAGAATATAAGATTTATATGATAAAAGAAATCTTTATTTGAGAGTCTGGAACCAGCAAAAATCTAACTTTTCTTTTTTTGACGATGTGATTGCTTATCAAAATAGTTCCTGATCATTATCAGTCAAATCAAATTACTGACTGATTGTTGCAGCTCTAAATGCAGGTTTTTTTTATCATAAATGCTAAGTCTCCTCGTAAAATAACCCTGATGACATCATTGTGACATCAGCATATTGTCAGATGTGACAAAGGCTGCGTTTGGAAACACTCGATTGAACATGTGGAATTTGTTTGATTTATTAATAGGCTGTGTAATGTTGTCAGAATATATGCAATATGTTGCTATGTTTAGCAATGTTTCAAATACCGACTAATCAATCGTTGATTTTTAACAGTTATTGATTAAGGTAAGTGCTTAGGATTTGCAACCCTTAAAACAAACCTCCCTTTTTGTTGTTATCCTTTTTTTATTCAAAAACAAATTTGAACTGTGTTGCTGTGTATATGTAAATGTCTGTATTGTGATGTTAATGCGGTGGTTGTGTTTGAACACACTTTGCCTCTGGTCGGCCCCTTTTGAAGAAACCCAACTGAACGCCCTCATTTAACCCTCCGTCACCTCAGGGTCAAAGTTCAGACGAGGCAGGAGAGTTTAAGCACGGATGTGAATAAGATAAAAAAAGAACTATTGAGTTTGGTTTACATCAGGATCAGCCGAAACATCACAGAGCTGTACGTCAGACGGAAAAGTTTGTTAATTCCCAGGAGGAGAGAGCTCAGTTTCAGGGGGAGGATTCATGACTCAGTCAGGATGTGTGTGAGCATGTGGGTGTGTGATTGAGCAGATAGGCGGGGTTGATGATTTTCTGCGTGTGTGTGTATGTTGGTGTGTGTCGCCCCACTAGGCTGCAGTAGTAAACAGAGTGAGCCTCTCAGCTCTGTCACGCTATTTCAATCGCGCCGCCTGTCAGATTAAATCAGTCCGCTGGTTTCGCAAAGAATCGGGATTATTTTAAAACTAACTGAAACACAGGCTCTTATCTGAGGGACTACAGAGCGAGTTTGATCCGCGTTGGGACTAAAAGTTTCACCACCTGTCGTCTGTTGGAGATATTGATTTGTTCTTCCACTGAAAGTAAAAGCCTCTCCGTGAAAGTGGAGTCGTCTATGGTATGTAAATATAAAGAACAAGCTTTTCTTTTTTGAATTTCAGTGGGACAACACTTTTTATGACAGAAAAGAAACACTCTGCTGAAGAAACACTCTGCATTAGCACGTGTGGTTGCACTTTTCATTCATTCTCTGTTAAAGCAACAAATAGCAGAACTAAACAGAGACTTGTTTTAATCATTGATAAATCTTTTTTTTTAAACTCGATTAATTGTTATGTTTACAAAACAACATAAAACAGTGAAAAATGACCGTTTTAATTTTCTCGAGCTCAAGCTGACGACAATCACTTTTCAATCAACCAACAGAACCCAGACATATTGAATTTCTTACATTGTAAGTAAGGGTGTCTCAATAAACCAGTATTGATGATAAATATGGTTTTAATAAACTGAATATTGATATCATGTAACCCTTTGTAACCCGGAGTGACATCATTTTTCTTGTGCTGCTTTCAGATGCCTTTCACAAGTTTTAAACCTCTGAACCCACAGCAAATTGGTGCGATTTTTTTTTTTGCCCCAATGAGGCAATGAGCAACTTGGTAATAAGTGTACCATGAATTGCAAGAAATTGGTAGATTTAGAAAATAATTTTTAAAAAGATACACAATTTACGTAGCGTGACCATTTTGTATTCACTTAATATAGTAAACAAGCTGTCCTCACTAACGGTGGATTGAAGGTGCGCAACATTTTTAGTGGACACTAGATATCCAATCAAGCCTGTGTCTTGTTCAGTTGTTGTGAGCTGTAAAGTCACCACTTTTAAGCAGAAGAGAGAAGATTATTATCTGTTATCTCTTTGTTATGTTATCCCTTGTCTCTCCTCTGTGCTACTGCCTTTATGTCCGCAGGTGACTGTACCAAAGAGTAGGCCAAAAGTCAAGAGCGCTCACTCTGCAGCAAAATCTGGGTGTGGTTTGGTCCCCAGATTTTGCACACTGATAAACTGAAGCAATTTCAGCTAACTGAAGAGCCTCTGACCAGTGATTCGAATCTTTGAATTTCAGCGGGCAGCTTTATGTGATTCCAACATGCTGTAGACAACAAAGATTATTATTATTAACTGTGAGACGATGAAAAAGCAGAAAATTCTCCCGTTTGAGAAACTGAAAAAAATGGCTGAAACAATAAATCAATTATCTAAATAGTTACCGATTATTTTTCTGTTGATGGACATTTTGTGTCTGTGTGAGACTGTGAAGGTAACACACTTTCACATCTGTGCAGACCAGTGCTTAAAGCCTGTTTTTCCTGCTTTGTCTGCATATTTCACATCTGCTTCTTATATCAACTCACCAGTTGTACCCCCTGGCACCCGCCACACTTCTCTCCTTTCCATAATCTTTATACAAAATTGGAAGCTGTTTTCAAAATCGATTCTGATATAACTTTGAATACCCTTTCTCTTTACCCCTGTCTTACTTCCTCCTTTTTTGGTCTTGTTCACCGCCCTCCTGTCTGTCTATCCCTCTTTCTTCTCCTGCCCTGAAGCTATGGATAGGAAGGCTGGTTGCGTCACAGTCCAGCCAAAGATTTGCCTCAGACAGCAGTCAGTACACTTGACTTTGTGAGAGCAGAGAGAGACCAGCTGCTGGTGAGTGCTGCTGCTGCTTCTTCCGTTGTAGCCGAATTGATCAGCTGAATAGAGTCGAGTTCAGTTCTTCAGCTAAGAGGATTTAGTGGCGTTTCTCTCCTCGAGCTTGAGTGTGTTGTTTTAGTCTGACGACACTGTGACAGTGGCATGTGTCATTTCAGTGTCATGTAAACATTTGTGTGCTGCTGCGGGGGTTGGGGTCAGCTGTGTTTCAGTCAGTTACAGAGCTAAAAACAGTTAAAGAAAATTCAACTTTCGCTTTAAGATATTCAAAAATACAACCTTTAAAGAATTTCCAGTTTTTAGTAATTGTTTGCTTTTATTTAGTTGAGACAGAGCGACCATAGCCAGTGATCCAGTAAGAAAATGTGTTGTTAATATCTTCTGTGGGCAAGCAGTGGCTGCATGTTGAAACATACCTTTCGCTGGAATGCATCGTCTACTTAACAGAAAAGGAGTTACAGTATTTCCTGTGAGCATGTTTGTTCCTGAGGTTTTTTTCTGTGGAAAATGCTGCAACCTGAAGAGTGTGTGTGTGTGTGTGTGTGTGTGCGTGCGTGCGTGCGTGCGTGTGTGCGTGCGTGCGCGCGTGCGTGCGCGCGCGCGTGTGTGCGTGTGTGTGCGTGTGCGCTGTCAGATGGCAGTGTCTGATTTCACATTTAGATTGTTTGTGTTGCTGTTTGCGATAGTGGCAGAGACAAAAAGTAATGGAGGTCATGTTGATGCAACATCAGGACAGTCGTTCGTTAAAAATTTGATGAATATTCAGACACACCTGTAATTTGCATTTTTATTACCAGAAGAGGAAATGCAAATGCTTGTATTTCATAATGCGGTTATTTACTTTAGCTGTGTCGCAGTTTAATTATGAAAATGATGTCAGCGTGTTAATTATACCAGATGAGAGGTGTGGACTGAAGTCATATGACTTTGACTTTGACTCAGACTCGAGTCACAAATTTGATGACTTTATACTCAACAAAATCAAAAAGACTTGCAGCTGGACTTGGACTTTAACATCAGCAACTCGTGACTTCACTTGGACTTGAGTCCTTTGACTTTAAAATACTACCAAGCCAATTTCCGAAGAGAAAGTTAGAGACGTTTTTCCAATATGTGGTAACTTAAATAAAAAAAGAGAGGACAAAAACAAACACAATTCACTCAGCTGTGTTTTATGTAAGCACAATGTGAGCCAGAGGTGGGACCAAGTCATTGTTTTGCAGGTCACAAGTAAGTGTAAAGTCTTTGCACTCAAGTCCTGAGACAATTCGCGGGTCCTTAACTTTAAATTTTGACTCTTAAACAAGACGTTATTTGCTCTTCACCAAATGTGATGCCCCTTTAACAGCAGAGCAATCATATATCCATATTTTTGGTTAGTTAAAGTTAAAACAAGTGTGACTGAACTTCATCATATCATGAATAAGTAGTATGGACAAACACTTTCACAGCATTATAGCACAATTCACTTGGAGCACAACTGAATGAATTGTGTATGTTTCTGTACTATTTTGCTGTTTTTTTTCACTTGTCTCATATTAGAAAAATGTCTTTAACTTTCTCCTCCCAAAATGACTTGGTGAAAAGTATCAAGCTTTTTCAAGTTAAAAGGCTCGAGTCCAAGTGAAGTCACAACTCATTGATGTTAATGTCCAAGCCGAGTTGTTTTGAGTCTTGTTTGATTCTGTCAGGTTGCGTCTAAATCATCAAAAATGTGACTCGACTCTGACTCGAGTCGAGCTCATGAGAATAAAGTCTGAACCTCTGATGTCAGCACTACTGCTTTTATGATGAAGTTCAGTAGCATTTAAAGAGCATTCATGATTTTTGTAAATTTGATATATGACAACTTAAATGGCAATATTTTTGACTTGTTAAGGACTTGAAACTTCAAGTTAAGGTATTCAAATGTATTTCGAGACTTATCAGTCATGACTTAAGACTTAACGCTTAACGGTCACTGTCGCTCTGTCTCACCTCTGCAGAACTGGTCCATTTCTCCTAAACATCTATAGTTTGTAATCTGGGAAAAACCTCTCCTCTCCCTTCATGTGTCACTGAGCAGAGGAGGATGACATTATGAAATGCTGTGTACAGTTACACAGTCTGTAATCCAAATAGTGTCAAACTAACACATGAGTCACACAAACAGAGTCTGATATACTGATATAAGTTTTTCAGGGTAATTCCAGTTTATTACAACTTGGATTTTATTCTGTCCATCTTTGCTGTTTGTAATATTCATGTTGAACACACCTAGTTAAATAGTGAGATCCGGGGAAGCTGTAATATAAAAAGAAGCCTGAACAGCAACAAACATGATCATATTTTTTTATTTTTTGAAGATAAAACAAAGACAAATGGCAAAATTATTAGCCTTTTAGCACTGACCTCTTCTCCTGGTGGTTTATCACGATCATAACATTTGCACCAACTTTTAGTTTTATCCCCAAATACTGATTTAGGAACTGTTGGTTATTTGCTCAACCTCTCTGAACAGTGATTGTCCAGCCATAGCTTAGCACCTGTCACTAACCACTGCTGACCTATCAAGTGCTGAAGCGATGCGGTCAGAGTGATACTTGGTTTGTAAAGACTCTGCAAGGTGATGAAATCCCAAAACACAACAACAGTATAAAGAAATAGATTAAAAATGGGTTTTTCTACCTGTAACTTTAGCATTACTTCCACAGTTTAGCATCCAAACTGTTATTTTATGAGAAAAAATGATTACATTTTTACTCATAATCCTGCACTGTGTTACCGGAGTTAACTAGCTCGACAGTGCAATGAAAACACAAATATGCCTCTTATTAATTATGGCTTCTACGTGGATCATCATCTGCTCAATCTCTCTAGGATTTTGTGGGCTGTTTTAGGGAATTTTGCAACCTGAAAATGCCTGATTAAAATTGCGATGCATGTTGCAATGTTTAAAAAAAAAATTCCTTTCTTTGCCAAGGTGGACCTAACTGAATCACTCCTGCTGATTCTCACGTTTTATTTTTATCATTTTTTTTAATAACAGCTGCTTTTCAGTCATAAAGCCTCATAACTGTGACATATAACCTTTTGTGAAAGTGTTTAGTGTTCATGCAGGGTAGTACCAAAGTGTTTGAAATGTTTCTTATTTTTATTATGAAAATATAAATATTCATATAAATGACATAAACTGGAGAAACGTACAGGGGTAAGAGGGTTGATGCTTTGTAACTTCTTGTTTTTCTTCTCCAACTCTGATAATTTCTGAAACGTTCGTTAGTTTATACGCGTATGATAAAACCTCCAAATGTCCCCTATATTTACTATCAGTACATCTTCTCTGTGCATATATTTAAGGAATAGTGTCCTTTTAGTTATTTGGGTTTTTTATGTTTGTTTTGTCTGTTTTTTGCTTCTTTTTTGTTTTTTAGATAAATTTCTTTGTACTTGTGACTTTTTCTTTTCAAGATGATATTTTAAAATGCATAATAGTAATAATCATCATCATCATCATCATCATCATCATCATAATAACAACTTTATTTATATGGCACTTTAAAAACAGAGTTTATAAAGTGCTATAAAGCACAAACAAGGCAAGAAGCGGAAGCAACAAGGGTTACACATAAGACATGACAGCCAAACAATAATGCCAAACTAAGGCCAGACAAAATTTAAAGAATTAAACAAAAAAGCAACAATCATGAAACAAAAATAACAATAACAATCCATACTAATAAGAGTAAATACAATTCAAAGCATAGAATCAGTAAACACGTAAGTAATAGTGCTAATAATAGAATTAAACATAAAATTAAAACACAAACAAAAAAGATAAATCAAAAATAGACGACAACACGTAAAAGCCAGTCTGTAAACATGAGTTTCAAGACGTGATTTAAAAGAGGTCTCTGATTCTGCGAGCAGGTCGATCTGAAGCAGAGGGGCAACCCTGAACTGTGCAGTTAAGTTGTAAGAAGCAGCAATGATCCTTTAACGTCTCAACTACATGTGTTTGAATGTACATTTTTCCTGATGGGGATCATTATATCCACCTGCTGTCACTGTCTGATGTTCACTTGCAGTTTGACTGACATCATCTCTTGTTAAACTACATCTGATGTCCGTCAGTGAACCAATACTCACCAGAATTTACCAGCGCGGCTCCTTTTGATGAACATGCTTAACATGTGTTTGGCCCTCTCACACACACACACACACACACACACACACGCTCTCTTTGCTCTCTCCAGGGAGGATGAAACACAACAAGTGCCTCTGTTTGAGTAAATCCATATGTGTGTGAAGGCGTCAGGGCTGTTTGGTACCAGAATGAGGGAGAGCCGGTTAATAGAGAACAGGCGTGCGGTGAGGCAGGCAGTCTTGTTGCATAACGGCAACAGTAAAAAAAAAAAAAAACAGGCCCTGGCTCTCCTCCTCCACCTCCTCGCCAGGCCAGAGGACAGATGGCGGCAGAAGAAAGCAAGCGAGCGGCGGCTCTCTCCCGTGCCACTCCTCAACAGATGCATCGCTTATTTATTGAAAAATAAATCAGCGTCGTGGCCAGGCCTGCCCAGGCTCCCCCTTTGATCTCCTGCAGCCTTACTGGCCGCTGTTTTCAGTCCCACCTACTGGGCCACAGCTAATGGCAACTCTGTGTAGTGTTTAGGAAAGCTGGCCCTCTCCTGCTCACATAGGGAGGCCCGATGGGTTCGTGTGCTCAGCTCCCAAGAGGACGATAAAAATTGGCTCTTAACAAAAAAAGGTAGCAGGAAAAGTAACATGTAGCAGAGTTTGACCTGGCTCTGTCTCTGTCAGCTCAGGTTGATGAAAAGCATGCTCGCTCTGCAGACATTTAGCTCTTTAAACTTTTTCTGGGAGCATCAATCACGCTTAATGCAGGATATTGGATTGTGCTTTGCAGTTAGTAACTAATCAGTGTCTTGACTGCAGAGCTGTATGCAGGACGGTGATTGGCTTGAGATAAAGTTAACACCAGCGTCTCATAGGTCGGTTGAGAAGATGCAGAGGGAAACTAAATATTGGAAAAGTGAAATATTTCAGGAAGTTAACCCTTTAAAGCCCAAGCAAATTTGTTTGCATTCCTGGGGAAACATGGGGAGAAGGTAGTGAGCACTTAAGAAGACAAGAAATTAGTAAAAACTTACAAGCAAATTAACTTAAAATAAGCCACCCCCTACCCCAAAAAAGTTTTAAAAAAAAACAAAAAAACCCAAGAAAATGCCTCCATAAAGTGCTGAAAAAAATAAAAATAATAAACATTTAAAATGGTACAGTTTTTTGTAAATTTTTAAAAAAATATATATATTTAAAATATTTTAAAAAATATTGATATAGTTTTAGGGACATTTTTCCTATTTTTTAAATTTACTCCTTCTAAATGCTTATTTTAAACTTATATTCTTGTCACCTTTTAATAATTTCTTGCATTTCTTATCAAGTTGCTTGCTGCCTGTATTCCCATAAATGTGTGCGGGAATTTCCTGCATCAGAAGTGATGTTTTTTTAAAAAATAGATTAAATTGTGGAAAATATCTTCAATTCCACACTGAATTTACATGAGTTACAACCCCATAATGGATGTTTCTTGTTTCTTGAAAGTCATTTCAAAGTGATATAGTATATATTTAATACAGTATAATAATAACATAATATAGCATTCCGATATTTTGTGTGGAAATATTATATTGATACACGGATGCCAAGTATCAATTTTTTTAATAACATTAACTATTAATATTGCAAATACAAATTAAACCTTTAGAAGCCGATAGAAAAATAAAATAATTTGCTTTTTCAGTCCACTAGATACATTTTGGTGCAATAAAAATTATTGAAATGAGAAATTTATCTTTAAAACTTTACTTTAGATAAAACAGATTTAACTACTTTGGAAAGGGAGAGAGTGCACCAGTTATATATCTCTGTGATTCCCATCCCTAATTGCTATAAATAGCGTGTGAAATTTCGACATTGTCAGTTGCAGCCCTTTAATGAATGTTTACTTAAAACAACTTGCGTGTAATGTTTTCTGGAAACACCCAGCAGTCATCCTCAAATGAGTATTACTTTCTCGATATTGAGGGATCTGTTTGAAATGTTGTGATAGTTTTTAAACAGTCCATTGGGGATTTCAGTTTTTAATCTATTTTTACAAAGTAAAATCACAGGTAAACATTTAGTTTTTTGTTTTGGGTCCACCTGTGTGTTTGTGTGGTCTCTGTTTGCTACAGTATTGATGTATGCAGAGGTCAAAGGTCAGCACATTAGCGTGTGTGTCTGTGAACATGAGACAGTGGTTGTCTCTCCGTCAGTCGTAGACTATGAACCACTGATGATGTGGACTTGTGTCTGACTTTGGGGTTATCTTTGATTAGTTGTAGACTGTGCATGAGCTGGTTTGACCAAAGTCTGTCCGGATGTTTGACTGACTTCACTGCAGTCTGACTATTTGAACAAGACTGTGCATGACTCTGCCTCGCCTGCTGCAAACCAATCGTTTGCATGCATGGGTGTGTTTTATTGGGATGCGTTTTTCTTTTGGTGGGGTTTTAGTGTAAAAAAAGAGAGAAATAACAAACAAGGGTGGGGTTTTGAAAGAAAAAAAACAGCAAAAAGTCAAGTTGAAGCTCCTCGTGACAGATGAGGAGTTAATACTAACATGACTTACTGCTGAGGAGAATCTCCGCCAGTTGCCAAATCGGTGATGACTTTCGTGTTAGGACAGGACCTTTAAAGCAGCCTCTCTGTGGGAGTGGAGTGATGGTAAGCATTAAAGTTGGCCCGTGTAATTAAACACAGCGTACCTGGATGTCACCCGCAGTCTCAACAAAGACTGCAGCGCAATGAGACCTTTCAGAGTCCGACAGAAGGTTGGCCCAAACAAAACGGTTTGAGCTCAACTCAACCAAACAGTTTCCTCCATTCTCCCCAATATGACGCATTAATCACACTGTTGTGTTTCGTGTTGATTCAGGTTGGCTTTGATTTTTCTATAGTGTGTGCGTGTGTGTGTGTGAGTGGACGTTGATGATGGCCACTTGGAACAATGACAGGGAGTTGAGTTTGCTCTTTTGTGTGGGTGTGTGTGTGTGTGTGTGTGTTGTGGGTGTTTTGTGTGTTTGTGTGGGTGTTTTGTGTGTGTGTGTGTGTGTGTGTGTGTGTGTGTGTGTGTTACAGAGCGATACATGTGTGAGAACTCCTGTTTTCACAATATGTCAATAGCAGATAAGAGTTTTTTTATACTCTTGCATGTTTTTCTTTTAGATGCAGTAAATTTTACACGTTGTACATTAACCTCTATGTCCTGAGCCCAGCCGCACCCCTCCACACACTCATACTAACAATGTGACACACACACATAAACATACACATACACACATACACACATATAGTCAACATATAAAAAGCTTTATTAAAAGCTGGAGCTGGAGCGTGTTTCCACTGCTGGCCGGCTCTACCTGTTAATTCTCACCTATATTTATTAACATCTGGTTGGCTTGTCAGTATCCGGTGTTGATGTTTATTTATCCACCTTTAGTGTTGGTTTCCAGTAGCTGTTTGGAAGCGATACCCTAAAATTAAAATACCCAGATTTGTTAAGATTCTTTTTTTTAATAGACAATCACAATGCCAAAAGCTGTAGCTTTCACTGTTAAAAAATCCCCAACAGACAGTTTTGAGGTTGTTACCATGGATGTATAAAGAGACCTGGATACAGCATTCGAGGCTGGATACAGCATTTTATTCCTAGGAAAGTTGCTCAGTTGAGCGTGAAGCCAAAAAAGCCATTTAAATACTCAGATCTTCCGCATTATGGGGCTCCTACAGAAGAAGCACAAGTGACTTGCGACAGCCGAGTACAGCAGAGCAGCTAAGTTATGATTTAGTGCTCCACAAACTTGAATGGAGATAAAATAATTTAATCATGCAGCTCTCAAGACTTTCCAAATTGCATCAGACCAAATGGATCAACTTCTGATAGTAAACAGATAATTGTGCGGGTATTTTGACACTCAAAAAAATGTGTCCGCTGATTTACATATGTCTCTTTCCCAATGTAAGTCTTTGGGATAATGTTTGATAATGTTAATTGGCT
Organism: Plectropomus leopardus; assembly: GCF_008729295.1. Classification (NCBI taxonomy): domain Eukaryota; kingdom Metazoa; phylum Chordata; class Actinopteri; order Perciformes; family Serranidae; genus Plectropomus; species Plectropomus leopardus. Next base: position 31,561,487 of record NC_056470.1, read on the forward strand.
TCAGAGCCTGACACTGTTCCCGTTGTTTGCATGTTGATTGTTTCTAATGTCTTTGCAAATGCTCAGCATCACTAAATATGAGGGTCTTCCCGTCTTAAATAAAGGGTTAATTAAAACCTTATGTATGCTCACATATCAGCACAAAACAAGACTCAGGAGAACCGACAGTGGGCTGTAAGTGCCTTAAAGTTAAATTAAATCAGTATATAAAGGAGGCTGAGGTTGGCCTTCCTTTAACTACATCATACAAATAATAATTGCCTCAAAATAATATATCAATAGGTCTAAATGAGATAACACAGAGACTAGCCTCCCCAACACCAGACTTAAAAGAAAACATATTTAAATAGCATAAGAACTGCAGTTAACAGGCTGAACACACCCAACCAAACTTACTCAATCTGCTGCTCACTAAACCTCGTCTTTATAGGAAATAGGTCACGCTCATTTGACTTATTCATCGCTAAAGCAGCCTTTTTTTTCTCATTAAGAGGCCTCGTCGCTCTTGTTGACACATTTTCTGATTTCTTGTCTGTTCGCTCATCATGCAGATAATTGAAGAGCGTACAAAAAGCCAGTATGACACATTTGTTTGATCAGTAACTGAAATGTGATAATTGAATTTAGAACATTAACTAAAAATCACTAAAACATGTTAATGGATTCTCAGCCAAAAAACAGCAACACAGACCTAAACTGAATATTTGAGTTTTTTTGTCATGTTAAACTTCAGTCAGTAACAGATGCTTAAACCTGAAGCCAATTAGATTTGATCAGAGATTCGGGTTTGATAAAGTGCTCCCCTCCATCAGGCTTTGCACAGCCAAACAAGGGAAGCCTGTTATCTCTCTGCAGACACACCACGACTCTTGGCTGTGAGAGAAACTGTAGCCTGCGGCTCTAATACCCCCGTTATACTCCTCACACATGCACACGTCGATGCGTGCTATTACATAACAGCTAGGTGTGCTCTGGCAGGACAAGCTGTTCCGGAGGAGGGCCGAGTTTGGTCGGAGCGGGAAGCGCGGGGAGGCTGGAGACAGACAGGAGGTTTGATGGAGATGGAGAGATCATTACTGAGCCGAGTCTCTCTGTTCTGTGATGGATGAGCTCTGAATCACATCGAGTCAGATCTGTAATCTGGGTTTGGATTTATCTGTGGCCTTTCCCTCAATGCGTCATATAATTCCATAGACTGATTACCCGCAGATTTTTCCAGCTTGTTAGGATGCGCCAAGCCGTCTAAAGGCATTAAAAATCGTGACGGCGGTGAGGACGTTGCAGCCAAACTGAACTGCCAGGCTGTTGCTCGAAACCCACAAGTTCCATCCTTAATTATAAATCATGTTTGAGGCGTTTTGAATCTGAAGGTATTCTAAGTGTCCCCCCAGTTTAATGTCTTTAACATCAGCTGTGTGTTTCAGTCGGTGTCAGTAAGTGTTTTAAAATGTGTTGCCTTCATTTGTTGCGTGCCAGTGTTTGGAAGGATTAAGTGTTAAGGTAATAATCCTGATTCACCTCAGAGGACTCCAGTCATCTTCTTCCAAAGAAGAACGGCTTTATTACAGCTGAGCGACTGGCATGCCGCTCACGGATGACACAGCCCTCGCAGCGGGCATGCCTGCGTTTGTAGGGCCAATCAGTGTGTGTGTGTGTGTGTGTGTGTTGGCGTGTTTGCAGGATGTGTGGAAACAAGGGTGCATAAGCAGGTGCCACGTGGCGCTGTATGTGCTAAGCCAAGACGAAGGGCCGCTGTGGGGCCGCTGTGTGTTCTCAGCTGTTGGGGAGGGGGCTCTGTGTGCAGTGTTTCATCTACATGCTCCCCTGCGAACCTCCACACTAATCCAGGCAGATCTGAGAGCAGGCATGCAGGGAGGGAGGACACACGCGACTCACATGACACATGTTGTCTCACATGCATTCATACGGTCAGTGCGAGACTCGCACGGCCTGCTGTCAGCTGTGGTCACATTCCCCTACAGTCACTCACACTTTGTTGTGTTGGGATCCAGAAACAGGCTGGATTCAGGCCGTTCGGACATTCGGAGCTTAGTCCGGACTTCTGTAGGAGGGTGCTGTTTGATTTTGATTTGGGATGTTAAAAATATTAGTTGTTAGTACTTATTACTGAGATGCAACAGCTATCATTAAAAATGCATTGGCTAGAGTTGGAAAAATAGCAGCCTTTGTATTTATGCTGAAAGTGGCGGAGTCTAACTGAGTACTTTAGGTCAAGTAAAAGTATGGATGGAATGACAAATGATTAAATTCAGGACTTTTTATCATTATTAGGGACCATTTGTTATTTCTGAGGGGGGAGGAGGTGGTGCAAAAATAGGAGAGGCATGTCAAATAATTCTTATAGCACTGGGGAAGGACAACTAATTTTTAAAGAAAAAATGGGTTTGGGAGGCATTTTTAAAAAGTGGCTTTTTTTTTCTTTAAGTTTGGCTAATTTAAAAATTGTTAGTGATTCCTTTTTTATTTTGAAACTTTTTTTCTTAAGAAAAAAGAAAGATCTTGGGCATTCTTTGAATTGTTTTGGTGATTTTTATTTAAATTGGGGATTTTTTGATTTTTTTCTTTTTCTTTTATAGTTTGTGGTATTTTTTTTTCTCTTTAAAATTTTTGCTGATTTTATTTATTTTTATTTTTTGGCCCCTTTTTTTTCTTTTTTTTCGAAAAAAAAAAAATCCTTCCAAATCACATAGCCTGCTAAATTACACTATTTATTATAGCTAGAAACTGTTAAAGCAGAAATTATTGTGGATTTTTACATTTTCGACAGTCCTTCACTTGATGTTGGGGGACAAAATACTTCATGCATTTTCCCAGAGTCACTCTGGGAGACTCAAGCGAAAAAAAAAAAAAACAAAGCCACCCCTCTACTGTGATAAATGAAGAACAGTCCCTAAGGCTTCTTCTTTTTGGATATGGGGCTCTATATAAAGCATTCAGGGCTGACGCCTCGGACGGCCATGCCAGTGGGCTGGATAATGAAAGTCAGGTTGTCTTTGTACCCAAATATCAATCATCCCTCTCATTGACAGGAATGTTAAGTATTGCAAAACTCCTTTTTGCACATTTCCCGAGCTAAAACACTTATTTGAGGTGTTTTTCTTCGGGTATCTGTCATGCATGTAATATTAGAAGCTTTTCTAGGACTGTTTGAACTTTTTCTCCTGTGATGCACTCGTTTGTCTTGGCTGAAGCGTCAGATATTTCCAGCTGGAATGTGAACGCCCCGACTTGATAGCGAGGAAGGCCTACCTATCTGGAGCTATTGTCTAAATATGGCATCTGATTTGCTCGTATTTCTCCGGCCCGGCCGTCTGTCTCCACACCTCGTGGAGAACATACCACCTTGGTGCGATGGGACATTTGACTCTGCTACACGAAAATGTGCGCGCATGCGTTGACGTGGACCTCAGAGGGTGATGTTGTAACAGATTTCTGTGACTTGTTTGCTTCTGCCGTGAAGCTGTCCTGTGTTGCAGCGTGGTCGTGGAGCAGTAAGTTGAGGTCGGTGAGTCAGTCAGGGGTGAGACTCTTCCCTCCTCTGTACCTGTAAGTTGTTGTACGTCATCAGCAGCGATTGAGAAATGACCTTTATTTTCACACTGCTCTCATTAACCTCCTTTGCTGTAGTGACTACGCAGGAAGCACAAGACTGAACAGGACCTCATGTTGTTAAAGACAGTAAAACACAACTTGTTCCTCACTGAAGTATTGCAACAACTATGATGGATTGCCTTGACGTTATCATACAGATGTTCATTGCTTCTAGATGATAAATCAATCTGACTTTGGTGATGCCCTGACTTTCTTTAGTGCCATTATCAGGTCCGAATTTTAATTTGTTCAATATACAGCATATTTTTTTTTAAAACACAAAACCATTGCGCCTAACATTCACACTACTGTGCCGTTTAGGAACCCTAAAACAGAGACCTTTGAAAATGCTGCTGTGTTGACCTCATTTCAGTTAGAAAACGTAAGCGTTGCATTTTAGTCTGGATGTGTGAAACACTTTTTGAAACAATAACAAGGACACCAACATTCGCCACCCAGTTTAGTCTCATCAGTCACAGCCTGTCGAACTCTGTAGCTAGGCTTAACTTAAATACCTTGTTTTTGTGTGGGTAACAATACTCTCCATTGCCATTGCGTCTTCCAGCGACAGGTCCTCCTCTGATGTGTCGCCAAATTTGCTTTGCAACGTCTCCAAATCTGTTCTCCGTTGCCTTGACCGCCTTACACTCATGCTTAACTTTCAGTAACCTTTTCACCTCGTTGTCAGTCCAAGGAATGAGATCTCTGGATTTAGTTTTTTATGTCTCCATAGTATTTCTGTAACTAAGCAAACAACAGCTGACTAGGCAATCAGCTTCCTGTTTACAGCAGCATGCTCATGCCCAGTGTACTTTAACGGTCGTCTGATGTGCGTTCTCGTTAGCAGTGTTCCTCACAGAGTGAGAGTGTATGTGTGGCGGTATTTGACTTTTTTGTTAGTATGGATAGAGGTGTTTTGTGATGTTGTTATGTATTCCTTTCAGCCTCAGCTTTGCTTTATGGTTTGTGATAATAGGCGATGTTAGCGTTCTAGCGCACTAATCAAAGATGGTGAACATGGCAAATATCACACCTGATCGACATCAGCGTATTTATTATGTGCATCGCTGTGCTTAAGCGTAGTCCAAAGAGCCGCATGTTTTTTTTTTAATGTATATAAATAACTCGGATCTTGGCTTTATAGATTTGGCCGTTATCAGTTACTTGATTTCATGCCATGCTGCACTTTGTTGTAGCGATGTCACCATATTTCCAGTTCTTAGGAATTACTTTAGGAAGAACAACATTATCATAACTGATAGAAATGAGCTAAAACTATGAAAGTTAACACCCAAGTTGTAATAAAGTGCAGTTGTTATTACTGGAGGAGAGCATGTCATGTTCACTGCACAGTGAGCGAGGCCATGCTGCCGGCCTCGCTGACTCCTGTCACTCACTCTTTCTATTTAAAACCTCTCTGTAGTCGGGGGCTCTGTCTGGGTATAGTGACCCTGGGTGCGTGAGAGGAAGGGAGGAGTCGGCGCTGGTGGTGGCAGAGGACAGAGAAGAAAGGGAGAGGGGAAAAAGAGGAGAAGACTGGCTGGCGGAGCTCATTGCGAGGCTGTGTAATCTCTGCAGGACCGTCAGATGGCTTTGACAGAGCGCAGGCACCAATTAGGCTGCAAGATTAGGGGGGCTTTGTACTTCTGAACAGCTTCTGGATGGACCTTTTTTTTCCTTCTTCCTGCCTTTGGTTAATATCTTTACTGGGACTCCTCACCCTCCCATACCCTTATCCCTCGCTCCTTCTGTCCTCCTTCGGCCCCTGCGACCTGCTCCTTAAAATCTGCGATTATACCTGGCTAGACATTGAGAAGAGTGGATTAATGGGGCAGCTCGTCAGTGTGGCTCGACTGGGGCACGCTGCAGAGTGAATTAGCAGGGCAGCGAGGTGGCGAGTTGGATGTTTTTTTTGGAGTCCTGGGTGCCTGCTGGCATGGATATGGAGCTGGATTGTGGGAGTGGGGGAGACTCCTGCTCCGGGCTGCAGAATATGACGGTAGAGTACCAGGAGTGAGGACAGAGAGAGTCATTTGTATTGATATATGAATTACTTGTTTGCACTTTCCAGTTTTCGTGCGGTCTGAAAAACCTGGAAAAGTTTTGGAAAACTAAATATGCCCTGAAGTTTTGAACAAGTCATGGACTTTTGTTTCACAAACCTTTTAAATAACACACAATGTGTTCATAGACCATCCGAAATTTGAAAATCCAAGGAGAATTTCTGTTTTTATAGCTTTTGGTTGTCATTAATGGAGTCATTTTTGGTGACTTTTGTTATTTCTTTCAGAATATTTGGTAATTTCTTTTTCTTTAAAATTTTCTTTCAATAATTTTTTTCCCTCAAATGTTTTTTTTTAATTGGCTTTTTTTGGCTTTTTTTTTGCCCTCGATTTTTTTTTTTTTTTGGTGATTTTCTTCTCCTAAATTTTGAAAGACAACATGCCTTTCAAACTTACATGCCTACCAAAATAAAAACTGCCAAAATTAAATAATTTATTCTATCCCGAAACTGCAAGAACAGAAATTAGCGTGGATTTTCAAACTGCTGACAGTCCTTGAAGACATCACATGGAAGGCAATGTTTTCTTCAAAAATTGCCCAATAAATTTAAAGAAAAAAAAGGCCAAAATTATGGCCTTTGAGCTCCTCCCCTAACTATCAGCTGAATGCATTAGCTGTCATGCAAAATTTTGGCCTTCCTGAAGGACATATTTTCTTTAAAAATCGGCAGTGAAATAAAAAGAAAATACAGCTATTTAAAGTTGTATGCTCCTCCCCTGAAGCCAAAAAAAATATTTGCATGCCTCCCCCTTTTTGCACCACCCCCTGCCCCCTCATAAATATCAAACAGTCCCTAAAGTTATATTTAATTATTCATTATTATTAGTCATTTCAGAGAATGTGTAGTCTTAAAAATTTGCCTCACAGTCACTGAAAAGTCATGGAAAGTCATGGAGATTTTTTGGTAAAAATGTGTATGAACCTGATGCTCTTTTTTGTTTCGTTAAAGCGTATGGCTGTGCATACAAATGTCACAGCAGTAAAGTTACCTCAGGCAGGCCTGTAACAGAGTCTTATCAAGGGATGACGTCTATCTCATCCATATCTACTCCCCAGCTCGCACTCAAACTGCTGCAGTGCACACATTTACACACCCATGCACAGACACACTGCTCCTCCCGAGTACATGGAAACAATGACAGGAAGTACATTAGCCGGACCTCCATTGTATCTCCCCATACATCCTCGCTTCCTGAGCCGGGTGTTGGCGATGGCGAAGGGGGACACAGGGTGGAGTGAGGAGATGTAGCAGAGGGGAAGGGCGGCAGCAGAGGGGGGTGTCGGGTCTGTCTGGGTCGAGACAGAGATCCTTAATCCTGCAGCCTTCTGCTGCCCGTCGCCTCGGCTCGAAGCTTTCGGAGCTCTGCGGTCTGGAAGTCTGACTGATCTGTGGTCAGTTTCATTGTTTCACCTCTAGGGAAACATTTTTAGGTTATGTAAGGGCTAAGCTGGTCCCAGATCAGCTGCACACAAGGTGAAAAACTAACTTTAAGTCAATTAGTTGCCGTCCCACAGAGGGGGACAGATGGTGGGAAGGTGGGAGTCAGCAGACCTCAGGAATGCCCGTGGCGGCTCTGCGGTCAGTTAATGGTGGCAGAAACAATAGTGAGGCAGGGCGCTGTTTACTCCAAATGTGTGTGACTGTTTTACCCTTTCACTTCGATCCAGACTATTAAAATGTTTTTGTATTTTAACGCAGGGACCCTGAGCACTTGGCAGTGTTGCCATCTAACTTGTCCTCCTGTCCTCTCTGTCTGCTTTCAGGTTTGCCACCACCCAGACTGCCAAGACCTGAATAACAAAAGCCCCCTTCACCTGTGTGAGTCATGTGACTCACGCAGCCATTCAGAGAACACAGACAACATGCACTTTGACCGGCACCCCCGATTTGACTTACAACCTCAAAGTACCCCCCCCCACAGTGATGTCATACCTATTACCTCATCACAGGTTTTCACTGTAAATATCAAAGACACTGAGCTTTTATTGGCGTCTAAAAAGGCAAAAACTGTAAATCAGTGTTTTACTTTGCCATATGTTGAATTCTGAGTTTTATGATTTGTGTAGTTATTCCGTGCATAACTGAAAATCTACAAGAATAGTTCAAGCCTCATTTTTACTGCTGTGAAAGGGTCGGTTCATCCAAATTATTCAGTATTCATTCAGTCTCAATGGGTCATTAAGAGCAAGCTCTTATTTACAATGAGGTCGAGAAAAATGCATCACACAAGTAAAAATGCAAAGCAAGAACAGTAACAAAAAAATAAAAATAAAGTAATCTAACCGATTAAAAGCAATTAAAACAACACCTCTGCAGGGTGTACCCCGCCTCTTACCCAATGACAGCTGGGATAGGCTCCAAAAAAACTGGATGGACAACAGAGAGAACGATCACGATAAGAGAGCGAGAGAAAATAAACGACGATTAAAATAAACGATTCTGGAAAGGGATGATAATGTTGAGTTTTGAAAAACAAACAAAAGATGTAGAGTGAACACCACAGACAAAATCCTCTCCATTTAGTTAAATGTCAAAATCTTGACAAATTAAAGCAAAACTCTCTACGTGCTCAAAACCACCAGTCAGGAGAGAAACCCCGCTTTTTTTATTTTAGGTGAACCGACCCTTTAAAGCTTGATATTAAAGGTTACCGTCGTTCTGATTGAACAGAAGTAATGACGGCTGTGTTTTCTTGACCTTTAGCCTCCATCCTGGCTCGGAACGTGTCCACGCGCTCCTGTCCCCCACGCACCAGCCCCCCCTCCGACCTGGAGGAAGAGGATGAGGGGAGCAATGACCGCGGGTCGGTAACCCTCCGTTATGTCACGCTAATGTTCATGTTTTCCTGCCTGTCAGCGGAGCTCTTGTCTTTTCTCACTGGAGGATAAATTACAGCCATGAAATGTGTTTCTGCGGACAGTTACAACACTTCTTTCCAACTCTATATGGTCACGTTTTCACATGTTTTTCTTTTGAGGAATATGAATAAAAATCATGTACGTGTAACTGTTTTGCAGGGAGCGTAAAACAGGGGGGATGAAGCTGGTGAAAAAGAAGACGCGGAGACGACACACTGATGTGAGTAAACACGCAGACACATGGTGTGCAGTGTGCAACATAAAAAAGCCCCCCCCCCCGCTCCCCGTCAAACCACAGTTTCATTTCTGTTCCTGGAAAGTCAGCTCCTCCGCCTGAAGGACTTTACAGGATTTGGGGGGGGGTTAACAGCACTTGTCACTTGTTTTGTGACTCAGAGTTATTTGTAGAAGCACAATTTCTCATAAATGCTGCGCGACACATGCAGAGAGGTTTGCATTATGAAAGCAGCCACCATTGTTCTCTGCAGCGCTGATATAACATAATGGTATCACCCAGGCTGCTGTGTGTCTGAGCCAGGCAGTGCAGTGAGAAGGAGCCCCCCTGTGGATCTGCTGAGAGCTCACACACAGCCCGAGCGGAGCTGCAGCCCCACCTGAGTAAACTAACAGTGTGTCTGTTCCCCCTGCAGGACCCCAGTAAAGAGTGCTTCAGCCTGAAGTTTGATCTCAACGTGGACATAAACACAGAAATAGTACCTGCGATGAAAAAGAAAACTTTGAGGTAAAAGCGGCCACATAGATTTTTGTGATAAGAGTTTGATATGAAACATAATGAACTGATTGTTTTTTATTTTCTCTGTGTGCTACCAGAGAGGTTTTGGGTCCAGTGTTTGAGAGGAACGGCATCGAGCTGTCCCGGGTCGACTTGTTCCTGGATCAGTCCAACACGCCGCTGTCTCTCAACTTCGAGGCCTACCGTTTTGGAGGACACTACCTCAAAGTCAAAGGTAAAAACACACCCGACCCAAATTTTAGCACAGGATCAGCCCCACCTTGTAATGATACCCTAACCTCTGTCCGAGTCATTGGATTTGTGAACCTTTTTTCAAGTTTAAACAGTAAAATTGCATCTGTCCTTATTTACTTAAAACTTTAAAATTAATTTACAATAATGTGAAAAAAATAGTTAATAATGTAATTTTATGAGGAATCAACTGTGTTCATAATTATGGTAATTAAATATGTAACACTTAAAAATTCCCTTTAAATAGTGTGGAAAAACTTGATGGACCAATTTAGTTTTTACTGGTAAACCACAGCACAAGTTTTTAAGTTGCTAATTTGTTCCAACTTAGTTTTCCTCATTATCAAAAATAAGTGTTATGTACTTAATGATTACACTGAAATTTTGCACAGATGAAAGTATTGTGTTTGGACTCAAATGTGCAACATTCAGAGCATTAATGTAGCAGCAAACCACCATCTGCCGTGCAAACACATAGTAGAGTAATAGCGTCCTGAGCAGAGAATCGATATGAGATCTTTGAAGCGTCCAGTAACACTTTTTACGAAGGCCTGTTGCATATGAATTTTTTGATTTTATTTCTGTTTACGACAATATTTTAGTCAGAGGAATGAAAAACTTTGAACAGAAATTCTCACCAGGTTGATTTTGAATTTTGAATCATTGATGTTTTGTTTCGGTCACATCAGGCCGTTCAGTATTCCTCGTATATATCCTTTTCTTTGCAGAATATATTCTCACATTCTTACTTCTGTTTAACCAGTATGTCAGGTGCAGCACCAGCAAACACTTTTTTAAATGCAACACGTGTCAGAGCAGCTGCATCAGATCTTATTTAGCTGAACTGCGACTGGACTCATTTGCATCGTTACTCTTTTTAGAAACGGTGGCAACACAAACTTTTGCACCAATGAGGTTAGTTTGCAGCAGGTTAGTAAATATTCACCTGGCCGATTACTGGGGCCGTTATTTGGCATTTTGCTGAATATCTATAGAGGCATATTATTTTAATAATCGCTGATAAAATTAATTAATCATAAAGTGCAAAGAAAGTGTCAGCATGGGAGGAAATTTTACTTTGTGAAAGCTCAGAGGGTTATTTTTCTTTATTCTTTTTACTTAAGTTTCGGTTGCCTTTCTAAAAAAAGAAAGAGAAACTTGCTGCGCATTATGCTGTTTTGATTAAACATTTGCTAAAGGCATTTAAACAAAGTTTTGTGTTGGAGTTTGTTTTATTCCAAATACTTAATATTGACAAAGATTTTCATTTTTATTGTAAATACATATTTGTTCAAAATATTGGAAATCTGTCTCATTAACTACTAATAATCGATATCGTCCCTGAAAAAAAACATCGGTCGACTGCTGGTCTTAATATAACTTTTTTTTGTTGTCATTTTATGACATGAATCCATCATTGTTACTTAAGAGTTCAAATAGAAATAATCCATTAGTGGGAAGAAAAACAACCACTTGTCTTTGGTGCCTTTTGTTTTTGTGTGCTGTAAATATTTACCCACTTTCACAAACAGTTTATTTCAAAAGTGACTAACAACACTGCTGGTAAAAGACGGGCTGTGTCTGCGTTTTTTCACTTTTTTCTAACTCGGTCTCAATTATTAATCAGCTGTTGTGTTTTCTAAGGACTGCGGGCAAAAAATAACACCACAAACGTTTAAAATAAATTAGAAAAGCAACAATATCACGTGTTGCTGATTCACATTGTTCATCGAAAGTAGGCAGCCTTTCAGATGTGTACTTGGGTGTATTTTGGACGTCATTCTTATCCGTTCGCCTTAAAACAATGACTGAGCATGTGAGCTGGAGGCCGGTTTCCTCTCACGTGTTTCTGACCGGGAGAATAAAGGAGTTGACTGTAAATAAGTGATCAAAAATAAAAAGTAAGAAATAGTCACTGCTCAGCTCAATCTCTTTTTTCCAGAGGAATCATTAATATTCCCATGAATCTTAATAATAATGCCGCAGCAGCGTGATGACTCTGCCAGCTTCCCGTCCCTAGTGGAAACTGGGAATGAGTTTCCTTCTCAGCGATGGCTGCCGTTACACTTGCCTCAGTTTCCATATCAAAGGCTCATTTAAGCCTTCCATAAAACAGATCCTATGCCATGACTAATGGCTATTCTTTTGAAATGCTCACCCTCCAAACATCCAGTCTGGAGTTACGTGCAGTCTGAACCACAGAGATCGAGGGCAAACAATCCACAGCTGTTTAGTCACGTGTTTGGAGGGTGAAGTAGTTTTCATGAAGACGACTGAGAATCGAAATAGCTCCGTTCCATTTTGTTTATATGAACACATTCAATCTTTTTTCACAGAGCTTGAACAAATATTAAGGTGGCATTAATCACTATTTTTATATTAACGATGGATCACATGACGACTTGTATGTGACAGGTGATGAAGCCACAGAGTTGTCACCTGACTCTGCAGTTTCCCTCAGCTGCATAAAGCCGTTCATCGTAGTTTTAGCTCTGTTTTTTAGCCTGCAACTTCATGGTTCACTCTCACAATTCATTGTTAAGTGTTGTCTCTGGAAAAAAAGCACTAAAAAATGACTATAAACTACGTGGCCAGCAGTAAACATCATACAAAGTAAGCAACTAACTGTCAAACACATCGGAGCATTAAGCAGCTGAATATTTCGCTCTGGATTGACGTTACCCATCGGTAGGCAGAGGTGGCCATATTAGTTAGCCCGGTGCTTATATAGTCTATGGTTAACTGTAATAATTTTGTTAATCTACTAATTTCTTGCAATTTGTGGAACATTTCTTACCAAGTTCTTCATTGCCTTTTTAGCATGTTTTTGAAAGAAATTGCATTAATTTACTCAAGATTCAGAGGTTAAAATAATCAAGCAGCACAAAGAAGGTGACGTCGCTCCAGGTTTCAATTGGATAAAAAAGAAAGTGGCAAATATTTCCTGAATATTTTGACCATTGCGGTCAATCATGCAGGTTATTAATAATAATGATCTGAGGGCTGTGCAAGTTTTCAGCTTTATGGGATTTTCTTTCTCAAACTGCTTAATTATTTTAAAAATGATTAAAAATGCTTTTTTCCTGTAGCTCGGCTGGGTGATGAGCTGAAGGTGGAGCAGGGTGTGAAGGACTTGCGGTCGCTCAGTCTGCCCAACATGAAGCCCGCCGGAGTTCAGAGCCCTTACATCCTCACCCCGGGCAGCGAGAGGATGGAGCATGGATCTCTGGGACGCAAAGAAAGCGTGGATCTGCTGGTGAGTTGCATGTGGCCGAACAGGATCGTGGTGTCATGTTTATGTTTCATGTGACGCCGCAGCTAATAACTGTCTCTCAGACACATCAAACAAAATGACTACCCCCGCGTTAAACCACACACAAACACAGACACACCCTGTGACTCGTACCGTTTTGCCACACCCTTGACTTTTTTTTCCATAACTTCACCTCCTCTTCCTCTGGTCCCATGATGCCTCAGGCCAGTTTAGTATCTCATGGTAATCCCATCATGACCTCATCATATTGCGTTACCTTTATCTGCCCAGCAGAACCCTGGGAATGTATTTTTGGATTTCCGTTTGAGTCTACGGCCAGCTGTGTGTGTTTGTGTGCACACGTTTGTGTATGCCAAGTGAACACTCGAGTCTCATCTGACTACAAGTTCACTCAGGAACAGTCTGTGCCACTTCAGCACTTCCTGCAGCTCCAGGAAGTGGCTGTTTTGTTACTGATGAGAGACGCCGAGGGGCTGACAGAGGCCTGATCCACTGAGCTGCCAAATGCAGAGCAGACAGTCATCGGGTTCATGCTGTGGCACATAACGGCTCTGTGACATGGCCCCAGAAATGTCGCTCTTAAACATGATGAAGCTGCGTTTTGGCAGGCCAGTTTGGATTAATTTTAGCAATAATTGGCCATTTTTTGTCCTCTCCATACAGCTGCAACTAACAATTATTTTAACAAGCTGCCAGAGTCCAGTGTGACAAACTGACTGCTGTCTCTCAGCCCTGCTGCAGTGCGTGGCAAGCTTTTGGTTCTTGTAGCCCGTAAGCCCGTATTCAGTTTTCTGTGATAATGATAGCAGATTGACCACCCCAATTGTTTTAGTATTTTTTTTTTTTAATTAAGTTCTTAAACCTTCCTTAACTGAGCTTGATTTTTTTCAAGGGAGACAAGCAACTTAGCAAGAAATAGCCCCAAAATAAAGCAAGAAATTAGTAAAAAGTTACAAGAAAATTACTTGAAAATAATAATAATAATAATAATTTCTTGCAATTAATTGAAAAGGGGGGGGCTAATACTATTATTATTAATATTAAAATCACAGACGTCTTCTGCAATTATTACAAATTAGTGAAGAGCCCCACGTAATACTAGTCCTGTGTGAATAGGCTTTAACTGATTAATTACCTGAGATGTCAGGAGAGTTCTTCATAAAGCAGTGCAGGAGTACAAACTCACCAGCTTGGCTTGCTCTACAACAGCGACACAGTTCAACAGTTGAATATTTTATAAACAGTATTATAGATCAACAATTGAAATTGCTTCCTCTGCATGACGGTACTGTCACTGAAGAGGAGCCGAATACAGTGGTTGCTTAGCAACATCCGCTCCCAGTGGGAGCAATGATTTGTGTTCGGCACAATAATATTTACTTGAACAGTTGTATTGTCACCGGCGTGTGTTATTACCAGATGTTAAACAGTTGCTCAAACTTGAATCATGTTAATGATGTCATTCATGAGCCCTCTGTTAGCAGCATGAGTTAGTACATTTACACTTTGGGAGGACACGTTTTTGGCTACAGATACGATTATCAAAAAAATCAATGCAAAAAATTTGGATCTATCACATGTTGGATCCTGGGCCAGTTTCATTTGACTCATTATTTCAGTATTTGCATTCAGTTTTTGTTATTTACCATCTAAAACTTTCTTGTGTTTAAACACTAATTACAGCTTGATGCTGAAAAATATAGTTTTAATCTGATAACAAACTAATATGTCCAGAATCACAGATATCAATACAGATATCAATATCTAAATATTTTTATTGTTCCACTTTTTACAGCAGCTGACGCTCTGCTGCTCCATCTGTGACAACGGTATGCCCTGTGCTCCGAGAGGTGCAGCGTATAACCAAAAAGCATACGTGCTCCCAATTAACGGTCCAGCTCCAAAAATAGAAAATCTGTTTGTAGTTATTTTGATCATGGTGGCCCACCACAAATAAATAAATGTTTGGGAAACCCAGCAGTGGGATACACACATAATCACTACTAGAATGCGTTGCACAGCTGCCTGCAGAGACAATAAATAGGAAGCCTGGAAATGACGGATATTGTGGACATGTACCATAACATGCACACACGGCTGGACCGTCTACACACACAGAGGAAGTGTGACTTCATTCTCTGCTCAGGACGCCGTTACTCCATTATATCTATAGCAAATAATTTCCTGCCGTTATATGAATGTCCTCAATGCCGTATGCAGAACCTCCAAAATAAGATTTCGTATTGGTAGCATTCGATAATAACAAACAGTCCCACCCCTAACATGCAGGTGATTAGGTAAAAAGAAATGCATTATGTTTGTGAAATAATTTGCCGGTAATTCAAATATATTTAGAAGTGGCCTGTTAAAAATAGATTTTCCTCAGAAATCATGACATAATTTTGGATCTGTAATGATATCGTAGATCCTGACTCTAGTTTTATTTATTGTTGGATTGAAACCAAATTCTGTGGTTTGGCCTACTTCTAGACAGAACGAACCTCTTAACTTAAGGCATTAGTATTAATCTCCTTGTGATAAACTGCAGTAACTGTGCTGCAGTGTTGTCATTGCTGTGGACCTCTAACTGTGGATTCTCATTTTCGGTGTTCGCTCTGCTTTAGTGCTTGAAACAACTCATTTTTACGCCCTGAAGGCAAGTTTTGACCCACTTCTGGGTTAGGTTGATTGCATGTGTGTGTGTGTGTGTTTGCGCACTGTAAACAGACTGTGGTCTTGATGTCATTGTTGCTTTGGGCGGGGGAACAGGTAGAGGCTCGGTCGAAGCGTTTTACTGCCATCTGTGGCGGGAAGTCAGCGGTTAGTCATCTCGTGGAGACACAAACACAAACTGGAGTTGCTGAGGAAAGCAGAGTTTTAGTCACGCAGAATCTGACCTCCTGTTGAATTGTTGCATCTTGTTTTGTTTGGTCATCAAACTACAGAGAGTGTAATTCCTCCGCGATTAGTTTTGACAAAGAATGTGAGTGTATCCACGCTGCAGGTAACGACTTGTCAGTTTTATGTGGAGAAAGTGATGTCAGTGATGAGCGCGGTCCTCAGGGGGGCAGTGATGTGCTGCTTCTGATGAAAGCTGCTGTTTGTTGGATATCTGACAAAATCCACAGAGCTCCTGACTGCTGGTGCTGTCTGTACTGCAGCACTCTGCAGTTTAGCTGTATGACGTTATAAAGGACAGTTATGTAGGGCTAAAGCTATCAGCTGATTCATTAATTACTTGACAGAACATGGATTTGCAATGGATCATTTTTTAAAGGCCTCCTCTCAAAAATATGCTTTGCTTATAGTTACTTCATGTGGATGTTTGAGCTTCACTGTGCAAAATGATGTACAGAGTGTGACTGAATATTTTTATACGATAGAGACAATTTAACACAGTTCCAGGGTGTGGGGATGGTGGAAGACTGTTTTCATATTCAACCCTTTGAAGCCTTGGCGCACTGACGTTATTTCTTTCAAAAATATGGGGAAAAAGGCATTGAGCAACTCAAAAAGTTATAACCCATTTCACATTTTTTCAATGCAGCTTTTCACATGAAATTTGGATCAGACCGTGGTATTTGCTCGTTAAATCTACACGGATAAAAACTGTAGGATTTCAAAATATGGAAATTATATGCAATGAAGTGTAAGACACAGGACATGCTTAATGAAAATGATTTAGTACTTGGAGAAGCCTCAAAGACGCTTCCTGTATGAGGAAACTTATCTTTAAATCTTGAAGATTTTGGAAGAGCACACTCATGAATCTTGAGAAAGAAATTTCACTTCCAAAACTTGATCAATTATTGTCCTCAGTTTCCAAACGCGCACTGAATTTAGTTAAAGTGATGTCTCACAGTGGTAAACATGGTCCTTTCCCAACTGTTTTGGGAACATGTTGCAGGCATCAGACTCTGAATGAGTGTATATTTACAACAAAAACATTTTTTAAAAAAGTTTATCAGTTTGAAGATTAATATCTTTTTGGGGTCTTTATTCAGTTGAATATAAGTCAAAAAGTATTTGCAACATCATTGCATTCTGATTTTATTTACATGTTACACACATCTTTTTTGCAGTCGGGGTTGTATTAGGCCCTCATTTTTCTTCTCTTTGTGAAAGTATTTGAGAACAACTCATAAATTATTGCAGTCTTGGACCCAAATAAGAGTCTCCTGCCACAGAAGCAAAGCTCCCTCAAGTCTTGTTGGATACTTTTGTCTTTAACAGACTCAACAGCAGAAAGCCTGTGATCCGTGTTGGGTGCCAGCCCATATTTTATGAAAGCTATTTGGAGGACAAAAGCTCCACTTGGACATGCGGGCACTCAGTGCTGTCTCTCAGTTTCTATGGCAGCAGCTTCGGCACTCGCCATTAAAACGTATGCGTGCCTGCTTTTTATGGAATCGAGGACTTCGCTCAGAGAAGTTTAGATATTTGCCTAGTGACCGGATTCACGGCCTGGCACGGCAGCGGCTTGTGCCAGGCGTCAGAGGAAACACAGCCAAGCTCTGTCCTTCTCTGTGCAGAGTTCCTCTTTTGTTTAAATGGAGGTATTTCATGTTTATTATTGCGTGCATGTTACATTTTATAGGCTCTGGCAGCATTGTGATAGGCTGCAGAGAGCTTTGATGATCCCGAGTGATTATTTTACGACGGGGAGCCTCGGCCAAGCTCTCTGATTGGTCAAAGGTGCATTCCAACCTCGCTGATAGTTCCCACAAAGCACCGCTGCCCCTTGTAATATCAGCGGTGGATCAACTGATCTGAAACAAGTTCAACTTTTAACCTGCACGGCTCAGTGTGCAACCAGAAAAACACATTTATAGCATCAAAGAAAATTTCAACATGCTATATTTTACATTAAAGGGAGACACCGCATAGCAAATAGGGTAAAATTTAACCAATATTTTAACTCATTTTTAACTGATACCACCAAAAACGACCCCAGTTGATTGCTTATAGTAAGAAAATTATTTTTACATTTTTTTAAGTTGTATCTTTAAATATGAAATTGATGTATTGTCTAATTAAATATGCACTAATTACAGACATTTCTTTTTATCAGAAAATCCTGTCAGCAGCCATAAACACATTAATTCTCACCATTTTTTAACAAACAAGTCTGTAATAAAAAACCTGGAATAACACTGGAAAGTTTGGTGTACATAACTGCTTCTGAGGCGGAGAAATATGAACTTCAAAGATTTTTATTTTAAATTTCTTGTTTATTTTTTTTTTTTTAAATTTGATTTATTTTTTTTTACAAACTATAAGAAATTTTTAATGAATAGATATCACCATGAAGCACCCCCAGTTGATCACAATAATTTTTGTGATGCAAGTATTCTAAAATTATGTTATATAATATGCATGCGTATTTATGGCATTTTCTTTTCTCTATGTTTCATGTTATGAAAAAAAAACAAACCCAAAATCTCAAAAACATCCATCTTTTGACCAAATAAAGTAAACTAAAATAGGAAATTTGGGATCCCCCTCTTGAATATACTGCAGAAGCTGTGACTCATTTAACCTGTTATGTGCTGTATGTCTAAGTCATTCCTCCTCGGGGTCTCAGCTCAGGATGTTTTTGGTCGATATGCAGAGAAATATGACGTCAGTTTGGGGCAAAAATAAAAGTTTATACTCAGGGGAATATGAAACATCTGCAGTGCTGTTACAGTATCAGCAGCTTTTGGAAACTCACACGGTTCAGGCGTCTCTTTCCTTTTATTGAGAACTGAAACTTTAAGTTTTATAGCCTTCATAAAGATAACTCACCTGTCTGCGACCTCGTGACTTTCCCTAAGCACGTACAGTACATTGATCCTCGCTCTCTGGCAGCTTTTATATAACACACGAGTTGACCATCAGTTGCCATGGCACCCTGGATACAACACTGAGGTGGCGAGCCAAATCTGCCGCTCTGAATCCACTTAAACGCATAAAACTAATGCAACAGGGGAAAGTGTTTTAACTCGCAGTATCTGATCCAGAGATCGAGCGGGATCACGTTACAGTTTGCAGTTGGATGGTTTTGGCATTCCCAGGGAGTTAATGTCAGGTAATGGATGCACCATATGTGTGTCAGTGCTCAGGCGTCCCATAATGCACTCCTCCATCACAGCAGGGAAATCCTTATAAACTAAATTCCAGACCGAAAAACTTGTGTGGTACCAACTGAAATGTGTCCTTAACTCTGAGTTTCTAGAACTTTTCTGCACCATAAACCTTCTTTTTTAACTTTTATTTTGATCAGATAGTCCCTAAATATCTGTCTTTAGATCAAGACTTTACCTTTTTGTTTAGGATATTTTATTTTGGGCAGATTTATTGTATTGCATTCAACATTTGAGAAATTAAGCTTAAAACTTAAGGATTTAGGGGAATATATTGTTAGAACTGAAATATAATTAGTAATTATCATTAGTGTATAATCACCCGAAACAAATAAATGTTGTGTTTTCATTACATTAGAATAAACCCTTAATATCTACATATAAGCAGATCCTCTTCTGTGGAGTCCGCCATGTTCCTCTACAGGAACCCAGAATGAACAAACCAAAACTCTCAAATGGGAGGACTTGCTGTTGTTCTTTGTCTTACATGAAAGTGAACTGATTATTTTTTAATCATTATTTGAACAAAACAAGATATTTTAAGACTTCATCTTTTGTTTTTAGGAACTCGTGATCATGAAATGTTTATTTTCCAACTATTTTTGACAATGAAACAATGAACTGATCAGTGATCTGCAGATGAACTGATGTTAAAGATAATAATTAGTTGCGTTCCTGTTATAGTTCACACATCTGAGTAGAAGCAGAGACTCCCGGCTTTGCCTCGGGGTCGGAAGAATTTGTTATGTAATAAAGAGAGGAGGCAGATAACGTTGTTTCATAATCAGACAAAGACTCTGCGAACTGCTGTCACTTGAAAAAGCTCCTAAACCCCTTCAGGGCTAAAGACACTGAAATGACGTATTAAACCCACATTTCAGACAGTGAGAGGAGTGGCAACTGTCTCGTCTTCTCACTGTCAGTGTACTGAACCCAAAACACAGCGTTTTCTTTACGTCTGCTCTGAGTGATACTGTATTCGTGTCGCTGCTCATACAATGCACTCAGTGTGCTTTGTTTGGGGAGGCGGAAGACGTCTGGCAGAAACAATTGTCATTATTTATTTCCTCTTTTTCAAACTGGGTCATACAGAATGTTTTTCTCCCAGCGAATCTGCATTGCACAACGAGTGGATGGTAATGTGTGGAGATGGTTCCTCGTCACATCTGACAGCCTCCTCTCTCTCTATCTGGTGGCTCACAATGGGGACGATTGTCGATTAACACAGAGACACTTTGAATGACAATAGTTGAATCAGCGGCGATCACGCGGCTTTCATTGAGCTTAAACATGAGCCGTTCCATACAACAGTCACTATAGTTTGTTAATAGAGTGAGAAGTGTCAGTGATTGAGTTGTTAAGGTCGAATATTAGACTTAAAGTTTGCTTTAATCCCTCACTTCAGTCCTAGTTTGCAAAGTCAGAAAACTAATTTGATTATCTGAACATTGCAAAATAAATAAGATATATGTGAATTGTATCTTAATACCACAGGGGTTTTCAACGTTTTTCAGGCCAAGGACACCTCAGCTAAAAGAAAGCTACATTAATTATATGAAACTAAGTTATATATGAACGAGCCCTTTAATTTTGCATGCAATACTTTATATTTACAATAATTTTATGATAATTGATTTGTCACTTTTAGTCATTTTTTAAAGAAAGAAAAAGCTAAGTATTCTTTGATATCACCCTCTGCACTCTAAAAATCTGCTGCATCTTACTTTTATGCCATTACAGACAAAATATATAAAGTTTTTGGACTTTTTGATAAAATTAGATTTTAAAAGGCATGCTTTGGAAACGCTGATTTATATTTTTAACTTTCTATTTTTAACTTAACTCTTATATTCAATCAATAAAAATAATAAAATAATAATAAAAATAATAAATAAATAAATAAATAAAAAAAAAATAATCAATAATAATGCAATAATTAGTTGCAGCCCTAAAGTATATTCTTAAAAAACAAAAATAAGCCTTGTGCACAAATAAGCCTTGTGCACAGCTGTGCCCCTCTCCAGGGTGCCAGCCAGTGCAGGGTAACAATGAATCAAAGAATTTAAATTTCCAGTGCCGTCTAGGATGCTCAGATGCCACTTATTTATTTAAAGTTCACATATAAATACAAATAAATTAAATTAAATGTTAACTATTAATAAATAAGATTGAAATTGAGCACTCTGGTGTGCGCTGGACATGTAATTTCTTTGATAAGTTACATCTCTGTATTTTTTTAATCACTGTTGGAGAATTTTTGAACATTTTGTATGTAACAAAATTGACTAATTATTGAAAGTAAATTAACTCCTGCTTGTGTTTCTGTTAAGCTCCATCGATACTTCTCTAACTTCTCTAATTGCTGAATCCATCTTGTCCAGCCTGTGTGTTGAAGAGTTAAAATGACTCACGTGTTTCTCAGCATTCACACCAATTAAACTAAATATTTGAGGTGCTGGGAGACAATAACTCATTCCCATATAGTGGGAGGAGCTACATGCTGAGAAGGCTGAGGAGGTGTGTGTGTGCTGGAAAGGTGTTTGCGTGTGTGTGTGTGTGTGTGGGAGACAAAGAACTTCCCCCTGATGCTGAAGGTGGAGATTACGGCTGAACACACACCTTTTCTGATTGTTGTTTGTGTGACCGTTGGCCTGCAGTCCGCAGTACCTGCAGGATCAGGTAGCTGCCGCGCTCCTCTCTGCTGCTCTGCACTCCTGTCTCTCTGGATGGTCATTTACTGGAAATGGATTCTTCCTGACTTTGGGAATTACCTCTTTACACTTTTTCTTTCATTTACTGACCTCCGACATTTTTTTTTATCTGCGGTTTGGGGAATTTTTTTTTTTGTTTTGTTCTGTGGAAAAATGTCCGTTTTGGTCGTCTGTCATCCTGGCGCAGCTGGGACCTGCTGCACGTGGACTCAGAGATTCCTGAGTCGCCTGCTCCTGATGCGAAACCAACGCCGACTGACTGTCAGGTGAGACGTTTCCTGACACGTCTGTGCAGTGCGGAGACTGATGGTGTAGGTTAATGACGTCACATTTCTTGCCGCTTTGGTTGGCAATGAAAATAACATGTATATGTATGCAATATTTTCAACAGTCAGTTAATTTTCCGCAACTATTTTGACATTTTTTAATTGTTTCGAATTAAAAAAGTATATATATATATATATAATTTAATTTTTTTTTTATTTAGTTTGTATTAGATTTATATTTTGATTTAATTTAATTATTTTATTAGATTTTCTTTACGAAGCATAAAAAACCAAAGTAATGCGTATGTGTCACAATGGCAATAAAACACTTGTACAATTATTTGATTATTTAATTTCTTAAATAAGGAACTCTTCCTAATAAAACATGATAGTAAACTGAATATATTTGGGTTTTGGACTGTTGGTCTTACAAAAAAAGACATTTAAAGATGTCTCCTTGAGCTGTGGGAAATTAAAACAGGCCTTTTTCACTATTTGATCTTTTATCTGAGGTTTTACAGACCAAACAATTAAGCAATTAATCCTAAATGAAAAAGATCATTATTTGCAACTCCATTATGTTTAAGTTTGACTTGTATTCATCTCAATTTAATGCCGTACACAAAAGATTTGGACCATTATTCTTTGTTTTGTTTCTCATTAATCTCATCTGCTGAAAGTTAAACTGTGTTTGTGTATGTGGGCGATTTGTGGGTGAAGTGTCATGGTGGCGAGAACGATGGCGGTCCAGTAAAAGAAGCCTTGTTTTGACAACTCATCTCTCCCCTCGGGCTGAAAGCCTCTGTTTGTGTCGCAGTTGTGCGGCGGTCATCAGGTCTTCATCACTGGAATGGCCTTGAGACGTGCAGTGTGTATGTAGGGGGGGGGGTCATTTTAGTTTCTGTTTCCTGGTTGTGAACGTGTGTGTGTGCGCGCCTTGTGTCGGTGTGTCCAGGCTCTCAGGAAGGTCAGTGTCACGCTGTTTTCCCATCGTTAATCAACCCACCTGATCAAGAGGAGGCGTTATCAGTTGACTAACATACAGGCGGTAGCAGGGCGCAGTGAGAGCAGAGGAGGGGGGTCTATTTTAATACAATCCCTCCCCATTTAAAGATTTTCTCCTTTCCAGGCCAAGGTTAACGCCACAAACCACGGTGATAAGATAAGAGTGTGAGGGGACACAAGGCTTGATATCGTTAACCTGACGGGCCCACTGCACAAGTCACGGCCCCCAGAGCGAGTAGCTTAGTGACAAAGAGCTCTGGATCCGGCTGCCCTCTGTCCTGACTGGCAGGTTTACACAGGAGGCGCACGGGAAACCTTGTAAACATAATTAGTTAGGCAGACACGACTAAGAGCGGCTCAGTGTTTACTATGAGGGTGTATTTGCTTCAGTTTGACGTGAATCTTTTCCGTTATATTGCGTGTACAAATATAATTAACTCTGAATGAAATGCTAGAAAGTTTTAGGGCTGCAACTAATGCCTGATATGCACGAGCAAAATTTGAAAAGACAAAAATCTGACGCCCTCTCACATCTAAAGACCGTGAGTTTTTAGTCACAGACTGTAAACATCCTGCTCCTACTGGAAAATGTTACGCCAAACTCCCTTTAAGAAACATAATATTTTAACAATTATTTACGTGTCCTCATAAACACATAACTCTAGAAACACAAAATAAAAGACGTTACATGGCAACAGTGGTCTTTTCAATTCAGCATCAATATAATCGTTAAAGATAAACTGTATTTGGGTCCAAGCTTCACTTTTTGGATTTTGTCATCTGAACTTGCTGCCAGCCTCTTTTGGTTAGTGGTGCTACTTTAGTGGGAGAACTCTGTTTCAAAATTTAGGATTCCTCACTAAAATGTGTGCTGGTTGGTGGATCAGATACACATCAAATTAAACACAAACTCATATACACTCCTCCTTTTCCTAAACTACAACTAGATTCCCTTTGAGATCATTTCCCTCCGTGCTCCTGGTGCATTATATTGCACCAAATTTCCTTTAAGGAATATAACATTTTTATAATTCCTTATGTGTCTAAAAAACACAAAACTCTAGAAACACAAGATTGAAGATGACACATGTTGACAATATTGTTGTCAATTCGGCATCAATATAATCCTTAAAGATGATCTGTATTTGCCTACAAACTTTTAGGATTTTGTCACCTGTAAATATTAAGATTTGTCACAAAAATAAGTGCTGGTTGGTAAGTCAGATACACGCAGAATTAAACACAGATTTTTTTGTCCACTCCTCAAGTTTCTCCTCCTTTTCCACAGTCACAGAGATCTGAGTTATGGTTTGATGTAAGGCTGGCATAACAATCTTTTTTTAGTTTTATTTTTTGGATGAATTGTTTAGTCTACGAAATGTCAAATAAATTGAGCAAAAGTCTCGGCTGAGAACACAACAAAAGGTCTTCCAATCTTTTGTTTGGTATGACCAACGCTCGAAATCCCAAAGATAATCACAAAGACACTATTTATAAATCTGCACATTTAAAAAGCTGGAACAAGAAACGCTTAATGGATTATCAAAATAGCTGCAGGTGAACTTTCTGTCAACCAATTAAATAATTTAATTTCTACAAAGTTTACAGAGTTTTTAGTTTTCAGTAGAGGCAGACGGCCGCCCACCACAGAGTCTGGGTTTGCTGGAGGTTTCTGCATCATCAAAGGGAGTTTTTCCTCGCCACTCTCGCGTAATGTGCTCCTGGTGGGATTTGTTTGAAATGTTTGGTCTCTGTAAGTTAAACGGTCTAGACCTGCTCTATAGGAAAAGTGTCTTGTGATAACGTTTGTTATGATTTGGCGCCGTGCAAATAAAAATGGACTGGACTCAAGTTGACTTTTTCTGCTCCTGGAGGAGGTGGTGTGCCTGTGCTTATCTCCTGGGGATAAGCAGCTTATTAAATGTGCTGCAACATGCGAGTAAACAAAGGGAATTTCCTGTTTGGTCATTATCGGGGCATTTCTTGTTCCTTGTTTTGACCAGCCAGCCTGGCATTGTTCAAGGGTCTCCAGGCAAAACAGCGATCTGAGATAGTGCAAAGAATAGTGGACCGACTTCAAATATGAATAAAGAACAAAGCGTCCCGTTAGTTTACAGTCATCCTGTAATTTCTTGGATTTTATTCTGGAAATTACATGGACTGACAGCAAATGTTGCATGAGTAGTGCGTGGTTTGGAGTTGAGGACCAGGGTGCTCCCTCCAAGCTGTCACCCTGTCTCCGCCTCCAAATATTCAGATCAGCCACTTTTTTTCTGGCCCCGGCCCTGCCTCCTCTTTCCTGCCTGACACAATGAGGCAGGATCCTCCTGGTTGCTATGACTTCACTCCAGTGTCTGTATGAAATGCAACCACTGACTGTTTGGACACCAGGACAGGACAGAGACACGTCCCGCTTCAAAGAGACGCTGCTGTCGGGCTCTGCAGGACTCAGCAGCCGGACACCCAGAACCCGGATTCTGTCAGCTGGAACGGGGCGCTTTTAAAAAATGAGGTTCAACACAAGTCTCTGGAAGGGGGACTAATAACGTGGAGGTGTTACAGTGGTCTCTCTCGGGCTGATTCGGCGTCATAAGTCGGGACAGTGTGGACGGGTGTGTTTTTCAGCAGAGACAGAGGAGGCTAGAAGTTGAGAGAGAGCAGCAGCTGGTTCCAGAATGGGCTGTGATCCATGAATCCAATTGAAGGATTAGGATGGTTTTTGTTTCTTTTGACATGCCTCTGGCTTCAATGGTGAGCACTGTTAATGTGGTGGGAAACTGCTGGTAGCTTCTACCCCTCTGTCCTTTTTAATTACTGCTTCCCGTCATTTGTCTCTGACAATCTGGTTTCTTGCTAAAGTGATTTCCGAGACATTTTCTTTATCTGTGACTGCAGTCTGTTTGCTGAAAAACCTTCCTGGAAAAGCCACAGTATCTGTTTTTTCTGTCTTTATTTCACCTGTTTTGAATCTGGAGAGGTGAAAGCCAGCTCTTTGCTTAACACAGACATAAAGGGATAGTTCAGTTTTTTTTGAGTGGAGTTGTTTGGACTGTTTATCCATAGACGTATATTACAAACAGCAGAAGCCGCTCGGCATGCCCCCAGTTTGAAGAAGCAGCCTGAAGTTCGACACAGAAGCTAAGCGATCTGCTGCTGCCCCCCCTTAAAAAAAAAATAGTGTTTAACCCATTAAAACCTGGTTTCAGCATCTATTTTCTTGTGCTGTGTTCAGATGCCCCTCACAAGCTTTTTAACCCTTTGAAACCTGAGCAAATTGGTTAAAACGTGGGGGAAAAAGGCAAAGACCAATATGGCAAAAAAATGTCCCACTAATTGCAAAAAAATGAGTAAAAGGTGACAAAGAAAATGACCTAAAAAATGGGAAACGTCCAGAAAAACATATTTATAATCATTATAACTATGCATTTAAGGTTATATTATGGGAAAAATATCCATATAATTTATTAATTTTCTGCGCTTTTTTTCAGGTACATTTTACTAATTTCTTGCTGTTTTTTGAGCCATGTCGTCGTGTTGCACGCTGCCCTCTCGTCATGTTTTTGAAAGAAATCAGATCAGTGTTGTTGTTTTTTTTTACTGCTATACCTTAACGTCAGACAGTGGTTTCCAGTGAGAAGATGAAACCTTTATATCGCTCTCTTCAAAGCCAGACTCCACTGAGAAAGACAGTAATTTTACATTGCTGAACAAAGGAAATGCTGGTCTGCTGCTGCCTCGAACAGTTACTTAGATTGTGTAATTGTGTCTCCTTGGTGTCTGAAAGGGTCAGTTTGGATTCACCAAAGTCACACAATAACACAAACTGAGTAACTGATGGAGGCAGCAGTAGACCAGCAGCTTCTGTGTACAGTGAGCCAAAAGGTTTTTATCAATGGTGTCTAACAATCAGAATCAGACAAGGATTTACTGACAAGCAGGTTTTCACTTACAAGATATTTTCTTTGGTGTTTGGTGAAAACATTAAACATATAAATAACACAAACACAACACAAAGAGGCATAAAAATAGTAATAATAATAAAAAAAGGCAAAGTACTGCAACACTCAAGGACTTAAATATAAAATAGAAAAATTCACATTAAAAATCTGGTAGAGACACTTTAAAAAGTACGATAACATGATAAATATGCATAATGCAGCTGTGTCAGAATACAAAAGCTGTACCGTTTTGTGCAGAGCTGTGCAAAACTGTTTGGGGGAATGTGCAAAAGTTCACAGTAGAGCAAATATACAACGTACAAGATGCACATAGATGGGAAACTAAAGGCACTAATGGCTTTCCTGTCAGAACGGGCTATTTGACATGTTAAACAATGAAAATACTCAGTAATGCATGCACTTAATGTTTTATTGTTTTTTTCAACATTCTTTTAGATAGCTAAATAATTTGACTCTAGCAGGCTTCTCCAAACTGGTGATGTGCCGAATGTCATCTACTGCATGCAAAACGCTGACAATTTCTCGGACCCTAATGCAACACTACTTCAAAAAATCCGAACTATCCCTTTAATTAACATGGTTTCAGTTTGCTGGTGGTGTGCTGTCAGTGCCACGGGGTTCAGGCTTTCCCTGTTTGTCCTCGGAGACTGAGCACTTCCTGACACCTGTGTCCTTGACCAGTCGGCCCAGATTTTCCCCCCTTGAAAAAAAAATCCCCTCAATGGCTCCAAGCTCGTTTCCCTTTCGCTATGGCGACTTTAAATGTGTCCCCTTTCACTTTAGTTTTTGTTTTAAAGCCAACATGTCTGTTTGCAGTTGGGTCACTCTCCTCTTTGGTAATCATTAAAGAAAAAAACATAAAAGGACTAAAAGCTGTTTGAAAACCTGCAGGACCCCCCATTCAGATTTACTATCTCGTTATGCAACTCTGTGTAAGCCACTTGTGTGCCTTTACTCCACTTAAGTGGTTACACAAGGGTCTGCACATGTTCTTCCTAAAATGGGAACCTGTGTAATGCAGAACAATTTGACCAGAGGTATTCATAATATTTACATTTCAGGTTGTTGCATAAACATGTCACAAACCGATATACTTTGTCAGTATCTTAAGTGTAATGGAAGTTGTTTACTTCTAGTAGCAAAACCTCAGAAGTTTTATATCCAGTCTGCTTGTTGGTGCAGTTTTTCTTAGTTTATTCAAAGCTTGAATTTGACAGTTTTTGTTTGGTTTTCTTGCTAAACGCTCTATAAACAGTCTTCTTTCCATCCAGCCACCAGAATTCGGACAATGGAAGAGAGGGGTTGATAAAAATGTGGATGTGCCCCTCTTTCAGTTATTACGTCATGCTTACGTTTATGTACACTCAAATGCAAGGGAATGCATCTGCCCAGGCTCTCTCCGCCCCTAAAACTATATATAAACTACAGTAAATAAAAGACAACAATAATGAGGAATCTCACAGCACTTTAAAACATGCAAAGTGCTCGCTGTTCAACAGTTAAAACATTTAAAGTGCTTGCAGTGTGTCACATTAAAACTACAAGCAAGAACATTGAAGATTTTTTTTTTTGCTAGAGACTCTACGTAGATATACAGAGTCTAAGTGAGCTGAGTGAGCAGCTCTGATTGGTAGAAGTTTGCAGGGCTGCAAACTTCTTTGCATGTTTTGTTGTTTAGACAATAATGTAATCTGTTTTTTTTTTATTACAATCAGTATTCAAGGCTAATTTCTGCCTGAACTGCCAGTGGTGAAGATGCATTGTTGGTAATTTAGCTGTAGAACGGGTTGAGTAAAACAGATCTGTGTCTGCTGCATTGCTTTTTATACTTTTTCTTTCAAACTGACCATCATGAGTGCAGTGCTAAAGCAGTGGAGTACTTTTTGAAGTGTGGATTGTGCATTTGCAATACTGCAGTGTACACAGCATTTCAAAATGTTTCATTACATTAGCATTCATTTGGAAAGCCCCATAACGAATTTAAAGGGATAGGCATTTTCAGGAATTTACATGTTCGAGTACTTGCTTTAAATAATTACAAAGTAGTCGTGTACTGGCAAAAAAAGAGCTCCTCCCCTCTGAGCCAGTTCAGCATCTTCGCACGAGTTAACACAGCACCGGCGACTAACAGCGACAGAGCGGTTAAACAGTTTCAAAAAACTCAAACCAACACCGAAACGGTTCGTCATTCAGCCTGTTATGAACTGCTTGGTAACATCAGCCGTGTGATGCTGACAGTTAGCCCTGTCACTGTTTGCATATCATCAACTTTTCCCCAGCAGGAATCTCTCACTACTGCAGCAGTTGTCTTTTCTTCACCTGTGGACAACTTTCTCCTAAGTCTTACACATATTTGAAGATGTGCATGATCCTCCATATTAAATAGTAAAAAAAGTAGAAATTCATGTTCACATGTGGGAGGTTTGGTGGTGATTACTCAATACGTTGAGCAAATACTGACGTGAATGAATCCAGTACTCAAGTTTGTTTGCCAGCAACACAGCAGCTTTGGGCAAAAGTGTTTTGCATGCATTGAGAGAGAGAGAGAGAGTGTGTGTGTGTGTGTGTGTGTGTGTGTGTGTGTGTGTGTGTGTGTGTGTGTGTGTGTGTGTGTGTGTGTGTGTGTGTGTGTGTGTGTGTGTGTGTGTGTGTGTGCAGTAAAAGAATTTTGTTGGAATGGCGGCTCAGTTTCAGCATCAGTGTCAGTGTCCTGGAATGTGAGTTCCTTGTCACTGTGCTTGCGAGACGACTCTCAGCAGCAGATTCCTCACTAACAGCAAAAACAACTGCTTCCTCAGATACTGAGGTGGCCCCTGTTTGTTTGCTTTGCTGCTGCTCGTAAAGTGGACAGAGATTGCCTGGGTGAGGGTTCGCGGCCGAGCCCGCTGACAGGGTAACAATGGAGGGGGGAACAATGGCCAGACTCGGGCCGTCTGTTCTTATGGAACAACCTCCCGCCTGCTCCTTGTGATGTAATGAGCATTCGCGGCGAGGAAGTGGCCGTCCTTCCCTCTCCTGTTTGTGTCTGATCGTTAGGACAGCTTTAACGGTCCTGCTGATGTCATCCCTCGCGTAGAATTCCCCTCTGATTTCCTGTTTGTCCTGTCCCTGTATATTTCTCTCTTTCCTTCATTGTCTCTTTCCATCCGTCTGACTGGAAACTTTTGTCCTTCCCCCTTTGAGGTGACAGACTCACTCACGCCTTTCACTTACTGTTTTCTTGAACAATGTGTAAATGTTTCTCTCTGTCGTGCAGGGTCAGGCTCGACGGAGGAAGAACATGACAGAGTTCCTGGGAGAGGCAAATATTCCTACCCCGGATGCTCTGGGACAGATGGGCGGCTCGCTGCCCGGCATCGGGGCTGGTCCTGACAGCTGGAAAAACCGTGCCGCCAGC
The DNA here is from genome assembly GCF_008729295.1 of Plectropomus leopardus. Taxonomy (NCBI): domain Eukaryota; kingdom Metazoa; phylum Chordata; class Actinopteri; order Perciformes; family Serranidae; genus Plectropomus; species Plectropomus leopardus. The sequence goes on from NC_056470.1 coordinate 31,591,744, forward strand.
CGCTTCAGTGGCTTCTTCAGCTCCAACGCTGGAGCCGGGCCCTTCGGAAAGGTAACACTGATCAGACAATCACGTGAAATACAAGATTAAAGGAAAGCTGTGCACTTTCTCTGGGCTGTTAAACAAGGATTGTAAAGCTCTAGGGGGCAAGTTTGTTTCCCAGACTTGTCTCAGATTTAAAAAAAAAACATTAAAAAGCAAACAGAACAGTAGCGAGCAGCAGTGGGAGGAGGTCGGGAGGTCATATCCCCCGAGCTCTGGTGAGGTAATTTCCTTTCAAAGACTCTTGTTGGCTCACTTGCTTCTCTGGAAATGAGTAGGTGGAGGAAAAGCCTCACTCAGTTCTATTCAACGTCTGATTTTAAAAACTCCCAAAAGAAAGCATAAAGGAATAGTTTGACATTTTTTGGAAATATGCACATTCATTTTTTTGCAGAGTGAGATAAGAAGATTGGTACTTCTATCATTAGCATAAAGGCTGGAATCAGGGGAAACAGCCAGCCTGGCGCAGTCCAAAGGTTACATAATTAAAAGCTAAAAGATTTGGGATGCACTCAACAACAACAACAATTTGGCCGGTAGCCGACACGGACATTTTATTGTCTTCTTTTTTTCTTTTTGTTGTTATTTGTTCCCCCTTTTGTGCCAGAAAAAAACAAAGAAACTTCATGATGAACAATAAGATAACATAAGATATAACTGTATTTATCCTGAGAGAAACTGCTTTGCAGCATTTGCAATACAAACATCAGAGAAGTGCAGGTACAAATCAGGATTTAAAGTAGAAAAGCAATGTATAGGAAAGGTAAAATACAGTATATAGCAAATTTGAAACTAAATATGACACAACCGTAACTATTTTATTGTCTTTCAGCCCTTCATTACACTACTTTTGATGAGCACAAATTTGTGAAACAGTCTTTTTCTCATGAAAAACATCTTTAAAAAAACTTCTTTAGAAGCGTTTCTTTCTATACAGAATACATTATAGTTCTCTCTCCAATATCTGTTTTAGATCACTATAAAAACATTAACACATTTCTCTTTTAATCGCTCATTCTATTCAAGTCTCTAGCCAAAAACAAAATTTTACAAGATAACATTTGGATGCATTTTGAGAATGTTATAATTTACCTTTGCCCAATACTCATTTTTACTGATTAGAGCTTGAACGCATCATTATGTAAAAAAATGACTTTCCTCCTGTTGATGTCGTCACGGATTTATTGTTCACAGTTTAGCATGATCATATAGGGTCATTGGTGAGTTTTACTGTCATCCAGAGGAAGATCTGTGCTCGTCCCAAACATTTTTTTATGTCCCCGGGGTGATTTTGTTTATGGCGTGCCTTGTTTTTTAGCCTGCACAAAACTGATGAGACAAATAGAAAAACATTCACCACTACCATTGGTGAATGGTGAGTGTTCAGCTGATAAATCTGTGCATTCCTACTCAAAATGTCAAAACTTTCCCTTCACTCTTGCATCAGAGGAGCAGAAATAATAATTGTTTGTTGTACTAAAGCACACACACGCCCACACACACTCCCTTTGTACCGCCCATGCTGAGGTCACATCCTGCACAGTAGCAGATGTCAGACAGAGACAGTATCTGTCAGTCACCTGTCACCGCCCGTCTCATCTCTATTCACCCCGAGCGTCCCCCTTAACCCCTTCAGGGCCAGAGATCCTTCACCGGGACCTGGACCTCTTGCACCCTCCATATTGTAGAGAAGAACCACTGTCAGTCCGTTCTTTTATAAAGGTTTGAAAAGAGTCTCTCATCACTTTACTCCCAAATCTGTCATACAATTTCTTATTATTAACGGACATCGAACAGTACTTTTAGGAAAGATTTTAAAACCCACTGGTCCATCTTCCCGCTCCATGCTGTAGCTTTTGCCCCCGCTCCCTTGTCCTCTATTGTTAAAACGGTCTCAAAGCACAGAGCTCATTTTCATAACTACATAAAGCCTGCCAGACCAAACAAAGGGCTGAATAGCAGCTCCTGTTGGATTTAAGAATTAAGGCGCCAGTACGGACAGGATTTATATGCTAATGCGTGGACTCATCTTTACTTACAGTTTGAGTGTAACAATAAATGGACACACAAAGGACAGAAACGGACAGTTAGTTTTGCATCTTGTCTCGCCACTAACCTTGTTCAAACTAATGAGGCCTGTTTTTTTTTTTTGTCTTATCGCAGGAGGTGGACCGTCTGGAGCAGCTCCAGAGCAAGCTCCACTCCTACACGATGTTCGGGCTTCCCAAGGTGCCACGGCAGCTCTCCTTCCACCAGGACTCCTGGGAGGAGGAGGAGGAGGAGACCAACCTGGTCCTGGAGGACAGTTGGCAGATGCTACTGGACAACTCAGAGGTAAAGCACAGACAGGCTGCAGGGTGTGTGGGGGACAGACAGCGAGACATCAGTCATTCATTCAGTACTGGAAACATGAATGTGACTCAGGACAAATAGCATTGAGCTCCAGGTTAAAGTCAAATGCATTTTCAACTGATACAACTTAGGGACTGTTAAAGAAAATTATCTTTTTGTTTTATATGCAACTTATGTTTTAGAAATGGAAATTTATAATTTTTAAAAAAAAATATTGATATAATTTAAAAAAAGTAATAAATAAAAGACAGGAAAAATATATATAAATCTGTGGAAAGAAATAAATGAATAGAAAATATAACAAAAAAATGAAATAAAAATGTAAGCCTGTTGTAAAAAATAAATGTCAGGAAAATGTAACAAAATGAATTAAACAGACACAACCCTCTCACTTTTCTTACTCTCCTTTCTCACTAATAACTTTCATACAGTCGCTTATCAATGTTCACAGTGACAAACATTCACTGCCGTCAAATTACCGTACAGTGCCAGTATGCAGTACATGCATACTGGCATCCTGCTTCCTGATATGCGTCTGACTCTTACTTCCCTATCGTTCGTCTTTATGACAGCTGCTCTGATGCCCCAGAGTGATGCTTACAAAGTGATTACACAGCTGTCAGTTACCGTACATGACTACAGTATATGCTGATAACAGCCACCGCATGCTGTCTCTGGCTTCCTCCTGTTAATGTGTAAATGTCTAATCAGAACAATAATTTCTCCGCTCAGCTGCTGCTCAGTTCTTTTTACCGTATGTACGTTCACCCCTGACGGTTAGTTGCATGAGCCAATTTACTGATGTTTTATGTTGTCCAGTAATCAAGTTAATGGTAATGTGAGGAACTGGAAATATCAGAACAATATATTCTGCAGTTTAAGAGCATGAATAAATGACTGACATGTTTTATTTACGTGACACCTTCCTTCAGGGCACGACTCAACGATTCCTCACAAGTATAAATGCAATATACACATTTAAACAAACACAACACAAACAAAACAGAATCTACATGAAGCAGGTAATATTAAAAAAAATTTGACGGTCTTATTAAATTTTTATCTATCTTAAGTAAATAGGCAAAAACATTATCAAAGAAGCTTTCAATTAAATCCTGAACTTAAACTTTATCTTACTTTTAGGCAAATTATACTTAACATATATATGTTTTTTACATTTGTACTCAATTATTCTAGAAAGATCAAAAGTATAACCAGATATAAACAGCTGAGGTATTAGCACTCTATCACAGTTCTGAAAATATGTAATAAAATACAATGAAGTCACCATTTTCAGTAACAGCTGCTCTTAAAATAAAGTGTGATAAAACAGTTAGCAGAAACACTTTTGCCAGTTAGATATAAAAAAAACAACAACAACTCAAAATTGCCCATCAAAAAAATTGAACTTGGCCCAACTTTTTCTGCAATGAAGTTTTGGTATAAGTCACCTGTTAACTGTTGTTGATTTAAATTTTTACCTTTTCTTTTATTCATTTTTTGGTGTGTTTCCATTGTATATGTTTACATAAAACACTGTTCCTACTGTTGTTTCATTCCTATTATAAGTAAGAAGAACATGGGAAATATTGCATATACTCAGTAAAATAATTTGTGTTTGCAGACGTTGACGAGGCGACAGTTCCACCAGCAGGAGGCGATATGGGAGCTGCTGCAGACGGAGGCGACTTACATCAAGAAACTCCGAGTCATCACTGATGTAAGAGCACTACTGTAAAGATAAAGCACTGATGTAAGACGCTGCTGTACTGAGATAGATTAACACACAACGAACCTCCTGTTAAAGATCTCAGAACAGAGACCAGCTGTTATCGCCGCCCAGTAAACTGCAGAAATATTGTTTTGACCTGTTATATGTGAAGAGATAACCTTTTGTCTTAAAGTCAGCTGCTCATGTGTCCCCCTCTGCAGCTATTCCTGTGCGGGCTGCTGAACCTGCAGGAGAGCGGCCTGCTGACGGAGGTGGAGCCCGCCAAGCTGTTCAGTAACATCCAGGAGATCGTCCGCCTCCACACCTCCCTGTGGAGCCAAGTCATGCTGCCAGTCCTGGAGAAGGCCAGGCAGGCCCGGGCTCTGCTCGACCCCACCGACCTCCACCACGGCTTCAGGACGGTCAGTCGTAATCACATCGTAAATATGTTCCAGTGTCTCTGTGGTACCACAAAGAAAGGGTTAACAAAAGACCACAACTCTGTGGGCCTTTTATTTATTTAGTTTATTTGATAGGAACAAAGTGAATTAACATAACTTAACATTGACTTCAGCCTGTTTTAAACATAACTGATGTTTCACATATAGAGATTATAGCTGTCTCATATTTCCAGGTCCTGACCCTGTTTAGACTTTTAGTAAAAACAAAGACGAAAAAAAAAAGATACCACGGTTATGTACAATAGCAGTTATGCTAAAAATAAAACAAAAAGGTTCATATCTACATCAAGATTACAAAGAAATACACCATAAAGTTACAGTGAACAAAATAATAAAAAAGACACATATCAATGCTACATACAGTTATAACTAGAGAACATTACAAAACACAAATTTTGCTTCAGCTAAACTTTAACACTTTCCTTAAAAATCTTAATTCATTTTATTTCGGTTGGTAGTGAAATAGTAAAAAGCGCTGATATGTTTTTGGCATCTATTATATCTTTGACTTTAATAAACTCGAGAACATTAAAAATACATCATTTTGAAGATGCTTGAAATAAATTGGATGGCTCCTATAAATACTTCATGCTGTATGCAAAAAAATATATGTTTAACGCATTTTCCAAAAGTTTTGTTTACATTTATGAATACGACATGAAAAATGAAGTAGCTCAGTATGAGCCAGATTATCCTGTATGTGTAAACACAGTTTAGAGCTCTACAGTCTTTATTTTCATTTGTTTTGCCTGTATTTCTTATAAAATGATGCCACAAACACTTAGTGCAGTGTTTCCTGTAGACCGAGGCAGAAGTAAATATGTTTTCCCTCCTGCTGATGATGCTCGTAACATCTCTGACGCATGTCTTTGTTTATGCGCTCAGTTCGGCTCCAGGTTCCAGCCCTACATCCGTTACTGCATGGAGGAGGAGGGCTGCATGGAGAACATGCGCACACTTCTCAGGGACAATGAGCTCTTCAGGACCTACGTCACGGTCAGTCCTCTCACGTCTCAAAGCTGATCACCTGCGGTACGCTCTTCGTTAGTCATCGTCATATTTCTGGCTCATTAACCGTTTGGTTTCCTGTTTGTGTCTGGCTCATTCAGTGGGGAGAATCACATAAGCAGTGTAACCGTCTGAAGCTGGCCGACATGTTGGCGAAGCCCCACCAGAGACTGACCAAATATCCACTCCTACTGAAGAGTATCCTGAAGAAGACGGACGAGCCGTCGGCCCGAGACATTGTAAACAGCATGGTGAGGACAGTGCTGGAATGTAACATTTAATCATTTAACCAAACTGGTACTCGAGTGTTTCGATTTTGTTTTACATTAAACTTCAACTACTTGTAGTTTTTAACAAAAGTCCATTTATTTGACAGCTTCACTTACTCAACATACTTTTATGGTTTCTCCTCATTTGTGTGAAGTCCAAAAATACAAAAAAAAATCTACTTTTCATGTAAAATATTGGAAATGTACTACATAAATAATTGTTTTTTTTTAATCTGAAAACAGCGATATTGAGACAAAGACCTGGCATTTAAAGGGTTAAAATTCCAAAAATTAATGAATATTTGACATTTATGATTGGGACTGAGTTTGTTAAAAACTCAATGAAAGTAAAAAAATAATGTTAATGTATAATATTTTTTACAGCTTGATTTTGAAAAGCGCGTTTTGTGCGAAGAGCAAAACGAGGTTGTGTAATGTTAAAGCGGGCCCGAAGGGTTAAGTAAAGGATATGAATGCTTCCTCCATTACCGGGTACGAACGTAGAGAAATGGATAACATCTGCTTTTATCGACACTGAGTGTATTTCGGTGATGTTCCTCCTCAAGGTGGCTGCAGTCGAGGGCTTCATCAACAGCGTGGAGTCCCAGATGCGACAGCGTCAGGAACAGCAGAAGCTGGCCACCATTTCTGCCCGAATAGACTCTTACGAGGCCGTCGAGGGCAGCAGTGAAGAGGTGGAGAAGGTAAGAAAGTAAAAAAAAAAAAAGCCCTCTGTCATATACGAGACTTAATGTGAGATTCGGCCTCAAGCTTTTGTCTTTTTCCTGTCAGATCCTCAAGGAGTACAACCGCTTCGACCTCATGGCTCCCATGAGAGGAATATCACCGGAGGAGACTCGACAGCTGCATCTGGAGGGAGCGCTGAGGATGAAAGAGGGCAAAGACAGTCGGGTAAGACCGACCGCCTGTGAACACGTGACGAGCTCCTCTTATCTTTACACTCAACATCTGGCTTCTCACGTTGGCCTCACAGTCGCCTCACATTTCACATTAAACATTTGACCTTTAGAGCAGAATGACGTGTTTCTGTCAGACCTGAGATGAGTTTATCTCCTGTGCAGATGGATGTCTACTGCGTCCTGTTCACCGACCTGCTGCTAATCACCAAGCCGGTGAAGAGAGTGGAGAAAGTCAAAATCATCCGGCAGCCTCTGCTCATTCACAACGTCGTCTGTAAGGAGCTCAAAGACCCTGGTGAGTGTTCAGATGGAGGCTGGGATGTGACTAGTGATCAATTTTATAATTAAGATGCTTTTTTGTTAAAATTTAAATGAAAAATATTTGAAGATCTGATGTCTTCAAAGGCCTGCAAGTCAAAAATGAAACAGAAAAGCAGGATTTGAGATGCTGTTACAAACAAAAGTTCAAGATTCAGTGATGAATTGATTGCTGAGTTATTAGATTTATGCAGGAATTATTTCAGCATGTATGTAAAGCTTTAAAAAAAATACAAATTTCTAATGGAAACTTCAATAATTTACCAAGATTCGTCTACAGACCTACTAAACCTAAAAAAATTTTCCCCCACTTTTTTGTCTCTTAGGCTCCTTCATCCTCATCTACCTCAACGAGTTTAAGAGCGCAGTGGCGGCCTACACTTTCCAAGCCAACAGCGCCACCCAGGGGCGCAGCTGGATCGATGCAATCTGCAACGTCCAGGTTAGAGATCTTACCTAATGTTTTAATAGGTGGAGCTGGGAGACAAAATGTTGTAGTTTCTCTGCTTAATGTGGCTGTTTATAATCACCCTGCAGAATCAGCTCCAGAGGCTTCACACCGAGGAGGTCCTCCGACAGCAGAACAGCCTGAAGAGATGTATGGAGGGCGAGGAGGAGGAGGAGGAGGAAGACGAGAGCAGCAACTCCACCACAAGCTCTCCATTCCTGAGGCACAAAGACCAGCAGAGCTCGAGGTACTACACAGTACTGCCTTTTATCGTGAAAGTAGTTTTATTGTTCAAAAATAGATCAAAAAAATTGTTTAGGATATGATGTTGTTATTGTGACAAATTGTTGTATTTGCAGTAGTTGAAGTAGATTTTGTAACTGTAGTAGTTTGGTGGTTTTAGTAACTGTAATAATAGTTTTTGTAGTTGTAGTTTCAGTAGTAGTGGGTTAAGTAGTGTTGATGGTTTTCGATGTAGTTAAGTAAATGTATTAATAGTTTTTTGTTGCCGCTGTATTTATTACACTAGTAGCGGCAGTGTTAGAAGTACAAACAACAGAGGGATTATAAAAACACGACGTTCAACAAAAAAAGTACACAAGCATGTAGAACAATAATATAAATATGTAGACATGCTTAGTATGTATAGGTGTAAAAATCTAGAAATATGTGCATTTGTTACATTACATTGTATAAAACTAGTATGTAAAGTTCCAGGGATATAAAAAATATGTATCATGCTACAATGTACAACACAGTGTTGGCTGGAATGGCCAAAAAGGAACGAATAAGCAAGTGAAACAACTCCAGTTGACATCAAAATAGCACTTATGGATGATTTAGTGGCAGTCGCTGTTTTTTTTTTTCATATCAAGCCCAATGATCCAACATACCAACCAAACGTTATCTTTCAGTCAATCGGACGGTTCCACTGAGACGCTGTCTGTGATGGAAATCGATGAATCAAGTGAGCCTCCGTCTCCCAACATGAACCTCGAGGGAATCAGTAAAAAAGACTCTGATGTCGCTCCCCTGTCTGAGACATCTGAGGTGAAGCTGTCTCAGTCCACGAGCCCCCGCAGGATTCACTCCGGTGTTTACTCTGATCAGGAGACGGGGCCCGACGGCGAGGAGCTGGACCCTCAGTGCCGCTCTCTCTCCATGGACAGCGCCTACGGTACCCTCTCCCCCGAATCCCTCCTGAGAGAACTTCAGCCACAGCCAGGCCAAAGTGAAGGAGAGGAGACCGAAGAGGAGGACAGGGAGGTCGAGGAACAGGAGGGGACGGAAATAAAGGAGGTAGAAGAAGAACGGGAGGACGAAGAAGAACAGGAGGAAGAAGAGGAAGAGGAGGAGGACGCTGCCTCACTGGGGTCCCAGCTGTCAGTGGTCCAGTCCTCGAAACCTCGGCGGAGGCCTCGTGTTCAGCCACGACTCCACTGCCTCCAGAGACTCTCCAATCTGACCTTATCCCGATCCGAGGACAATCTGCTGCAGCGCCTCCGCGGCAAAACCCCCACATCCCACACACACTCACCTGGCTCCAAGGCGCAGGCACAGTCACGGTGCACGGACGCGGACACATCAACGCTGCCACACAGTAAAAGCCTGACGGAGCTGGGCAAAAACTGCTCGGAGCTGTTTTCCAGTGACCTCGACCAGTCTGACGACTGCTTGGCCATGAGCATGCCCTCTGAAAAACTCTGCGCCACCCTGAGGAGGGCGGAGGCCAGGCACGGCCAAACGGCGCTCACTGGACCGCACGAGGGTCATGAGTCCCAAAGCGACAGGTCAGACGGGGATGCGGCTCCATCTGCCTGCTTAGAAAGGAAAACCGAGTCAACAGCCACCGGTGATTCAGGCGAAATGTCACCCAAAAAGAGGAAATCACCAGCACAGCACAAGAAGCTGACGCTAGCTCAGCTGTACAGGATACGCACCACTCTTGTCCTCAACTCCACACTCACCGCATCGTAAGTAACGACTTCTTTAATAGCAGTTTATGGATTTACTACATTTAAAGGAGTAGTTTTATAATTTGAGAACGGACTTTTCCCCCCGTTTTCTTCCACATTTGTATTAAATGTTGTTAAAATGATAATAAATGATAATATTGATAATAAAGTATGCCATATGAAAGAAAAAAATAGATAGTATGTCATCCAAAAAATCATGAGAAAGGTCATAGTATAGTATGTTGTCCAAAAATCATGGAAAAACGTCAAAATATAGCATTTCGGTCGAAAATCACAAAAAATACTATAATATAGTGTGTTGTCCAAAAGTCATGAAAAGCGCCATAGTATTATATATGGTCCAAAGATGATGAAAAAATACATAGTATAGTCTGTTTTCCAAAATATCGCAAAAAAGTCTTGGTATAGTATGTTTTCCAGAAAAATCACAAAAAACTGCCGTAGCATAGTATATCATCCAAAACATGGTAAAAAGGTCATATACACTGGGTTATCTAAAATGTCACAAAAAAGTCAGAGTATAGTACATGGTCGAAAAATTATGAAAAAAACTATAGTATAGTTATTAGGAAAAAGGCCATAGTTTAGTCTTTTAAAATATGTTGTAAAAAAAAAAGCTATAAGGAAATATGTTACAACAATGTCAGAAAGAAACTGCCATAGCATAGTATGTTCAAGAAATGTAGCATAATACCTATAATGGTAATAATTACCATAATTATCGCAAAAAACATCATAATATAAAATACCATAACAATTTCAAATAAAAAATTGTTGAACTATTCCAACAAATTTTGATCTAAAATCTGCATTTTTCACGCCATGGGATGTGTGTATTAATGTTGTGCTTTGTCTTTTCTTTGCAGGGAGGTTTAATAACCACTCTTCCAAAGGCTGACCAGTGGCACGTGGGCATAATAAATAACACTTATTTTGCTTAAATGGACTGAATTTCGTGAGACACAAATGCACTCCCTCTCTTGCTGCCCTCTCCCTTCTGGTTGCTTTTTGGACACTTGACCATACCATTTTTGCATTTTGGACATTTTTTTCTGTGCTGTTGCATTGGTTTCCGAATTTCTCGAGTGGAAGGGAGAGGTAGAGAGACATTAACTGCTTGCACTTTGCAACGGAAGTAGCATTATAGGGGCTGGGACCTTAAAGTGGACTGGGGGAGTGTGCACCGGTGTAGAGGTGGAGCTAAATCCTACATTTTCTCCATCTCTGTTACCAGAGTCAAAGAGGAGGGACACTAAGTCTTGAAAATTCTCTCTACATGTGGCTAGAAAAAAAAAAACACCTACGGCGTCCTCCTTATATTTATACTACTCCTGGTTTGCTTTAACAAAAGAAAAAAAATTAAAATTGCACAGTTATCTATGTTAAGTAGAAGAATCACTAAGGGGTGAATTTACATTTACAGTCACACAATGAATTTATTGTTTGCTGTTTTTGTCTGCTCATGTACAGATGTGTGTGTGAGTGTGTGTGAGTGTGTGTGAGTGTGTGTGAGTGTGTGGATGAATGTCGTGTTCGCATGATAACATGGTCCTTGATTCCTGACTGAACCAAAACTGATTCCCATCTCCTGTGAATACGCTAACACAACCAAAGATAGACGTGGCCGTAGATTCCCGACAAAAAGTGCACGCAGATGAAAAAACGACTGAATGTGGGTGAGTCAAGCCGTTTTGAAGAATTTCCTGCACTATTTATATTAAGGCTTAAGTGTGCACGCAATTCTTGAGGCCTAAATGTAACAAAACCACACACAAGTGCACAAGCAAGAACATGGTAATGGGAAAAAACTAAAAAAAAGAAGTCTTGAGTAATGCCTGTGTGTTTATTAGTCTACACTAATAAGAGATTGATCAAAAGGTTTGGGTTGAATATTCTGTAATGAGTGAATCAGCTTTTTGTTCCAGGAGATTTTCATAACATTCACACTGACGTTCAAATCATTGACATTATTCCAAACATCACCCAAACCAAATAGGTTAACTCTGTTTACTATTAGTTGTTTTTTTTGTTTGTGTAATATTTATTATGCCTATGTTTTATATATAAGATATTGTTTATATTGTTTGCTTCCATGACTTGTACATTTTTTTTTTTTTTTTTTTTGTTGACGTAGTCTTAATATTTTTTTTCTTGCCAGGCATGAACGTGCTATGAACCAAAATCATGTGTTTCCTCTTTCAGGAATGACGTTAAAGTGTCTTACAGAATAAAAATGCTAAAATACTTTATCCCTCTTTTAATGGTTTAATCCATTGTAATGGAGTGATTTGAAGGGAAAGGCTGAATCTGAATGGCATTAAGCATTAAAACTACATGGACTAGCTGTACCGCTCTCGTCTCTAATGTTTTGGGTGAGAGAATGTGTTCAGGGAGGTGAAAAAGTGTTATACCACAGAGGTCGTGACCATGTGTCACAGTTATTCATTGCATCATCTTTTTTTTTTTTTTATTGGTCATAATGTCAAGGTGGACGTAGCGGTAAATGGCCTCTTTCACACTGGGATAAGTATTTAAGATTTCACACTAATGAGTATTCACTAATAAATCGATTGAATACTCAATAATTTAAACTGCAAAGTAACTTCTATATATGGCTGTAAGGAAAATGTAAAATAGATTTTTTTTTTAAAGTATATTTCTCTTTGCAATGCACTGTAGAAGTATAAAGACAGAAGTTTTAAACAAGAAACACTATGTATGAAATATGAAAAAGGACAAAAAAGGAGACTGAATATGAAATCATTCATGACTTTTGGACAAGATACTGTGACACTGTTGCCACATTTTGTACGAAATACTATACAATAACTTTTTGGTCAAATTTGGAACGACATACTATTCAATTTTCAATTCAGCTGTATTTATAAAGGGCCTTTCATGTAAAATTGCAGTACAAGCTGATTGAAAATAAAAAAAATATAAACAAATAAATGGACAGTGCAAATACAATATAATTAACAACACAACAAATGAGAACACAATAAAACAATGGATAAAAAGACAGGGGAGAGGGTTTATAAAATATAACATTATGAAAATGCTAAGCTGAAAAGTTAGGTCTTAAGATTTCTTTTAACAGTGTTCAGTGGTTGGGGCATCTTCAGCTCCACTGGCAGGCTGTTCCAGAGGCGAGGACCACAGACACTAAACGCTGACTTCCTGTCATTTTTAGTCCTCACCCGTGGAACAACTGTAAGGCCAGTGTCAGAGGACCTTATTGGTCTGGATGGAGTATACATTAAAAGCATGTCTAATACATATTTGGGGGGTAGTCCATTGAGTGATTTAAACACCAATAAAAGGATGTTAAAATCTATTCTAAAACTAACTAGTAACCAATCAAGGGACTTTAGCAAAGGTGAAATGTGGGCTCTCCTTCAGGTCTTGATTGGTACACATGCTGCTGCATTTTGAATTATCTGTAGCTTTTGGTATGCTTTCTAAGGTAGGTCAGATAGAGGGGCATTGCCATAATCAAGCCTGCTAGTGATAAAAGCATGCACGAGTCTCTCGGTATCTGTCCAGTTGAGAAATGATTGCACTTTGGCAATGTTTCTAAGATGGTAAAAAGCAGTTTTAGTGAGGTTATTAGTGTGGGTATTTTGAGTTAAAGATTTTAAATGCAAGCGAAGTCTCTCTCTCTCGGTTTTGGCCCCTGATAACTAGAACTCTTGTCTTGTCTTTGTTTTTACTATAGTATAACGTTCTGGTCAAATTTTGAATTACATACTATACTATGTCGTTTTCGGACGCTTAAACATGCTATATTATGAGGTTTTTGGTCATTTTTTTGATATACTATACTATTTAGTGTATTGACATGCTAAACTATGTGGTTTTATGTTGTCACATGTAATAGTATAGCATGTCGAAAAAACGTCCAAAAACCTCATAATTTAACATGTCAAAAAAATGGCCAAAAAGGCAATAGTATAGTATGTTGAAAAAAGTAAACTTTTGAACGCTCCTAAAAATAGCTGAAAAAGACATAGAATAGCTTGTACAGATGTGTCATAATATACAAAGTGGAAATAAAGGCCCAACATGAAAAGAAATACTCATAATTTAGCATGTCAAAAAATGGCCAAAAAGGCAATAGTATAGTATGTCGAAAACATTCAAATTTTGACCACTCCTAAAAATGACTGAAACGACATAGAATACCTTGCAGACATGCGTCATAGTATACAAAGTGGGAATAAAGGCAAAAAAAGGCATCAAAGATTAGACATTTCCCAAAAACAGCTAAAAAGAGATGGAAATAGCTTTGAACAACTGCCTTAGACACGCCATAGCAAAGAAAGTTACAAAAAGGGTCATACACATCATAATTTGGCATTTTCCAAAAACAGCTAAAAACAACTGCAACCAGCTTAGCCTGCCAAGGCACATCATAGCAAAGAAAGTTGCAAAAAGGGTCAAAAACATCATGATTTGGCATGTCGAAAAAATGACCAAAAATGCAAGACTATAGTAAGGTAAAAATGTCAAAATTTGACATTTTCCAAAACAGCTAAAAACAGCTGGAAATAGCTTAGAATAGCCTGCCAAGACACGCCATAGCAAAGAAAGTTGCAAAAAACGGTCAAAAACATCATAATTTGGCATGTCCAAAAAATGACCAAAAAAGTAAGACTATAGTAAGGTAAAAATGTCAAAAATTGACATTTTTCATATAAAATCATATAAATAAAATAAAAATGCCATAGTATGTGGCTAAAAATCATTTGAACAATTCATATTCTAGTATGCAAAATAATTTAATATATCAAATTAATGTCGTTAAATATAAAGTTTAATATTTGCCTCTAAACTATAGTGGATTAGATGTATTAAGTAGCAGAAAATGGTTATACTTAAGAAATACAAATAAGCCCACGTCAAAATTGTACTGAAGTACAGCATTTTAGTGAAAATACTGAGTTCCTTTCCACAACTGTAAATAAAGGGTGGATGAGGTAAAGTGTTACCAGAGTGCTGTTTCGAAACACTTATTACTTATGGTCACTCTCAGTTAAACAACATTCATCTGTCCAGTTTAGTTTCTGGGAACTCAGTGAGATCACATATCTTGTCCAGCTGTCTGTCTGGTCTAAGCGTCTGCCTCTGGTTCCCAGAAAGTTCAAATCTGATCTGTCTCCATCACAAAGTGTCCAACACATTAGGGACACGACGCAGGGGGCAGAGCGGGGCCTGATGGCCCACAGTAACATCATGGCCAAGGTGTATTTACAGGTGATTATATCAGCTAATCGGTGGATTACAGCATGTTGAGGCCACACAAGCCCCTAAGCTGCAGGGAAAAAACAGTGCGGTCCTGTGGGATTTTCTGTTTAATCTGGTCCCAGAATGCAGCGGCCCCTCCCGCTCTCACATCTGGCCTAGCGGGATTTACAGTTGTAATCCTCGATTTTAAAACAATTTTATTATGCTTAACCGCTGATACGCTGGACTTTAATTATTAAAATGCAGCTTTTTATTTTAGCAATGAAGTAATTACAAATCCTTGTTCTATTAGCCTTTAGTAAGTAAGTAATGAGGTTGTGGCGTATTCAGCTGTGGCTGCAAGATGACTGCAGGCCGGCTGCAACCTATAGATTTTTGCAGGTATGTCATGTTACCTGATGCGTCTATGCTGCAAAAACGTAGGCTTTTTCAAGTCGTGAATCCTGATTAAAAATTGTTTGTAAATTCTTACTTTGGAGAAAGAGACACAAATCTAAAATGCAGAACACTTGCATACTCTTATCATTTATGTATGTGCTCTGTGCGCTTCTCTGCATGAGGTCTGGGGGAAATGTACACTGCCTGCAGCTGGGGCAGAGATGGGGTTAACACCACCTGCTGTGGCAGATGTCACAAACCATGCTGTAAAAAATGTCCGATTAACACAAAGGGGCACTTTGGCAAATCCTGATTATAGGAGCACTTTCATTTATTAAACTCTGCCAATCCCCTGTACTCTTTTTGAGCGGGGATTAAAACCAGGTAGACACCATTGTCTATCTAAACAATCCCTCTCTAAGCTCTAGCTGTTTCCTGGTGCCCCGGCCAGGCCGGGCTGGCTGGCTGGTTGCCTGCCTGTAATCTCAGTAGGGGCTTATGGGTCACTACAACCACTACACATTCCCATTCATCAACATCATCCCCTTTAGAGGGACTAGGTGATTGGATTTGGGACATGTTTAACAGGGGCAGAAAAAAAGGCAACAGCAAACTAAAGCGTGTTTACAAGACCTGTGCTGTGAAAAGGCCCGCGGACGAGTGGCGGCCATATGGAATGGATACTCCTGTGAACATCTGCCCTCGATCAGTACCATGTACCGCCATTAGACTGGTGGCTTTGACCTTCGCATGGTACACAAGAACATCTGGTCCCTCTCTATGCTCATGGACCCTGGAAACAGCATTTAGCAGACAAGTAACTGCAGAGAAATCCATATGGGATTCTTAAAACTCACTGTGCCACACAGTAATGTGTTATAAAAATCTAATGCAAAACTAATGTTTTATAAAGTCTTTGGATTCAAGATATTTTTTTCTTTAAAAAAAAAAAGTCTTCAGTATCTTCTTTTAAGTCTTTATTTAAAGGGCCAGTCCACTCTCAATTCAAAAAAACATCTTTTTCCTTTTAACTGTAGTATAAATCTCGATTGTTTGGCGTGAGTTGGAACTGATTTGCAACAGATTTTGGCTGTAGACATATCTGCCCCCTCTCAGATTTAATGGAACTATACCACGCTCGGTTTGTAGAAGGAAGAAGTAGTTAAAGGTAGTTTAAAAAAGTTTAAAAAATGAAATTATAATTTGTCTTTGATCCTGCTACATCTTTGGAGTTGAAGGCTGAGTTGAATAAAATCAGCAGCTACTATGAAAATTCCATCCGGTTGCTCAGGCATGTTGCTGCTGATGGCGTCATACAATTCCTGCAGTGCATTTGTTTTATTTGCATCGAAGTCTTGTGTCCTTTCAGCTTGGAACAAGGTCTGCCCATCCAGCTTGACCCGGGATGTTAGGGGTTAACCACATTTCTGTGGAGCTGTCCACAGAGCAGTCACTGATTCCCTGTTGCTGAGTGAGCCTCAATCACGTCTCATCCACAGCTCTCAGTCAAAGTCAGGTCAGCCTCGCCCTGATGCCGGCTCTCCTTCCCTCTCTTTGCCTGTTGCTCTTGGTTTCGTCTCTCCCCTCTAGTCTGACTGGCCGCTCGCCATACACCGTCGCTGGGGATCCTCTCGCAGTCTGCTGCAGTCAGTCCAAACCCACACAACTTTTCCCGATGTTGATAAGTGCGTCTCTATTGTAGAAAAGTCTGCTTCAGCAGAAGGGGCCATGGAGTCGAAAAAATAGAGAAATAAATAAAGTTGCAAGGATTTGAGGAGCTACTGGATGCTGCATCTTCGTGCGCTGCCGTCGTCATAGCAACCTGTGCTATGTGCAGAGCTATGCTATGTGCTAAACTCTGTGGTGCCAAAGTACCAAAAATACAACAGCAACTCAACAAGAAACTCAACAGCAATGTCTCTTTTCAGAAATCATGACGCAGTTACTCAAGATAATCCACAGACCTTGATATGACCAGTTTCATGTAGGAACTATTTTCTTTCTATTAAACCACAACAACCAACCAAATCACTGCGCTGAAGGACGTGTGCATCATGCAATAGTTCCTAAAGTACAATTTTGACATACATGTATGACCATTTCTATTTTGAGCTTCTCTATCCTGTCACTCCACAACAATTTAGAGGAAGAAATTATGCTTTCAACTACATTTCTTTGGCAGGTGTTATGACTCGTAAATTTACAAAACACAACACAGTATTAGAGATTAAACCACTGGTACAGAACATTTTTGGCTTGTGACCCCTCACAAAAAAGCTGTGACATTTTCAGAAAATCGAAGAAAGACGATGTAAATATATGCACTTTACCTTCCACTGCTGTTATGCAAATATTGGTGGTTGGTTCATCGGGATTAGCAGAAGGTTGCACTAATTTCCAGTCAGAAGTCTGAAAAAGAAGAGTACACAACGAGATGACAGAATTAAAATAGTGCCAGTCAAACCTTAAATAAAGGAAAACAATAGTTATGTAATAACGGAGAGCACATTGAACAACAAAAACAGAGTTTTTAAAAAATAATATATCAAGATTTATCTTGTGACCCTTTGGAGGGACCGACCCCAAGGTTGGAAACCGCTGGATTTAACTACCTAAATGTACCTGAAATAAATAAACTACCTCCACCTTGATGAGCTATAATAATAAATGCTAATGGTGCATTATTAATAATCAAATGATTCAATCTCTAAAAATATATCCGCAATTCTGCAAATTTCCACAGAACAAGTACTTTTAGTTTCTATAATTTAGGTAAAATTAGCTGATTTTATTCTGTACTTTAATACAAGGAGAATTTTACATGCAGAACATTCACTTGAAATAGTGAATTTATGCATTTTTGTATTGGTAGTTGTATTTTAGTAAAATATCGGTGCTTCTGAATCACGGCTGATGCTCCCCGTGACAGCAGTATCAAGGTGATAATGTATTGCCAGCTGCTCTCTGGCATAAATTCATTCCGCAAAGACGCGGCATATGCTCGAGGATCAAATGTCTTTATCCTGGTAAAAGTTGTGTTGTTTTCTAAATTGAAAGAGCATAAGGTCCCACTTTCACGCGACAATATAAACTCCTCACCTCAATAATTGTATCAGCTCATAAGAAGCTTACTGTTATTACAATATTGTCTTCTTAAAGCAGCAGCCTAAAACATGAAACACAAATCACCCATTTCTAAATTAAATGGAAACTCGCTCAAAGAGAAGCTACACTAGAGGAGGACAGAGGGATTAACGTGTAAGTCCGGCACATTTAATATTTACAGCACAATCGCACAATTAATCTGACAATGTGTCGTGTGTCTAATACCTGAACTGACTCACTGGTGTGCACCACGTGGAGGAGGGGGGAGTAGGGGGCTGTGATTCAAATGAAACCCATAGAGTCAAATATCTACACAAAAATAACTTTCACTTCAGAACATTTAATTTTTTTTGGGCCTCATTGTGGGAACTATGGTTTATGTTAATGTTGCACGCTGGCTCCAAAAACTAAAAAAAGATCTCAAAACAGGGCCTTGTGCCAAACGCTGCAAGACATTATTGCAATTTAGCCAACTAGACATAACAGGGAGCACTTAAGACAAATGTCTCAAGTTGAGGGACAAATAATGGATACAATAAAGTCCAGTTAAAATCTTAAAAAGGTTTTAACTCAAGGTTTTACGTGAAAGTTATTATGATGACTTAATCATCATCTTAATGAACCCAAGCTGCACAGAAGGCATTACAGCTGCAGCTATTATCATTCTATTATCAAGTAATATACTTTTTATTTTCTCAATCAGTTACTTGTCTGGTCTATTTAATGTCAGTCAGAGGCTCCAACGTGGGTGACATCATCAATATCATATTTAATCTTCCAACAGTCCAAACCGCAAAAATATTCAGATGATCAAAAAAGAGAAAAAAAATCACATTTAAAAGAGATGAAACTGTTAAGTAATTGCCTGTTTTTTGTGTCTTCAATATGACTTGAATGATTGATAAAAATGTTTGCTTTCTGTTGAAGGTAAGCTCACAGGAAAGGGTAGGGTGTAGGTTATTTTTCCAACACTGGTAGGGAAATATTTGAAATGAGGGTGCTATGCATGGACAATGTTAATTGAAAGATGAGGCCAGGGTAAAACTATCCATGAGCTCCTCTGCTCTGTCAGGTTTTGTTCACAGAATTGCAAATGGTGGTCTGAACACACATTCAATAAAACCTAAACATCTGCATTAATAACAATTACCTTTCCTCCCACAATATTTGGCATCCTTAACCCACTTAAGATAAAGACACTCTTACAACTGAGTTCTTTTTATTCCAGTACTCTTATCTGACACCTTTAGAACTTCGCAGATTCAGATGAACAATAAAAAAATAAAATAAAATAAATATATATACACAAAACAACTGACAAATACATATTATCTATAATAATGATAATAATACTTGTTGTCATTATTGTTTTTCTTATTCTTAATAATATTATTGTTGTTGCTGTAATAATTCTTCTTTTTCCACCACTAGATACATTTTAAGAAGAAAACTTTATAAGTAGGCACATTATCAAAAACTGCTCCTTGGGAGTAATTTATGAGAATATGAGACATTCACGATGACTCTTAATAATGAGTGTAACGCGCAGCCTGCGTTAAAAATGGCCTTTTGCATTGCAAGGCAAAAAAGGGAGTTTAGGCCAAATTCAAGCGGGGAAAAAACAAGATTACGGCAGCGACGCAAGTGTACAAAGATAAGATGCTGGTGTTTTTAAAGGGTTAACAGGAGGAGGCGCAGTAGCGGTCAGCTCGTCTGGGTGGAGTGAAGTTTACTACAACAAATTAGCCAACAGAGGACTGACTGCGGTGTTATGGCTGAGTGAAAAATAGCGAGAAGTGGGGAAAAACATCTTTAAATCAGAGACTTCTCCAGGAAAGAGGCGCAGAAAGAAAGCGGTGTTATAGACAGCGAGCTGAGATGAGTGATGTGAGTGAAGAGTCGCTGCTGGATTATTTCTACTCCACCGGAGGCAGCTCAGGCAGAGTCAAAAATGCAGATATACTGAAGACATTTAAGCCCTTTATTGGCCACAGTGACTTGCAGTTACGTGGTAAGTAGCGAGTCGTTGTCTCGGGGATTCACATCGATTGAAATAATAACCCGAAAAAATGGGGAAACGTGGTGTGCGTGGTCGCGCGGCATCTCGGTACCGTGAGATGGCACAAATATCAGCTCACCCCCCTCTCATATTTACACTAAAATGATTCGTGTCTTTTATAACATTCATCAGTGTGCTTTAACAAACAGCTTTTGCGTCCTTTCATTGTTCCTGTGCCGTGAAGCAGACATCTGGTTTGCATTAAAAGCCCCTCTAACAGACCTACAGTTTCAGCAGGAATTGTGTCATTTCCTCCCTCAGGCCAGTTGTAGCTGCCTGGTAACTCAGCACAGGACCATCACTAAAATGTATGACACCCTGCAGTGTCACATGAAGGTCCTGTGGCTCCTCAAACACAGCTGTGGCCCCCCAGCAACATGAGGAATAATTATAAATTCACTTTTTTCCCACTTTTGTCTAGATGATCTCAGTTGTAGTGTTTTTAGTGTGTGGGTCTGTGCTGTTCTCCTCCACCCACTTACTGTACAGATAGTTATGTAACTGTTCTGAATCACTGCTTACAACAAAACTCCTCTCATATCTGGCTCATTTTGACAGATGTTTGTTGAGTGTAGTTAAGTGTTCACCTGGTGAGTGCAGTCTATGGTGGTGGAAGAAGTACTCAGATCCTTTAGGCCGCTTATGTAAAAGTAGAAATAACTATTGTCTAAAAATACAATAAGGCGTAAAAGTAACAGACCTGGACCAAGGGCGTAAATATAGACAGCACAGGGAAGTTGGGATGAGGGGGCCCACGAAGAGAGTGGGCCCTCAGAAACTATGTTAGGGAGAGAACAGGCCCTTGAAAGTAATACACATAGACTCAGACTGCAGTACTGTGAGGAGAGAAAATCAATCAGCAGCAGATTATGATAATTGATGGATATTTACAATGTGCCCTGCTGTTAAAAAAAAAGACTCTTTCTCTTGGGACAGAGGTGGCTGGTGTGCAAAGGTTTGCTTTTGCTAAAGGGGAAAGCAGAGGAGGCGAGTTTGAAGAACTAAGTTGGTCATTTCCCACTTGTGGGTGATAACTCTTTGGCTCTTGTACTCGCTTGGACGAGCGGGATTGCAAATGTACTTGTCAGTGTGGTTTGGCCGTGTAGTTGTCGTTAAGGAGTAACGTGTGTAGGCGGGGCTGACCGGAGCTCCTTGCCATGATGCCGGCTCACATGTTGCATCATGTTAGTTGTACTATTTGTGTAGTTCAACACCCTCTTGCAATATTTGCAGACCATTTTTGTCTTTTCGGTTATCTTTTCGCCTTTATTTCTTTCTGACTTGAAGAGGCTCAAATACTGCCACACTTTCGATTTGAAACCGGAGGGCGAGTCCTCCATTTAAATATCGCCTGTCGCGAAACCTTTGCTTCAACTTAAGTTGGTGCATTGACTCTAGTCTTGGACATGACGTAGGATGTTGAAAACGTAGTGACGTGGCATGTCGAGCAAGAAACGTCAAATGTAAATTACGCCCTCTGCTGTTCGCGATTCATTTTTCATCTCACAGATTTGAATCTTGATTTGACGCATCATTACATCCCTACAGTGTAGACCTACTTCCTGAGTAAAATGGCATTTTACTGCTTATAAATTCAACTTAAAAAAATGTAAGAAGATTGTGCCCTCTGAATTTTATAAATAAAAAAAGTTGAATTTATAAGCAGTAAAATACAACTTTGCTCAATCAGTAAACTTTTGATAGTCATGGTGAGGTATGTTGTGTTTCTAAATGATTGGAATTGTTGTTGGGAAATCTAGCAGGTTCGACAGGATTTATTGAAGCTTGCATTATTTTTAGCCAAGTGTGCCTAAAATAGATACACATCCCAGTGAAACCCTTAAAAAAAACATGTGACTGACTAATGGTAGAATATCTGCAGTTTTATTGCAAAATATTTTGGACCCGGAGCTTGAAATGATTCATTATCTCTCTGTTCAACACTGCTCTTTACCTTTGGCACAGGCTGACACACAAACATATTTTAACCTCCCTAAATGATTATCCAGAGTGACCTTGTATTGCTGTTCCCAGCATGTTCTGTCCAGATGCTATGTCAGCAGTGCAGTTGTTGACAGAGGTTTAGAGAGCTGCCTTGATACTCTGCCATCTGACATGTCTGTCCAATTAGAAAAGTGCTTCCCAGACGTTTGAAGTCTGCCGTAGCATGTGGTTGCAGATTTCCATGTGGTAATTGTGATGATAGTGCTTTAATCATAATTAAGTCCACATGCATGACTGGATGTAGATCTCTAATGGGGTTGCTTTTTCATCAGATCCAAAAAGTGGGGCAAGTGTGTCGGTGCGGGGGGTGGGGGCTGTGCACATTTGTTTGTGCAGACCTTTGGCTAATAAATGACTAACATGTATGTTTCTCAGTTTGGTGAGCAAGGAATTCTTTTGTTGAGACAGATGTAAGTGGCTGCTTCCTTTGGATTTCCTGTTGTTGTTGAGCGGTGCAACTATCTCACTACGAATGTTCTTTCCGTCCACATCAGGAAACGGAAACACTTCAATTGTCCAGAGCTGCGTGCCCATGTGCACCTATAGGCATGAATGGAATACCTATGCCTGGAAAAATTCCTCGCTTGTGTAGCCAATGCGGCTGCTCTTAATCACACAGTCTGCACACATCTGCTCACTGCTGTAAACAAAGGCAGAAAGCGTTATCTGATGAGCTCTATCAGCTGTATGTTTGTTTGGTTCCCACAGGAAAGATTTACCGTAGTGACTCAGGTTGTTGCCTTTGGGAATGCACTGTGATCTGTTTGGATCTTTGCTGGAGGGGAGCATCTTTCCTCTCTATCACAGAAGCAACTGTTTCTTTGCAGGGTGAGCTGCATGTAACTTGGTCAGACCTCCTTCCTCTTAACTGCCTCAGAAACATAAATCAGCAAATCATCCTGCAGACTGAAGCTCATAAACCGCACATCGATTGTAAACAGACCACAGTACAATCTAGCTGCTTCTGTTTCTGCAAATACTTAAAGGGACAGTTCAGATTTTTTAAAGCGGTTTCATGAGGTATTTAACCATAGACAGTTTATGACACACACTGAAGATTTCAGTTAGCAGGCCCTCAGTTTGGAGAAGCAAGCAATTTATTTGCTATCAAGATGTATTTGGCCACCCCAAAAAATTCATTATCATTTAAGTGTACACTATATTTAGAATAAACAGTGATTTCCGGTAAATGAAGCTGTTATATCACTCTCTTCAAAACCAGACTTCACTGGAAGACAACAGGAAACTTAACAAGAAATGGCCAAAAAAACAGCAAAAGATATTGTAAAATAAAAGAAGTTATGAAAAAATTACCACAAAATCAGAAAAAAAGGATTAAAATAAGCAAAAGATTAAAAAACAGAAAAGAAAAAAACCTCAAATGCTGAAATTCTGTCATCAGCCAATCTACCTATCTATCTATCTATCTATCAATCAACCAATCTATCTATCTATTTATCTATCTATCTATAGACTACTCCTCGCCCAGTCTTCCCGATGTTTTCATGAGAAATCAAAACAATTTCCTCAGATTTAAAAGGGTCAAACAGCTTGAGAAAGGCATTTGAACGCAGCATAAGAAAACTGACGACAATCTAGGTTTCAAAGGGTTAATGTTGCTGAACACAGGAGTTAGTGGTTCACAGCTGTCTTGATCAGGTGTTTTGTTGGTGTTATCGTATGACTTGGCCGTTTAAAAGGGTTCGTTCAGATTCGTCAAAGTCACACAATAACACAAACTGAGTCTGGTGGCGTTGACGAGAACATAAATGGAGAACTGAAGACAATAGTGTCTTCCCATGGGAATGGACTGTGACGTAAAGGTAATGTAGTAAAGAATACTCTCAACATATGGTACACTTGAAATGATTGTAATTTTTTAGGTTTTGCTGCTGCCCTGGTCCAGAGCAGGACTTGCTTAGCTTCTGTGTCAGACTCCAGCCTGCTTCTCCAAACTGGGATCTGCCATCTACGATATTTAATGAACTGGCTGTGGATAAGTGCCCCATAAAACAAACCCCACTTCTAAAGATCCAAACTATCCCTTAAATGTGTTTAATCGTAAATCAAACTCGATTAAGGCTTTTATTATTCTCGTCTATTTCTGTCACCCTCATAAACTGGCCGAGTTGAGTTTGTGCCATTTCTTTTTGTCCTCATTTAACATTTTTGGGTGCTGGAACCATTTGTGTTTTACTGAATGTGAGACATTAGAAGCTATGTTTAGCCTGTCATTATTTCACATTAAATGTTTTTCCCTGCAGCTAAATACAGAGAGGAATTCAAGCTCATCATTGACCGAATCGCTGTGGTGAAGTCAGAGAATGTGAGTAAACTCTTCAAATACTTTAACCTTTTGTGGAAACAGCTCTGTTCCCATGTATTCTGTAGTCAATGTCAACACTGTGGTATAAACAGGCGAATGTTTCACTGCTTTTTAATGCTCCATTTAAACTCAGATAAGATAAAATAATCCTCTATTTATCCCCAGAGGGGAAATTCAAGAGTTGCAGCAGTACAAGGGTAAAAGTTGCATGCATGGAAGGTCAAATAGAATAACATATAATAAATAAAAGATCAATGTACTGTGAAAAATAGAGGTACAGTGCAGTAGATGGAAGTTAAAGTGACAGTGATGTTACAAGGTGACACAGTGTGAATGGTAGCAGCAGTTGTGTAGACAGTGCAGTGAGCAGTGCAATTTTTTTATCGTGAAATAGTGTGCAGTAGTAGACCGAGGTAAACTTTGATACAAGGCGCAATATAGTTGAAGTAGCATATGAAGAAGATGGATAGATGTGGTATTAGAAGAATGTCAAAATAAATATTAAAGTGCAAAAGTACATGTTATGTTATGTCATGTCGTGTTGTATTGATGGTGGTTGGCTTGTGGATTTAGGAGGGGTATCAGTGCAGTCAACTGTGACACAACAGGGCGTTCTACAATCTGTTTTTTGTTTTTACAGAACTGTTTGTACCTTCTGGTTTCCCCACAAGGGACTGCAGCTGCAGTTTTCGTTTTACTTGACACTATTTTTATGATTGACATTTTGTTTCACTGAATCCTTTATGTGCAAAGTACCACGTCTCACTAATTATCTGTTCCCTGAATAACTGGACTCAAACGGCATTAGAGATGTGATCTTTATATATATAAAAAAAAATCAAATAATCTTCTTACAAATTCGGTCCCCTTCATCTCCTTATAGAAAACCCTTGAATATATATCCAAATATTGCTCAGTTAAACGTTTAAGTTAAATAAGTAAAAATATGTGTAATGAGTCTGTCACATCAAAGAAAAACATGTTATTAACCATCCAGCCAAATTGTTATCATTAAAAATATTGTCAAATATATAAATTAGGTTTCAAAACTTTGAAAAAATTAGCAGTATTCTTTTCTCTGAGATGCTGGGGGTGTGTCTGCTGAAGCAGCTGAAACTACATTATCGTAGCTACTTACACTAGAGCTTGCTGCATTATATTACATTTTGGTGACGTTCTGTTCACCCCGTGTGTGAGCAGCGAGTTTGCTACATCCTACAAGCTCTCTCAGCTCTTTCAGTCATAACTTATATTGCAATAATGTGCAATTTGTAACATTTTCACAATTGCAAATTAAGGAAAAAACTGGCAAAAACATTTATGTAGTAGACTGAAAAATCAACTGTCAAATGGACTTGCACTCGTATAGCGCTTTCACACTACTTTTCACATTCACCATTCACACAAATTCGGTCACTGATGGCAGAGGCTACCGTACAAGGCGCTGCCTGCTGCTCAGGTTTGTAACATTCATGCACATTCACACACAGATAGAACAGCCATGGGCAGTATCTTGTCAAAAAATACTTTGACGTGCAGACTGCAGGAGCCGGGAATTGAATCGCCAACCCTCCAATTAGTGGACAACCCGCTCTACCTCCTGAGCCACAACTGCTCAGATTGACTTTATTATTCTAGTAGCTACCACAAGTTTAATTTCATTTGAAATTTCAATAATTTATGAAATAAAAATAATACTGTTTGGCGCCTTTGTACATTAATACAATATTGCCATGCAAAATACCATATCACAATGCCGTATTGATTTTTTTTCCAACAACCCTTTTGGATATATAGGAAAAAAAACACAAGATATTTTGAAAAAGATGTTATAACCACATGACAGGGCTTATTCCTTCTTTTCAAATGCGCATTGTGCTATCTGACTTTGTTTTAGGGTGAGAAGTATCTTGTCCTAAAGAAGAAATACAGACAAATGCTGCATGAGCGAGACACCAAAAATCCCGGGACAGACGGTGACGGACAGAGATGTCCGAGCCCAGCCAGAACTCCGGCCACTGTACAGTGGGACACAACGGACGCCTCGACTTCCTCTCCTCCACAGAAGGAACGACAGGACGAGCCGATGTCATGTGGAGAGCCTGACGGTGCTGCAGAGGTGAATTCAAAATCAGCTCACTATTCTTTTTTATCAAACTGTAAAAACAAACTGGGACGAGCTGGTGTGATTCAGCATCAACTTGGGTTACTAAAATGCAACTCTGTGCTATCGCTCCAGCACACAGTGTTCTCTCTGTATGTGAATGACGCATTTATCTCTCAACAGGGCCATCTTTGTGTCCACTTCCTTTTCTCTATACTACCATGTGTCAGCATTTAATGATGGTTTACGCAGAGGAATCCTGTGCAGCAGAAAAATGCTCTTTCACTAAGTAAGCCACTGCGAGAAGAAAGGGAAGGTCAAAGGGCTTATGTCTTTACATAAAGGGCAGCAACATTTACAACTAATGCATAGAAGCAGCGATAAACTCTTGTGAAAATAAACACTGTGCCGGTTAATGCACAATAATCCTCTGAAGTACTTTTACATATTGTTCCTGCAGTAAACTTGAGCGTTTAATCATAGATTTGAAAGATTAAATGTATTTTATGCTGCTGGTTTAATGTCCTCGCACATTTGCTCAAACAGGCACTAAAACAAACATCTATCCACACCCAGATGGTGCTGGGGGGAAAAAAAGAGCGAGCAAAGAGCCGTCTGTTATCCTCAGCCAGCACTGACGCAGCTAAATGTTTGGCCTCAGATCACACACTCAGATCAGGGAAAGTCTGAGTTTATAGCACATTATGTGTGTCCCCCTGTAGGACCAGCAGATCAATCAGAACGCTCTCCTGCAGCCTCCTGCTGTCCAAACCCAGGAGCCCTCGGCACAAAGCAACGGGGACGATGAGCTGGACAAAGATTCAGGGTCAAAGGTGACATTTTGCCTGAGTGAGAGCCAGTGATTGAACACTGGGCTGGTACTCGCTGGCACAAAGTTTCTGCATTATTGCTTTTTGCCAACTCCTCTGCATGCTGTTAATTCTGTGAACTTCAAAAATATGATGCTGCTCTGTGGCTGTCTCCGGTGCAATATGTAGCTCACTTAGACGCTGAAACATTTAGCTGACCCACGGAAAAGTTTGGCAATCAATCAATTGTTCGACTCAGATGAGAATATTTTAGTTTTTCTTTCATACTTCCATGACAGTAAATGGATATCTTTGGGTGTTGGACATCACTTTGGGTTCTGGGAATCGTACTATTTTTAAAAAACTATTTTTTCTGACAGTTTTATATGAAACAATCAAGACAATAAAGAGCAGATTAATTAATAAGGGAAATGAAAAAAACAAAAAAACCTGCTGGATGAGGGTTAGACCCACACTCTTGTATTAAAAGTCACGTCGGTAGTCTTTCACAATAGTACAGAGCAGACAGGCCTATAAAGACCGCAGGCTGGGCCCTGCATCATTTTCGAAGCTGGCCTATGAAAACAGCATTTGTCACATAAATTCACAGCATGCTGTGTTTGTGACGTGTGTTTTAGGTCTCTAGAATCGTTACCGTAAAAACCGTTTAGTTTTTTAGACTATACTCTAGACCAAAATCTCCCAACCAGGGGTACTTGCGACTGAGAGAGTGATGATTATTTAGCGAGCAAGCAGTGAAGTCGAAATAAAAAGTCAAACATAATGAATGTTTGATTAAACGTCTGACACTTCAAGTGTTACAATATGAACCACAGCTAGGGGGTAAAAAAAACAAGCTTAGACAACTCTATGATGTCTGTGATAAAAAATGCACAGAAAATATTCTATCAACATTTAGTTTTATGTAGTCAATACAGTTTAGTCATTTTAAATGACATTCAGAGGATCACATTTGGAACATGGCGAGCGGCGGTGATGACGGGGTACTTCAGGCTACCCGACAGGGTTGTGGGGATCTAGTGTAATAATCACTACTTCACCACCAGAAATCTATTTATTATTTATTTTATTGTACCTAGAGGGCTGTCAAACTGTATTTAGACCCTCAGGAAGGATAGCTGTTGGACAAAATGATGTCTGTAAGGTAAACTAATATTAAAATTAACATTTGATAAAATGTATAGACTACAGACAATACAATATGAAGACCTGTTGTTGAAATGACCTGACACACTGACATTTTTTTAAGGTTTTTTTTTTTAATGTAGGCCCCAGATCTTATAGTGTAAGTCGCCTAATGCACCTTTGTCGAACTGTTACTTAAGCCAAATAACTGATTTAATTTTTTTTCTATTTGAACTTTTTGTGTCTAAAAATAGTAGTTTAAATACTACTAATAGTTTAAAATTTAAGTTTGCCGTATGTGTGCAAAGAAGGACACAATTTGACCTTACATAAAATGTGATTAAAAAAAAAAAAGAAATTAAATACAGTACATTATCTCACAGTTTAACTCCCAGATCAGTGCTGACACTGCAGTGGTTCCTCCTTTACCCACCAGGTGGTGCTGAGTAAATTACCTGGATTTGTAACCCACTTTATGAAGAGTTTGAGTGGGAGGGGGACCCACTGGGGGAGAATCTGCATTTAAATAAAGCGCTCTGTTATTATGTTAAACAGCAACATGTTGGAACTCATTAGAAAGATAATAATCATTTGTGCCCATTATAGAGATTGAGATTCATCCCAGAGAGAGATGTGAGGCTGGCCCTGATGGCCGGCACAATAGACGGATGAAATATGTTGAAGTGTGTTAATGAAGCACCAGCAATCAGATTAAGTGTGTTTGCTTTAGGTATTAGTCACACCATTGAACTTTGTATTTAGGACCCAGTGTTGACAGTTGTTTCACATCAGAGAAGCTACCTGGCTGGTTTCATATGCTCTTCTTAATCTCAACACCTGAGGCTGTTTAAGCCTGTTTGCAGAATATTCTGCCAAAACTTGATAGGAAATCAAGTCCCAATCGCCAGATGAAATTTGGCATGACATTATGTAGAGACACTGAAACTTTACATTTCAACAATGCTGTGGTTAATGTGTGTTTATGTTTAGGTACAAAAAAAGCGTTATGGTTAGGAAAAGATCATGTTTGGCTTAAAATACCCAGTTTTGGTGGCTCAAAGGCTGCTGGAAATGGAGCAATGTCTTGGTAAAAAAATCTTGCTAAAAACTGCCACCTGTGTTCGGTGGCAAAACACACTGATGCAGCAATGACTTGCTAAAACAACCGGTTTTGTTGTTAGTTGCTCTCAAAAAGTGGCCTGCAGCTGTCTTGCCTGGGTACCACCTGTACTTTATTTTGTGGACAGCAGCAGACCACTGCTCAAGACCTACAAACAACAAAAGCACTTTTTTTAATAAGACATCAGGGCATTTTCAGTCATGTTTGTAGCAACCAAATCAGGTATTTTAAGCCAACACATGATGTTTTCCTACCCCCCAACCAAGTGGTTATTGTGCTTAAATAAAACCACACAACTTTTCACAACTAAAAATTAAAATGTAAACACATACATATGAAACCTACATTTTTGACATATCTGTGGTTTGCAGAAATGTCCAATGGCAACATTTAAACTGGTGATTAGCTTAGATGAGCATTTGAGGATAGTCACTTTGGATTATTGTCATTTTCAGCCCAGACTGAAATATCTAAACAACTTTGGGACGGACTGCCATGAAATTGCGTGCAGACATTCACAGTCTCTTGAGGATGAATCCTACTGACTTTGATTATCCTTTGACTTTTAGTGCTACCATAAGGTTGATTTTGGTGGTTTTTATTTAAATGTCTTGACAACTTTTGGATGGATTTCCATCAAGTTTTGTATAGACTTTCACGTCTCCATAAGGATGAAATGTACTAATTTGAACATTTTTAGGTTTATATTGTTGTTTAGACTTGAAAACGCCACCCGAGTTTTGGAAAATTGCAGTTTCTTCACAGTATTTTCTGCCAAATCAAAACCAGATGAATAATTTTTTTTTTTTAAATCAACAAATGAATTAATGCTGCAAATAATAGTTGAAGCCCTAAAAGCAACTAAAGTACAATTTATAAAAATAAAAATGCTGGAAGAATATTTTAATTTTTGTAACCTCTTAGTCTTTCTTTTCATGCTCGACAATGTTTTTTTCTCCCTGTTATTATTAGTCTCCACCAAAAGTGCAAAGAAAAAACATGGACATGTGCCAGAGTGGAATAGGCTGGATAAATACAATCCCTCCACTTTTCGTGTTCAGCACGCTGACGTGTGGCAGTTTGTGCAAGAGACTTGAAAGGCCCGAGTGTTTTAACATCTTGTCTCCGTATGATCTGAGAACAATTTGCAATCAAGTTAAGGAAAGAAAACTCCCTCCTCTCACATAAATCAGCCACAGTGACACTGCTGACCGCCTGTGTTCCTTATTTTTTTGTAATTTTTAATTTTTTTTTTAGAGTTTTTCTCTTCACACCCTTGAGACTGTCGTGGTGACAAAAACACACGGCCCGACTGTAGGCCTGTTTTTTTTTGGTTAATTGTTAATTGGATTGTTATTCATTACCCCTTGTGTGTGAAATCGGCACCTCAGTCTCGCTGCCTCATTACCTCTCTGTCTGTCTGACACCCTTTGGTCTCATCTCGTCAGCTGGAAAACATCACAGCAGTGTGACCAGTCTCTGTGTGTGTGTGTGTGTGTGTGTTCCCTGTGATGCTGAATCACGCTGTGTGACCATTATAACTGATAAAGTACAGCTAACTGTTTGTCACTGCTGAGTAACGGTCATGTGTATTCTGTTTTTCAGTCCGAGTCAGAGCAAGACGAGGAGTCTACGGGCAGTATGGGCTCCGCTGCCGTCGCTGTGAGTACTTTTCCTTCCTTTTCATATAGCTTCCTTATTACAAAGAGTTTTAAGTAAAAGATTTCAAAAATGACCATTAGGGTTTGGTCTTGGGAAAACACATCCACTCTCCCTGTTACTACTTGTGCCCTTTAAAAGGTATACTCAAAAAATTTACACAGTCCTGAGCCATCAGAAGTATGTGACGGTGTATTAATCTGCAGAAAAAGTGCCTGCTGCTGGTATTTTGATAATATTTTGCCTTTTTTAGGACATTTCTGGGTCGTATAGCCCCCAGCCAATAACAGCACTCGGATGAGATTGAGACTTCTTAAAAAGGTAGCGACTATTATATGAAAACTATATATGAAAAACTACGAAAATTGCGGACACAGGGACAAAAAATGCAAATATAGTGAGGCGAGCGGACAAAGCTCATTCCAAAACGAGAGCTGGCGGGTTGACTCTCACTTTTAACGCTGTCTGACACGCAAATCATCAAATACTGATGCCTGGTCAGTGGCCCCCGGCGTCTAATTCTGATGCATTCAGAATAGCAGCGGTGCAAAACAGTTGGCAGCATTTTTCCGTGCAACTGCCATAGTATAAAGAGCAAGAAGGCCCACATATGGATGGTCAAACAAACTCCGGACTTTCACCCAGGAAACACGTGTTTGTGTCCTGTTTGAAACCAAAAGTCAATGGAGTTATTTTCATGACATCATATTCTGCTAGTATGTGTAGCATACTATGCTAATGACATATATTATGTAACGTACGTATGTCAAGGGACTTTACATTAAATAAGTAAGAAATGTTTCTATTTTAAGCCAAACCAAGGTTTTTTCAAGGTTTTTTTTTACCTACATTCTTAGTTTGTTTTGAAAAGAGACTGCAAGTTAAATTTTAAAAGACACAATGCATGGGACGACTGAAATAGATACCCCTGCTCAGGGCGTTCAAATTTGACACTGGAGGGGTATCTAGAGGGTCATAGTCTGATGAGTGGGGTCGCTGAGCAAATTTCGGTATTTTTGAGATTGGAGTGAGAATGCGTTGTCACTTTCACCAGCGAGCGCTGAAGGAGAGGATAAGGAGCGACGCAGAGCTGTGTGTTTTCTCCTGGACGGGTCAGTGCCGAGAGTTTGATTGGTTAGCTTGGTAAAGTATCGGCTTTTTCATAACAACAAATACAACGTTTTTACAATAGTTCAGGAGCGTTTTTAAACAGTGACAGACAATTCCTGCATAGTTTCCCTTTAAACCAGTAACAGAAATATGATCTGTGTGCAGTGTGATGACGGCTGTCTCCTCTATGTGACAGTTAGCTGTGACTCAGTCATATGTAGGAAATGGATTAGAGGGTTTGTAGTTTCAGCACTTTCCATAGAGGCCACAACAGGATGTGGACAGTGTGGGGCGTGTGTGTGTGCGTGTGTGTGTGTGTGTGCGTGCGTGTGTGTGTGTGTGTGTGTAAATCTGAACCCCTCCCTCTCTCTGCGATAGCTGGATCCTATTGAGAAGGAGTGGATCTACTCGGCTGCAGGTGCTCGAGTCCCTGACCTCTCTCAGCTGCTCAGACAGGACCCCTCGCTCGCAAACAAGAAGGTAACGCCGCACTACAGGATCAGTCCTTTTTAATGCAAACTGGAATTTAACTTCAGAGTTTTTGCCATCTGTCTGTGATAAAAACAAAGGGGAATGTGGAGATATCACTACCACAAAGTCTGACAGGGCAAGAAACACATGATCAAAACCATTTTAAACAAACACCAAGGCTAGCCAAACTCATTTAAAAGAAAATGAGGACAAATGGTAAAATTATAAAAACATAAGTTGTCCCATGCCTCTCAAGGTACACTGCTATGACCTGCAGGTAGAGGGTCCTGTGACAGAAACAGAGGAAGTCATCATAAGGTTACGCTCAGTAGCCTTACCAGCTTGTTAACTTGTATTGTAAGAAGGCAATCAGTGAAAAAAGTAAAGCTGTCCTTGATAGAATTAATAAAACTCAAAGAGAAAAAAGCTTGTTAATCAATGCTTCTGTCATCTCTATTAAGCTTTGACAACTGTGATTATTAAGTTGTGATAAAACACTGAGCTGAGGACACATATTTTTAATAATACATTTCTGCTGAAGCGTGTCCAGTGTTCTCATTCACTGTTTGTACTTACACCTATGAAAAATAATGTATATATAAAATAATTTCATAACCTGCGTAATCGTGAACCAGGAGACTGCTATTATGTGACCTGTCATTTCTTATATGAGGGGAGCGAAGGAGGAAGTCAGGTGACATAATATAAAGAGCAACAAGTGGTGAACAGGTCAAACTTGACGTTATGTTAAATACATAATGTTGTGCCCAAACAGGATTCTTTTCCAAAACTTAACCCAACTGTTTGGGGAAATATTTTCGGTAACGCTAGAAGGACTTGTTGTACATAACTGAAATTATCATGAGCTGCTCTATGAAGATTCGTTGCATGGCAACATTTTAAAAAACCCTCCAAAAACTAAATTGTAAAACCCCAGAAAATACGCAGCCATATCCTATCCATCATGTGACTCTTGCCTTGCAGGTTTTAGGGGTCCCTCTTGAGAGTCTCTTGTTGTGAACATCGACCACAGATCACAAACCGCCCTCATGCTTTCTGCTGTACTTTCTGTAGTTACGTACACTGTTCCCAGTGCAACAAGGGATTTTAACTTTTAACATCCAAAAAACTGGTTTACATAATTTGGCAAGTTTACTAGTTATGTTTCTAGATTTGTTCTTCATCCTGCTTGACTTTGTTTTAGTGGTGCTGTCTGCTCCCAGATCTGACAGCGATTCATTTGGTGGATGCAATTTTATCAAAACTGTAAGAATTAATAATCAAACACGGATACAAAATGAACAAAATTTAAAAAAGAAAACTAACAGTTTCATGCTGTTGAATGCATTATTTCATTAATTTATGCTTTCTTGTCTTTTTTGGGGGGCAAACCAGGACTTCACCTCAGTGAGTATTTGGCACTTTGAGTAGTAATAATCAATGTATGTGACATGTTGCATGTTTTTACCAGCTCATAATAGTTTGTTGGACTTTTGTTTTTTTTTGTTCCATGATTTATGTCTGACTTAAAGCTTCTTATTTTCTCATTTTGACTCCCGACACTGCGACCATGACCGTCCTTCTCAGGGGGTGAGTTTCATCATGGTTGATAACTCTGAACACCTACTGTAGCCTGTTGAAGTGAGAGTTGATTTACAACCTGCATTAAAACTCTTTCTTTCATCTGATCTGAATGTGATACTCTCAGACTTTCTGCTTGTATAAATTTCACAAGCCCATTCTGCCGAGACTTTTCCCTTAATAGTATTCTGAGAACCCCGTGTTAAAACATCCAGATCATGCATTTCAAAGGTCCACTATCAAAAGGATTATGAAAGATAGCTTTTTAGCTCCTGTGCCCCCCTGACAACCCAAATCCTTTTATTTGTCTCCCTGTGCGCTTAAGAGATTTGAGCTCATGTTTGTTGTCCCTCCCCTGTGTCACAGTTCTCACACTGTCCTGTGGCCATGGCAGACCACCTTCTAAGAGTCGCCCTAAGCCTCTGCCGTCCCCACCCGGACAAGATAGCACGGCCGCCATTGAAGTGTAGGGAGATGT
Source organism: Plectropomus leopardus (assembly GCF_008729295.1). Classification (NCBI taxonomy): domain Eukaryota; kingdom Metazoa; phylum Chordata; class Actinopteri; order Perciformes; family Serranidae; genus Plectropomus; species Plectropomus leopardus. The sequence continues at coordinate 31,626,846 of NC_056470.1, forward strand.
GTGGGGGAGATTAAGGAGAGTCTTAATGCCCCACAAAGACTTCACCCACTTAAAGATAATCTGAAAGTAATAGAGCAGGCTGGGATTAATTGTAGAACAATGCTGGTTGTGTCCCTGGGAAGGTGCTAAGTCCCCCTCGGGCCTCTTTGATGTTCCCTTTAGCCCTCAGCCTTTCCCTGTTCTGCAGAGGTGGATGCTTTTCCACAGATAACGTATACGGAGATACGCAGAATCACGAGAGCCGGTCTTTAAAAGTATTTATATGTGATCTGCATGTGTCATGTCCTCACTTTGCCCAACAGAAGTCATGTTAAGCGTACCAAATACCAGACTCTAAAGCATGTGTTTGAGCAGGACTGAAGGGATTACTCTTCATCCTGGGGAGGACTTAAGTGTTTCCTGTTCGGACCAAATGTTTGTTGGCATCAGGTGGTTTTATAGATGTGCACTTCAAACAGCAGGTTTGAAATTGCTTAAAGGGCAACTTTGGTATTTTCCTACCTGAACCCTTTTCCCTCATGATTAAGAAACTAATGGACTCAACAAATTTTTTAACTTGGTCCAATATTGATGGAGACCGCTGCAGGCGGAAACTGCAAAACACGCTGCAATGTAACTCCTCAGGGCATTTGTCACTTTATGTCCACTAAGTGCTGTTTTTGCCACTGACAGGCTGAGAGATAGACCTTTTTGTCAAAGATTAATACCTTTTTATTTAACTAGAAACAGGTGAGAAATAGCTATCGCTAAACCCATAAAATAAGTATTTAAACAGTCATTTAAGGAGGTATAGATTTAGCATATTTTCATATCTCACTTGATGAATTAAGGGTTTATATCATCTTTGTATGTTTAACACAGTGTTGGCAGACTTTCAAAGCCCCAATCCAAATACACCACCTGTACTACATCCCTTACCCATCATTTTGTGCATTCACATCTAGGGTTATGTTGTCCCAATTCTTTTTGGGATAGAGGGGTAGGATGTAGTGTTTGTCCAGCCAAACTGAGGTTTTTCAAAAGCTTACTTCTAATCGAATGCTATGGGAAATCATCAGGAAGATGGCTGCATGAGCAACAACAGAAAACCACAAATTTAATTTCTTCATTAAAGTTTTAAAAAATACAATAATCATTATATAATCTTAGTTCGCAGTCACTGAAGTGTATTATCAATCACTGGTATGCGTATGTCTTGGGAGCTAACTAAACAAAATAGCAAATGTGACATTTTCATTGTTGATTTGTGTGTGACAACACTGCATTTTGAAAATTTTCCATGGCACATTTTGCCTCCTTTGATGACATATAACACCTGAAATTTAACCAAAGTCTAGCAGCAAAGTTGCTGCACTTGTTACAGCTCCTCTATTATCAGTGTCGACTGGCAGGGTAGGAGCATTTAGCCCGGAAATGAAGCAGTAATCTTGTTTATTTAAAGACTTCTTTGGTTACTTGATAGGGTGAAATTTCAGTTATGAGCATCATGACAATCTGTAAGGATGCCGACAGCCCACAGAAGAGAAAAAGCACCAAAACAGAAAACAGCATATTTGAAATGTTGGCAACACGTACTGCATATGTGTTTCTGTAAACCCAAGCATCAGCGACTACCCATGATGTATCAGGGTCTTCAAGGGTTGTTTCATTTCATAAGGGAAGATTTGCAGCCACTAATGCTAGAAACTCTGTGCTGTGGGGCAAGGCGGCACTTTAAAACACGATGAACGGGTAAAAGTAAGGTGCAGCTTTTCAATTGCACTTTTAGTTGACGTAAATTGACTGTGCACAAATGCCCATTAACGCGACACTGCAGTCTGTTTCGCCACAATCAGCTGCAGAGCTCTTCCTCAATACTCGACCAATTTTAAAACTTATCACCATTTGTCACAGAAAAACACGGGAAAAAAGAAAAACACGGGAAAAAAGAAAAACAAGGGAAAAAAGGCTGAAAAATACCACAGTTTTGCTTAAAAGTCTCACTCCTAACACTCTTTTTCTCTTCCTGTCCTCCTCGTGACGCCTCTGCTCCTGCTGTGACGACTTCCTCCACCACACAGTTTGTAAGTACATCATCAGCCCATCACTCCTCTCTTTCCTCCACATCAAGTGTCAGACACAGTAACCATTGTATCGCCTGTTGATGCGAGCCCTCTTTGGCCACCACTTCCCTCACTGGGGAGCGCGTGGCGGGGACAGGGACGTCCCTGAGTGATTGGACAGGTGGAGGTAGGAGGGGCGGCCACCCCGGTGGGCAGGAACAGGATCGAGAGGCGCAGGAAGGGAAGACGCTGCATCCTGTCCGGCCTCGTCCATCACTCCTGCCCACCGGGAGACCCGCCGAGCCGCCTGTCAAACAGCTCTTTGGCCACTCTGTCTTCAGATGTGACAGGGGACAGACAAAAGAGATGGAGACACTTAAGCCAGACAGCATCTATCACAATCTGTTTCTCAGACGTCCGACACACAGAGGTGTAGTCACCTATCGCTCCCAGTGACACAAGTCTAATTTTTTCTCAGCCAGCTTTTGGACGCAGGTTTGTTGTGCTACGATTAGCACAATTAGCCTCAAAAGACAAAAGGACCTGTGTGCTGGTCAGTTTGTCACAAGTCACAGAGCTAAACATCTGTTTTTCTCTGAAAAAAACCCAAAAAAACCCCAATTACAGCGGTTCTGAAGGTTTTTCTAGAATCATCAAAGACTTCTCTGTCTGTTTGGATGAAAAAATATTCTGTCAATCATAAGAACAAAATAGCTTTCTGAAAGTTTTTCAAGTTGCGACTGTATTTCCAGGTAGCTGGAAATGTCACATGCCCTTAAAATATTAACCCATTATTTTGCAACAGAATACAACATCGATATAAACAAATATAACTGGTAGTAAAATGTTTAAATGTTTGTTCATGTTAAATAAATTGAAGTTAACATGTAGCCATAAATTATGTGTCAGAAAACACAACATTTTTGGGTTGCTGGGCAGCTCAGTTGGTAGAGCCTCAGAGGCTATGTGATCTGTCCAGCGGCCGTTTGCTGAGGCCAAAAAAGCCCAAAATATATCTTTAAAGTAAGAAAACATAAGATTTTGTTTCTGCGAACCGTGGAATTAAACAGCTATGTTATGAAAACTTGATTGGTTTTGGAGCTTACCGGCACATTTCAAAATGTGCAGCTGGCAATGCTGAAGTCTGAAGTCGATTTAAAGGACTTGAAGACGCCAACAGACTTCATTTTTATTGAGGACACTGTTTGAAAACTGTGTTATTCTGTTACATGTTTCTTTAAATGTTCTTTAAAGTGCAGAATAAGAGTTTTTATCGTGTCTGATTAAGAGCAGTGAAGACAAAAATAACCAAAGGTTATAAGGTTTTCATCTATCCGGAGTTAACGTGTGATGCTGAAATGGTCACTGTTGGATTCACCGTGTTGAGGGTCAGACTCAGAAGTGGTGGATGTGGTTACTCAGCCGACATCTGCACCTACGCTCCGCTTCACCTGTTGATAGCTCATAATTACACACTTTATGCTGCTTTAAGAGTGCTGGAAAAAATGTGGAGATCACAGCTGTAGCCCGACAGGTGGATGTGGTTTGCGTGTGTGTTTTCGCTGTGTGTCGTACATACGTGTGTCTAGTATCTTAGCATGTGGACCTGTGGGTGTATCACTGAGTGTTGTGTCGCGGGGCCCCGTGTTTCGCTGCTTGACGTGTGCTGACAGTAGCGCGCTGATGTCTGGGTGGGTCTCCACTCTGCAGGTCACACTAACATCATCAATCTTCCCCCCGGTGACAGGCGGCCGGGCCCCCCAACTGTGGGCACAGGGCTGTGTTGTTTTGTAATTAGGCTCTGTTCGATGGCAGGAAACCATCTCCATCCCCTCTGTGCGCAGCTGGCCCTCAGCCCTCACACAGCCAATGAGAAGCTGCCCTGCTCAGCTTAGACTACCTGTAATGATGCTACAGCGATTAGCACGCCTGACAACAGTACAGAAGATTTTTAGTCTACGAGTGACTTTTCTTTTCTTGTTGCACACAGACAGCTCTGCACTGGGCCGCCAAACATGGCAACGGGGACATGGCGGCGTTGGTGGCTAACGCAGGCGCTGATGTCAACACTAAATCAGTAAGTGCATTTTTGTTCAAGGCTATAATTTAAAGGGGTACGCCAACTATTACGTGCCAACATTACATCAAGAATTTCCTGGGATTTGTGTAAGATGGAGAAACTGTCAAAATTCAAGCAGCAGAGACCAACATATCCTGACTTTTAGTCTTTATTATGGGTCAAGCTCCCAAAAAACAGTTTACATGCATAGTTTAGTCGAGCTAGAGTTATGCCTCGATTACACCATTTAACTGGACTAATGTCCGTGTCCCAGTACACAAGCACCAGGGGAGAATCCATTTATTGACCGAAGTATGTTCGACTACACCACAGCAGCTGGAGATCTGCCCTCTTTCAGCTTTAATGTAAATCTATAATATTTATAAAGTTTAGACCGCATCACAATCAGAACTGTTTTTTGCAATAACTTCAGGATGGAAAACCGCCGCGTCACGTACATAAAATCAAACAGCGCTGAGCAAACTCTGCCTTCATTGATTTGTTTCAAGCCACCTAAAAAAATCTATATCAGTTTAAGTGTAGCTTACGCTATATTAAGGATATTTTCACAGCTTTACCTTGCTGTAAGGCGGCCCTTAATGACGGGGATTTGAAGCAGTTACATCAAAAACATTTTATCATTTTATCCACCGTTCAGTGGATAATAAGTGACAGTGTCTATCCCTAACCACCGAGGGGATCCGGTGCGGCGACCAGGAGCACGCGCAGATCACAGAGTCCAGTTAAAGTCTGACTTTGTCAGACTTGACAGAATGGCTCGATTTCCAATTGAATTATCTTGGTGTTTTTGTCCGATTTCAAGAAATCTGAATTAGTCTGATTTCAGTCGGGCTAAAGTGTTTGCATGTATTTTAAAAGTCTAATTTTAGTCGGACTGACTCAATAATTTGACTTAACATCATGTGAACGTACTGCATGGTGTGCGAATTGAACTTTGTGTGTTAAATAGGTGGAGTGCCCCTTTAATTCTGTGCAATTTAACTTTTCTGTGCACAATTTTCACAGATTTATTCCTGGTATTCTTCTGTCTTGCAGCATGTGAGTATGCAGACTCTATCGTGACACAGTGACGGTGTGTACAGTAAGTTGTTTGATTTGTTACAATAGATCAGCAACGCGGCGGCCGCTTTCTTCTTCTGTGCCCTTCAGTGACGTAATGCAGCGAAAATGATCCAGCTGTGCAAACGCATCCCGGCAGCACGTGTTGTCGGGCTGCGAGAGTACTCCGCTAATAAATCATGTCATGTCACGTTAATTGTTTCCCAAAACAGTGCGTCTATGTGCCAGCATGCACAACTCTAGAACTATGCAATTTTCGGCGAATTACCAGGCAATTATGTTTTTATCATTATCTTATGTTTCCATAACCTTTGCTAATTTGTATATTTTCTCCCACGCTGTTTTCATTGGCTGCGTTCGGGCCTGGGAAACTCCAGGGGGTAAGAACTAAACCTTCCAGCACTTTGCCACAGTTTACAACCTCTGAACTCAACACAGAGTGAAAATGTCAGTTTTAAACGGCTTCCTTTTATGTGTCAGTGACGTGACTGTGGAGAGTGTGTTTGAATGCCACCTTACATCACCTCTGGCCCTAAAATGAGAATATTTCATTTTCTTTATGTACGTTTTCCTTCTGTTCCACGTTTTTGTTCTGCAGGGATACACGCCTTTACACATCGCAGCGTTACACGGTCATCGGCATATTCTGGACCTGCTCATAGAGACATACGGTAAAAACGCTTTTATTTAGCTGTGCCAATAACGCACAACAGCAGCACTGTTCAGTGCATGGCTCATGGGTTATTTCTTAAAGCTTAAAGTGTAAAGTGTCAGTGAAGTAGCTGCTGCTTTCCATGACTCGTCTCAAGTTCTGAGATTTATTTTTTCTGTTACCAGGAGCCAAAGAAAACTTAAGAGACTACAGCGGCCATCTTGCCTGCCATTATCTGAACATCAAGGACGCGGAGGGTCCAGAGGAAGACTGCGAGCTGCGTGAGTGAACCTAAAATCGTGTGATGAATAATAACCAACAACTTCATCAAGCCTTTTAAACCTGCACAAGTTGTTCTGGTTTCTTTCAAAAACATAATAAGACATGGCCCAAAACTTAGCAAAAAGTTAGTTAAAAAGTTACGAGAAAATTACATTAAAAAAAACAAACAAAAAAAGCACAGGAAATTTATAATTGTAACATAATTATTTTTAAATTTTAAAATATAACATTAATATAATTATAAATATAGTTTTCAGGATATTTCCCCTAATTTTTGGACTTGTTTCTAAAAATGCTCTCCTCTCCTCTTTTTTCTTTTTTCTTAAAAAAACAATTAATTGTTTTGTAAAATTTGTTACACAGTTCTTTCCAAGTTGGTCATTGACTTTTTTTGGCTCAGCTTTCAAAGGGGTCGTTCAGCTTGTACAAAGCGTCTGAATGCAGCACAAGAAAACTGATATCAATCTACGTTTCAAAAGATTTATACCACAAGTTAAGTTTTGATTAGTTTGTAATAATTAATGACCTCTGTGCTCTTACGTTGTTTTGTTGTATTTCTTTGTTTGGCCAGCTGATCAAGATCTTACTGCATCGCCTTTTTCTTGCCTAAAATCTTTCCAGAAACATATTTATAGTTTGGCTGTAATAGTAAGTTAGTGAACAGGAAGTTGGCGCTGTACTACTTCCTGCACAGTGAAAACATGTTTTCAGAAACATGTTTTAGCTCCATGTTTAACTGAAATCTGAGATCAATGGCTGCCATTGTCTCACTCATTTATTGGTCGGGTGCGGTGAGATGCATTCTGGTAGTTGTAGACGGACTGATTTTATGTGAGGACCGTCTTTATATCGGTGAAATACTTCTTTAACTTTTGTTTCTGATCTCAGAGTTTCAAGTCACTCAGGCCAGAGAGCGGAACAGAAACAGGAAGTTGGCGTCGCTGTTTCACTCCAAGAAGAAGTGGGGCTCAGCGGAGGAGCTGGCTCCGATCGAGGAGGAGAGGATGGCGTCACATCAGCTCGCCCTTCCCGCGTTCAGACCCCGAAAATTCTCCCGCTGAGTAAAGACCGACACCGGGGACGATTTCCGACTCTGCTAGTTCTCCCACACTCACACGTCCTCCTAATCCTCACATATTCACACACGCACGATGTAAATGATAAACTCTGAAGTGCTGCAGATGAAGCTATGCGTTAATGTGTATTATCAATATTTATGCTCACCACAAAAGTATTTCTTGAAGCCTTTAAATTTTGATGAATGTTGCTAAATGTTGCCTTACAGTTTCAGACACTCAGGCCACATGGAGTCTTTAAAGTCATCGTCTTAGTTTGTGTTTTAATTCCTGGAATAACGGGATAAAGATATTCTGTATTAAAATTATCAGACTCGTCCTTTAAAAGGAGCACACTGGTGGTGTTTATGTTTTGGACTATTAAAAATCATTTGTATATAACACTACGATGACCATTTTCTAAAACATACCACAAGTTGTTAGACTGATTTACTGCCTTTTACACAGGTATTGATTTATTTAATAATTACAATTATAGTATCAACTAAGGGACCGTCTGAAAATGACTGGTGTTGGGAGGGGGGCTTAACTTTTGTGGTTAAAGCAGTAAAACCCTCCTTGCTATTTTTAATATTTTGTTTGGACACACTGAGAAAACCTCCAGCATCTTAAATCTGGAGTGCGTTACTGTTACGTTTTATCTAATGTCTGATACATTTAAGCCGTTGCCAAAAGAGTTCACACAATGCTGATTAAGTCCGTCTCTGCCGGGGAAACCTCTCAATGTTTCACAGTATACCAGAGTTATGATGTCTGAGGCGACTTTGGCACACAACCGTCAACCCGTCAGAGTTAAAGGGCATTAACAGCGTAAAGACCACAGTGACTGAACAGCAGAGGATAGCATGATGTAAGCTAAAGCAAAAAATAAAAAAAAAATCTGAAGAAACGTTCAAGAAAAGTTTATGGAGTAAATGCTCCAGATAAAAAAAAAAAACAAACTCAAAATGCAGAAGAAGAATTAAGGTGAAAATACTTACAGGAGAAGACTTGAGGAGAGCGCTGATGCGGGGCGGAGGCGACGCAGCTCACCTGCAGGCAAATGTGAAAAGCATGAATCAGTGATGTGTTTGTGTAACTATTCTCACTGCCAGAGAGGGCGAGAAAAAAGTCCCACTCTCCAGCTTTAAAACAGAACGACAACATTGGTACTCGATTCATGATTAATAAGTATTAAAGGCAAAGTGTACAAAAATGAAAAGGTTGAATGCTAACCTTAATATGAAATTGTAATATAGTAAGGGATCCTTTTTTATTTTATGTTTTTTTATAATTAATTAATCTTCAAGGGAAAACTGAAACAAGATATGTTAAAAAAAATCCTCCTCTGATCCTCCAAAAAGGTCATACCCCAAGAAAAATATATATCATATAATAATAATAAAAAAGAGTGATACTTATATCTCTCCCGCTCTACTGTCCCTAATTGCAACAAATAAGTCTTGATGATCCAATAACAGAGCAAGAAACTCGGACAGCATGCATTCATTCATTGCATTTATTTTGAGCAAGTTTGTGATTGCTCGGGGGTTTCTTAGTAAAGCAGCTGTCATAATCATTCAGTTTTACGTAAAATCCAAGAACACACCAGCTTAAAACCCAGCTCGCAACCACATTATGAGACAGGAACATAATTTTTAAAAATAGAGGGATGAATCTACAAATAATAGATCAGAAAATTAACAAAAAAAGTATAATTAATGTACATTTTCAAACTGCAATGAAGACAGTTTACATTTAATATAAAAAGTTGAACTCTACTTTGCAAAATGTTTTTCGGTAGCATAAATGTCTTTAATTGGTCATTAATGGGCTTCAACATATAAAACCATCAGTGTGTTTCTTAAAATCAGAGCTGAGACATTACAGAGTCCCAGAAGTTGATTTTTTTAAATCACTGTTGTTAATGTTAGTTCAGTTCACGCTTTTGATTCAATGCCAGTTAAGAGTTTTCATATCCCTGCAGAGTCGCATTCGGCTTAATGTTATTCTGTCGTGACACAGTTTGTCTGTGTTTAGTTTGTCATGATTCAAAAAAGTTGCCACTGAGTTTTTTGACTAATGCTGTTTAATCTCATAAACTTTTGTGCCAACGTGTCAGTGGATTTTTAAAAAAAAAATTGTCCACCTATGTTACCTTTTGCAAAAGAAATTTGCACTATAAGATTGTTTTAGTCTTCTACATTGTTCTGTGCATTGATTTGAAGGGCCTTAGTGTTGCTTTAGAAGTCATTTTAATTTTTTTTGTAAAATATGCTCATTGTTTATAATTTGGTGCAACTGTAAAAGCTAAATTTCAAGTTAATTGTATCATCTGAAGTTAAAAAAAAACTGCCTCCATTACATATTTTGCACAATATTTATATGATGAAGATATTTTGGTATTAAACTGTATTTTATATCAAACTGAATATCTGTGTTTTATAGCACTCTGATTTTGCAGCTGCATAGTTCACTTTAAACACTGTTTCAGGTCATTTTTGCTCACACTCAGTTTCTCCTCATACGAAGCAGAACAACTTGTGATAATGCCCTTTTTTTTTTCCTTTTCTCTTTTAATACAATAACGGCCGTTTTTTAAGCTGCCTTTGATCTTCCTTTAACTACCTGACTTTGCGGGCTACAGATGGAGTAAATATGGGCCCTGCTAACTCTCCATACGGCTTTAGACCTTAATTCCTGATTAGCTGAAAAGGGCAGCACTTGCTTTTGGGTCTTGGATATCAGACGACACAGAGGGGAACAGAGGCAAATGTTTTTGTGCTTCATTTTTGAAGCGAGGATGTTTGGGGGATAAGAGGGAGTTTCTGTAATAGATACTTATCTTACTGCCCTCAAGCCCCTCAAACAAAGTCCCCCTCTGAAGAGATTATAACCCAGGGAGGGCACATTAACTCTAATCCGATGCTTTGAGGCCCTCGCACCCCCATACCACCCTCTGCCCCACTTATTTCACCCCTTCTGTTGTCGGGGGGCTACCTTGTATCTGGTGCATGTATGAGCAGAGCCTGTGGCTACACACAAGGGTTTGTGAGTGTGTGTGTGTGTGTTTGTGTGTGAGTCAGGGGGGTGGAGTGACTGTTTCAATAGCACGCTGACTCTAATGAAAAGCATTGAGGGGTGCATACTGCTGTGTAACTGATTCCTCTCTCTGAAGAGATTAGGCGCTACATTGTTGGTTCAGTTGCTCATTTCCATGAGAGCACAGCCTCCCACCAGCGGCTGCTCGGCTTTGTTATTTTGAGTTGGAAAACACAGAGCCCAATGTCCCGGGCTTCCTTGTCACCATTGTTTCACAAATAGGCCAAAATGTAGATGTCACGTCACAGATGCCCAATAACCTCATTAGCTGCTCTCCGTGAGGCTATACAGAGAAAATAATAGATGCATGAACTTCAGTTTGTTTCTGCGTAAAACTGAGGTAATGTCACTCTTTAAAGCTTTTTTTTTTTAAACTAGAAATATAACATTTACCTTTTGAAACCTGAGTAAATTGGCTCAATTGCTTCCAAAAACATGGGAAGAAGGCAATGAGCAACAAAAGAAGAAATAAGACAAAAATTAGCATTAAGTACAAGAAAATTAACTGTCAATAAAAAAACACAAAAAAAGTTTAAAAAAAAAACAACAAAAAAAAAAAAAACAACAACAAAGAAATGACTTCCAAAAAAGTGCTAGAAAAGTTACAATTTTTAAAATAATTTTCTAAATCTGCCAATTCTTCTTGCATGACTCAACGGTGAACAAAGAATCCAAAAGTGAAAGAAAATACTGATGTGAAAGATTTTTTTAATTGTTAGGTTTTAGTGAAGATGCATGTTTTAGGGGAGTATTGAGCACACAGCTGGATAAAAGACACTTGGATTATACTGCACGAGTTGTGTGAGAGTTTGCATCAGAGATGGGACCAAGTCATTGATTTGCAAGTCCAAGTCTTTGTATAAAAGTCCTACATCCTAAACTTTGAGTATTGAGTCCTAAATAAGTCAAAATGCACTCTTCATTAAATGTAATGCCATTATAACAGCAGAGTAAACATATATTTCACTTACAAAAATTATGAGTACTTTAAGTACTCAAGCGCGACTGAAAATAATCTCGTAAAAAACTGACCTGACATTGAACTTTCATGGAGCACTGTTAACCAGGACCAAAACTTAATACATTTTCATTTTTCTGTCCTGTGTTGTTTTATTATTTAACTCATCTGAACTTGGACAAAATGTCTTTAGCTTTCTCTTCCCAAATCGGAGTACAGAAAGGCATCGTCCAGGCACAATGCAAAAGTCCAAGTGAAGACATGAGTAACTGGCGTTAAAGTCCAAGTCGGGTTGCAAGTCTTTTTCGATTTTGTCAAGTCAAGTCTAAATTTATCAAATTTGTGACTTGAGTCTAAGTCATGTGACCCGAGTCCATACCTCTGGGTTTTTTATGTAGTTTTGCTCTTAAACACGATGCCCCATGACTTCAATACATCACAAAGTTTCTGTTTTTGGATTCCTCGTTCATCGTGGAGGCATGAGAGAAAAAAACGTTTTCTTCAATCTAACAGGAGTGAGTAATTGATATTACGGTTCAACCGATATTGATTTTTTCAGGGCTTATGCTGATTATTAGTACTTAAAGAGACAATAACTGATATTTGAAACCAATAGGCATTTACAACAACAACGAAAATATTTCTGTTTTAAGAATTAAGAATCTGGAATACAACAAACTCTACACAAAACTTTGTTTAAATGCCTTTAGCAAATGTTTAATCAAATGGTGCATACAGATGGTAATTTGGGGGTTGAAGTATTTCTTCAACTTTGGCAGAAAAAAAGGCCTCCCCGCTTCACTAAAATCGACATACACCTTGCAGCTGAGGAGGAGGAAAGAGATGCAGCAAGAAAATCATGTTAGAAATGAGAAAAAGTCTCTTTGTCACTGGAGCTCTCAGAAATAACCGCTAAGGCGACGCCCTCTACGTCTGTGCAGAGAAACCTGCAGCTGATGTCGAAACACGACGCAGCGAGCTAACAAGCTGATCTGCAACAACGAGCACACCGGGGGAGGCTGCTCTGACCGGGCTCCAGCAAACTGGGCCGGGCTCTAGCAGAGGGATCCCGGGGGCCCCAGCACCCACCCGCCGGGGCCCGACACAAGGACACAACCTGCAGCGGCACCAGCTGTCACACAGGCCATCACGGGCCTAACCAACGCCGCCTGTCACTCACCCAGCGGAGGGCCGTCAATCAGGCTGCACCCAGGAGGGAGCTGGGAGGCGGGCCCCCGTCCGGCCCCAAACAAAGACATACTTACATTTGCAAGCGGTTTCAGCGCCACTACTATTTTGAAAGAATGATAGAGTGGTCCTGATAAGAGTAATGACAAAGGACAAAGAGCGGAGGGGGTCTGGGGGAGAGGGGGTCAGATAGTAAAGAGGTGGGAGAGCTTGATAACATTCACACTCTGCTTACATCTCTCCATTTGTGTTGGTGCCCCAGGAAAATCTCATTAGGGACTTCTGGCTGGAGACCTTTATGTTTGTCAATTGAGTTTCTCAACGAGTAAAAGAAATTCTTTGTTGTTTGATCCGTGGCTCTAAAATACTATAAACCTTTTTAGTTTGTTGAACACAAACTGACAATAATATTCAAGGTACAGTGTGCAGCATTCAGGTGGATACAGTGGCAGAAATTGAGTTACTATAATAAGTATGTTTTAGTGAGTAACTGTTGAAGTTCTACAGTAACCCAGAAGGGACAAACCAAACACTGGCTCTTGATAAGGCCATGAAAATGTTTGTTTTCACGTTGGTGTAATCTGCAGCTGCGCCACAAAGAGCAGCATTAGAAGCCACTTTCACCTGTTCAAGGCAGGAATATCGTGCCATTATGACACCTCGCTGTTCTGTATATAGCAGACGATTGCAGAATGGGGGGACAGAGTTGTCTCGCCTTTAGTCTGCCAGTAGAGGTAGTAATAGTGCCAAAACGTTGCCTAACAGCCGGGCAGGACGGGATCATGGCCCAATAGCTACGCACGTGTTTACTGCCAAAACAGAGGGGAGGAGAGCCGGCATCAGGGCGAGGCTGAATCGACTTGGACCGAGAGCTTCTCCTCTACCAAGCCTTTTTCTGGCTAATGTCTGGTCGCAGGATAATAAAGTGGATGAGAAGTGATTGAGACTCACTCAGCAATGGGAGATCAGACACTTCTCTGCGCACATCTTCACAGAGACATGGTTAACCCCTAACATCCCGGATCAACTGTTACACTGGATGGACTGACCTCGTGGGAGCCATTTGGACACAAGACTCTGATGCAAATTCAAAAAATTGCACTGCAGGAATTGAATGATGCCATCAGCAGCAACATGCCCAAGAAACCGGATGGAATTTTCATTGAAGCTGCTGATTTTAATCAAATCATCCTTAAACTCCAAATATGTAGCAGGATCAAGTATTTCGTTTTTTAAAACTTGGTTTAAAAAATGACCAATAAATCTACCTTCTATTGACATAATTACATCACACACAGAGGCTATCAGGGGCTTACAAGTCACTAACTTGAATAACTGACAAGTAATTATGCTGTGAAGACAGGATGATATTCTGGGGCGCACATGCTCAATGCAAGGGGATTAATATTAGGACAATTAAACAAATCAATTACGTACTCACCAAGAAGCCATCCATCATGCACTGTGCCAGCTTGCAGCCTGCTCCATGCTGCTTGTTAGAATGAATGAACTGTGTGTTGATCCAGGCCACCTTGCCACAATGTTTGTTAATTGCATTTGCACATCACATATGATCTGTACAATCATCAAATTGAAATGTTTCACCCTGTGATGGTGCTTTTATAGCAATGTGTGCAGTCGATAGCTCCGGTTACATTAGGAAAACCGGCTCTCGCTGCAAATTGCGCTTTAATGTTGGCCTGTTCAACTACATCGTATGGGAATTTGATACCTGGCTCACATGCAGATAATTCCATCCCACGCAGCTGGCATGGCTCGGCTCAGGATCGACTGGCACAGTCCCGATCTGTCGCTAGGAAACCCGGTGTGGTCAGCACCTGTATGGGCATCAGCCGAAATCTAAAGTGGCTGATGAGCCAGTTGTCATAGCGTGCCAAAAAATCCTCTCAGTCCCTAAATGTGCTTTCTATTTGTAGTGCACCATTTGCAATATCTTCTAATAATGCTAAAGCTGTTGTTAACAGTATTTTCTGCACCATTTTGCACGTTTTTATATCCACTCATCTAATTGCCGACAGGTGGATGTGTTAAAGGTTCATCAGTGTCTCTGATGTGCACATCACTCGTTGTTTTCACATTTACAGTTTCCAAGCATCACCTCTAAGTGTCGCCAACGGATCAAAGGCAGTAGAAACGTGCGTACGCCAGCCATGAAGTTGGCGTGAAAAGCGGCACATTTCCACGGTCATTTCACTCTTGATACATCTGAATGTGAGCGTGGAAAAGGGCGTGCGCCACATTTTTGTGCGTATGCACCCTTTGCACATGAGAAATAGACCTCTGTGGATAATTTGGCTCCCGGTAAAAACTGCTGAACAATAAACACTGAAGGAATTCTAACAGGGAGAAGTTTCAGCTGTTTGCAATCTGCAATCCTCACCACTAAATGCCACTAAATCCCCCTAAATCGTACACTCTGCTGTTTAAAGTGCTTGTGAGTCACATTGTCCCCTTATGTCATGTCCAAACTTACATGAGAAATTTGCACATCTAATTCTCCCACCTCACTGCATTCTAAAAACTAAAACTTCAACAAATTTGCACCCATGTTTTATGTATGTAGTAAGTTATATCATATTTTAATGTTTTTTTTAGTATTTAATGTTTTAGTATATTTTAAAGTGTATTATGGTACATACTTTATACTGTATAATCTGTAGATAAACATTTTATTCTTACAGATGTGTTATGGTTTATTTCTCAATTGAGACACATTTTTTTCTCTTCTAGTGTGTCACATATATCTTTTTTTTTTGGCTGCTCCTTTGCATCGCCTCACTAACTTGCAGCTGTAATAAAATAATCTCCCAATTTTGGATCAATAAAGTACATCCATCCATCTATCTATAGTTGTGGAATTACAAAAAACAACAAACAATACAGAGAAACTCCAAGGAAAACACACACCAACACTCAGCTTGGTCATATTTCACATTTTATAATAAGCTCACCCTTCAGCTCAGAATAAAAAAATATGTAAAAACTATTTTAAATACACAGGTAAAAACCTTTTTATTTACTTGTTAAGGACCTATTTCCTCTCTGGTTCAGTTTCTATGAGCCTCTGTTAACTTTCTCCCCTCTCGGTATCTGCTGCAGTAAAAATAAACTAACAAGCGAAAGGTGTTGAAGACTCTGTGGATTCTCTTTAGGCTTTTGTTGTCTTGTTCACACCTACCTATGAGTTATTCTAATTGCATGTTTAGTCCCTTTGTCGGCTGGCAGGTAGGGGATTGCCTGTAATTGAGGTCACGCCTAAACCTTTTGTCCTGACCTGCTTATTAGACCCTCGCTCCGTCGTCCTGCATTTTATCCAAACCTACGGCCTCACTTCACTGCAAATATGCAGAGGATTGGTAGATAAAGGAAGCAATGTTTCAATACAGAGGACTGACTCAGGTGCTATCAGAGATAGTTTCATCCTCTTTCCTATCTCATGCTTTATCTCTTTGAGGACAATCGTCCTCCATTTGGTCGCTTCTCTCTCCTGTAAACGACTGACATCCTAACGGCAAACAGCGCAAACTCGACCTGTCAGAGCGAGACCAACACCTGCTTTGTGGCCGAGCTGCCGAAAGAGGAAGAGAATGAAAAGAAGTTCTACGAGCAGGACAAAGGCCGCTGCCCTGAGCTGTTTGTGTTGGGAGATGTAGACCACTGATGCCGTAAGCCTCCTTCTCTTCGGCCTATTGTTGCTCCCGTTCAAATTTGCTTTAGGTTCTGTGGACCCCACCCGAATGAATTCCTCCTTTCCCTCCACCTTCACCACTCTTATCTGCAGCAACAGTCTCTCTCTGTTTCTCTTCACATTTGGGCCGAGGACTATAAACAACCCTCAGTTATATGAGATAATATTGGAAACACCTCTCAGGTAAAATAATAACAGGGATAAATTGTGAGAGACACGACAAGAGAGGTCAGCAGCACAAACTTTTATTTTCATTATCAATTAATCTGCAGATTATTTGTCTAATTCATCAGTTAAACTTTTGGCCTACAAGGCGTCAAAAAAATTCTCAAAATAATATTCTAATGGCGTCTTCATATGTAATGTTTTTGTTTCCAAAATCTTAAGTTAGTTTATTATTATCATTATTATAGTGGCCTTCTCTCCACTGGTGAGCTGTAGGTGCAGTAACTTCAGTCTGACGCGAATCACAAGAGACATAATCCATTTTAAAACCTCTACTGAAAAAAAGTTTAAATTGCATTTTTATATTTTTACATTTTGATGCATAACTATGTTCTATACAAAGTCAGAAAACTCATTTTTATGATTTTTAAATGAACTTATATTCCTATATTGTGGCTCTTGTGTGAAATCATAGCATATTCTTCCATTTAAGGAGCTGGACGTGTGCAGCATTTTTTCACTGTTAAACTTAAAAATAAGAAAAGACAGGATCAGTTGTTCTATTCAAAATAGTTGCAGATTATTTTTCTGTTATTAAACTCATCATTTAACGGAGCAGTGATTTCTAGTCTGCATCTATTTTTTGTGCCCATTTACTTAGATTTTATTGAGACAACTGCAATCTGCAGATGAATACTATGTGTTCATTTCCTTATACTGGTGGATAATGAAATAATATGTGTTAAAGAAATAGTTTTCTTTCAATGAACATTAAAGGTACGATGAAGGATTTTTCCCGAGAAATTAATTATGGGCTATTCATAATCTTATTATTACGAGAATTTTCATTTAAATGTTTTGTTTTTATTTTTATTTATTTATACATACAATTTCATAAAGACTTATTTTTTTGTCATTTTGCATTAATGCAGCTTGAGTAGGTTTATTCAGGATAACACAATACAGTTCAACTGCACCCCAAATAACACATCTCTGAAATAGTTTTAGAAACATTATAACCTACATGAAGTTTATTGCAGGACTGCTGTATTAAGTGCATTACTTTTAGCTACACTACGTGTACCCAATAAACCGAAAATCGAGAGTAAATTCTTAGTGAGCATAAATCTGCCGCAACACAAGGATATATACATTGTATTGCATAGTTAAAATTTTCTCCTAATGCATTTGTAGCCTCTTTTTAACTGTTTAAGATCATTATTTTATTTTACTTTATTTTATTTTTTTACCAAGACTGCTGATGTAAGATATGTGAAATCAGAGTGCTCAGATTTGTGAATAATGTGTGAACATATTAGGCCGAAGTGAGATTTAAATATTAGAAATAGTAAGCATTTTGAGCTCATAAAACAGCAACTTACTTATGCATGTAGGTGGTTTTATTTAAACTGAAGGCCAATGCATTTCTTTAAAATAACAGTAAAGGAAGTAAAAATATGTGTCATTGTGATACTGCATTAACTTTAGAAATAGTCGGATTATAAGCAGTTTCATCAAAAGCAAATGCAGAAAAAAAGTAACTTATTGAGGCTGACTGAAAATAAAATTGCATGTGTAGTTTTGGGTTTTGAATAAAATGTAACGAAAGAAGAGAAAACAAATTAAAATATAAAACTTAACTAGAAGCATCAATTTAAAATGACACTATTCTAATGAAATATTTTACAAAGTGCCATTATGTACGATTCTTGCACATTTTGACACTCTATAATACATTTCTCACGATCACGACCTCACAAAAGCACCAGCGCTATCACAAGCAACACTGCATCTCATAATGCTGTTAATATAATAATCAAAATAATGCGAGATAAGAGAGAGGGGCTCCCTGTAACCCCAAACACTGACGGGGGGGTAAGAAGTGTAATCCTCTCCTCATATCTCCAACAACCCCCCTCACACTCACACACACACACACACACACACACATTAGCATCTGTTATCTCACAATTATCATATACATTAGTCAACACCTGTTTCACTTAACCTCGTTTAATTAGGGCCATCGAAACGTTGCGCTTCACTCAAAACAATACCATCCGACATGTAAAAGGCCAGTTTGTTGTGGTTCAGTCAATAAAGTAACAAATAAAAAGCGATGGCTCTGAGGCTGAATGGCTTTGTGTTATCAAAAATATTCATTTTCTTACTTATTTCATGAAAGACCTGCGAGTTTATTTTGGAGAAAAGAACAAATCTGTCTTTGAGCGGCACTTTTACGCGTGCGTAAAATGTAATTTATGTAATTGTTTATTCGCGTAATTTAATGTTTTGGCGATAATAATTAATTCAATTCTCAGAAACTACAGATCTGTAGGTGATGAAGTGTCACAGAAGAGACTGGCGGGATGTTGTTAACTCTTTCCAGGTCCGCCTCTGAGCTCTCCGCCGATTAGTGCCAGACATGCGAAGTGTTAAATTTGTCATAAAAATACATCAAACTGGTGAAAGATTTCTTATCGTCAAAACTAAATAAGATGTAAAATAAAAACACAATAAAAACGATGAAACTGGCTCAATATTATTATCACTTTTTGAAACGTGCAGTTTTCTGTTTATGGGCTGCGAAATGTAAAGGGTTTTTTTTTTTTTTTTTTGCTGTTATGAAACTTAATCTAAAGACTATTTTATGACAAACACATGTTAATTATTACAATGAGCATATTGTTATTTTCATGCGTATTTATTCACCTCTCCAAAGAAAAGGTCGCATTTGAATTGAAACTTCTCTTCAAGATCTTCGTGTTGCGATAAGTAGCACATATTTAGCCTCTCCACGAAAACGCTAAAAGGAACAGCGGAGGGCTCCTTTGATGGGATTTGTTGCCAGTGAAAGCTGCGGGTCTTTTGAACGGAGCTGTCAGTCACCACCGGAGGGACCTCCCCCCTCCCTCCCCCCTGCAGACCCACGCTGGCAGCTGGCTGTATATAAACAGATCCAGGAGACTGAGGTCGCTACTCAAACTAGCAGGGACGCAGGAAAGATGCCCGCATCGCAAAGTGGAATTGGCAGCTTTTTCTTGGAGCGGAACATCAGCAGCATGCCGACTGGATATCAGATCCCGGTGCTGGGATGCCCGCCGGGTGTGCAGCAGCAACAACAGCAGCATCTGGCCGCGATGGCAGCTGGAGTTCCCATAACGTACTCAGGACTACAGGGATACAACTTCATCCCGTATGCGCACCACAGGCACATCGCACACATGGTGAGTTGAGAATTCATAAAATAAATCAATCACTGCATGAAAAGCTGCTTCATGGGGAATAAAAACGAACTGCTTTTGACAAAATGTTTGAAAATCTGCGTAAAAACAACACATTTTTAGAAGACGCATCTTTGAGATCTCACACGCTGAGTTGTACTTAACTTAGACTACAAAGCCCAAAAAACTTTTTTTTCCTCTGAACTCATGAGTTCAAGAGTTACACACACTATTTAAGTGTGCGTTACCTCGCCCACTTTTGATTAAACTTGTGCGTAAAATCAGCGTAAAAGTGTATTTCCACAAAGAGCATCTTTGAGATCTTATTCTCACATTGAGTTGCACTAAAGTTAGACTACAAAGCCAAAAGAACCTTTTCTGAACTCACGATTTTAGTGTGCGTTCTACGTCAATGATCGCCAAATGCGTGCGTAATTGCGCACAATCGGGATCTGTTTCCTCGCTCTTACATTCCTCCTCTCTCTTTTCCAGAACAACGCTTTCGACTTGAAGGCCGCCTCTCCCTACCATCACGCGCTGCTGGCACGCGGGGGTGCGTTTTACCCGCCGTATCGCCCCGGAGCAGCCGAGGACCCGGGCAGAGTCGCCAAAGTGGCCACCCGAGAGAGCACCGGGGCACTGAAGGCCTGGCTGAACGAGCACTTGAAGAACCCGTATCCAACCAAAGGCGAGAAAATCATGCTCGCCATCATCACCAAAATGAGCCTCACGCAGGTGTCCACGTGGTTCGCCAACGCGAGGCGGCGCCTGAAGAAGGAGAACCGCGTGAGCTGGGCGTGTAAGGGGAAATCAGACGAGGAGGATGACGAGCAGGAGGGAGAGAGCGACGATGCGGACAGCTCCGTGCAGAACTGTCACCTGGATGACGAGGATGCGCCTCAAAGTGAGCGCGCAGACACAGCTGAGCGCGCGGACAGCTCTGTGGATTTGGAGATGCCGCAGCAGCAGCCGAGCGGCCAGGATCAGGACAGGGAACTTGCACTTGTCAAGAAGGTTGAAAAGAGCGACTCTGATCACACAATAGCCGCTCTGGAGAGCAAAGAAAACACACAGAAACCCAAAATCTGGTCTTTGGCTGAGACTGCCACGTCAGAGACCGTGAAGAAACCCGCGGACAGTATTTACCATCCGGCCGGGAAACTGTGGGCAGAGTGGGCCTCAAGAAACGGGCTGTTTGTCCCGTCATGTTACACCACTCATGAAATAGTCTAAACTGGCGTTTAGACACAAACGAAAGACATTTCTCCTCATCTTTTTGCACTTTAAACTTTCAAACCTCAGGGATTTATTTGGTGGTTAATTCCTGAAGTTTGCAGTGAAATGAAAATTGAGACCAAAGACTGTTATAAATGTAAATAAATGTAGATGTATTTTTCCATCACCGGCATGTAAATTATGTTTCCTTTGTTTATTCATGAAGAAGTATTTTTGCTTAAATAAAGTTCAGCTCCGAGCGAATTCCTGACGTGTTTTACTGCTCTATGTTTGACTAAAAAGCAGTGATAGATGTAGGAGGTTTACAGTAAACTACAGTCATTTGCAGCTTTGTTTTTTCTTTCATTTGGAAACCTAAAATATCAAATATGAAGCCCAAAATGACACTGAAGTTGGCCTCCAATCCAAAACTCCTCTTAGAGTAGTGATTTTTGATCTGGACCTGTTTCAGTGAGGGTTAACATGAAATACAAGTCACTGTAAAATGTGACAAGTTTAGTTGATTTTACTTAAAAATCTAGGAAACTGATGAAATTGAAAATGTAAGTTAAGATTACTATTAGTCTAAATTTCTGTTGACATTAATTGACATTAACACCTAATTGCTGAGTTTACTTAAAATGTAGTCGTATTTATTTAATTTTGTCAAGATGTTGCGACTTAAGTTCAGTCAAATCAACCATTCAAAGTTTTAGAAACTTCAGTAAACCAAGTTTACTGTGCTTTATTTCTGTATTCTACTGGTTACAAACTAGTCGATCACATTAAACATGTTAAGAAAACTGAACTTGCAAATCTCCGAACTTCATCACTGCTGGTGAAATTCTTTGTCTTGACCAAATTAAGTCACACCAACTTTATTTACACATATTGCTAACACTTAAAAAGAACAAAGTGATTTTAACTGTTAATTTTATGTTACAACTTCACAAAATTCTGCACATAAATCAACTTAACACTTAGATATATGAAGATTACTAATTATATTTACTTAAAAAAAGTTCCCAAGATTTATTTGTTGAGGCTTCATTTTAAGTGTCTAACGTGCCTTCACTACAGTAAGACCTGCAAAAAGCCAAGACTTGGTTGCTCAGCAATGTAAATTACCTTTCCCTTAACCCTTTGAAACCCGAGCAAATTGGTTTGATTGCTCTCAAAAACATAGGGGGAAGAAACAAGCAGCTTAACAAGATACGGCCCAAAAAAGCAAAAAAGTTACAAGAAAGTTACCTGAAAACAAACAGGAAAAAACTAAAAAGACTGACCGAGAAAAGAAGAAGCTGAAACTGAAAACAAAATAGATATTTATTGTTTTCTTTATCATAATTTTAGATATAACATTACTGGCATTATAAAGATAGCTTTCTGAATTTCCCCCCCAGTTTTTGATCATTTTCTAATAATACCCCCTTCTATTTTAAACCAGTTTTGGGTCAAATGTTTTTGCACTTTGTGGGAATTTTTCTGCCAAGTTGGTCACTGCCTTCCCCCCTCATGTTTCCAAAAGAAATCAAACAAATTTGCTCAGTTTTCAAAGCCTCAAATAACTTGTAAAATGCGTCCGAACCTGAAGGCAGCACAAAAACACTGACGCTGTGACGGGTTTCAAAGGGTTAACTGTCAAATCGGAAGCAACGAATCGAAAGCCAACTTCATCCTCGTTATCCCCAAAATATGTAAAGTGCATAGTTTGTGCTGGTAAGGATATCTTCAACATCAACTCAAATTCTCATGCAAGACCAAAATGAGAAGTCGGCTTATTTATGTAAATTGGAGGAGTACAAAGAGAGCATTTGCGTTACTTTGCATATCAAACAAAGTCTATTAAATCTTCCCAAACAGGTTTTTAGTGAGCTTGTTGGCTTGCATTACACTTTGAAAAATGTCAGACCTCAAATGTCTTAAATTCCTCTCTGACTGTGCATGTTAGGGATCCATTTTTGCCATTTTCTCCTCAGGTGCAACATAAAATTCACGTAATATCAGGAAGAAGCAGAAGGCACACACGGCTGTTAATGTAATTATTCAGCTTTGCAGAAGGATTCTTCACTATCAATCACACGTTTCCATGTAAATTCAAAGGACTGTACCTCCATTAATCCGGGGATAATGAGAAAGTCCCTGCAGCCTTGTCTCCAGGCTTCACCTCTTCATGCAAATCCCTACAAACAGGAACACAGAGGGCAGATTAGCTCTTATCTCAGCCTCCTTTCTCACAGCAAACACATGAATACAAAACAAAAACATGCCATTAACCCTCAAAATGTCCAGATCACCGATAAAACTGCGTCTTTAGATGTGCAGCTAATTAATGACACGATCCCACTTCTTATATTTCCAATTTTAGCTCGAAAATAAAATCCAACAGTTTGATTAGCTGGATTTTTGAGTCTACACTGAACCTGCAGCACCACCATGAGGACAAAAGAGGAACTACAGCACTTTGATCCACCAAACCAGCGTCAACAGGTGTACGCTCGTGTTTGCAACCAGTCAAATTCAGTCAAATTAGGAGACACAGACACAATGCACATATTTTTAGACTCAGTGTGACTTACGCTTTCCGGGGATATCCTGATGTCGGATGTCCAACGCAAATAAGCGTCCATAAATCCGTTTGAAACAACGAACGCCCTGCATTGAACGTCCTTGAAAATCTTTACGTTTCTACGTTTTCATTAATATTTAGGTAATCCAGAGATAGCTGTCCGTGCACACGCGGGTGCAACTGAAAGAGAAACTCTTTATAATTAATTCGGCATACTTTTATTGCTGATGTTTTACCAAAATTGGCACAAATGTGGGCAAAAATGTCGGAGCTTAAGCTGCAGGCTGCAGCACGCTTCACTGAATCCACGAAGGCCATGACAGGCTACTTCCTCTGTATACCCCCCAAGGCATTATGGGAATAGTCTTAATTTTGACCAAGGAAGGGCACAGGGGTCACACTTTAACCCTCTGGGACTGTTTGGTGCATTATATGCGCTTTTCATTCTTCATTTTTTTGATATTTTTGGCTGTGTTCATGCTTATGGCATACATTTTGCCAACATGGTTTATTTTTGTTTAATATTGAAATTTTCCAGCTCTGCTCCTACAATAAGTCCAAATTACACAGAGGAAACAAAATTGCTATATTCATACTGTTAAGTATAAAAAATGTGCCATTGAAATCAATTCAAATAGAAATTTCTGATCCAACAGCCACAAAAGCATAAAACATGCATTGTATTATTTCTGATCTTTTTTTTATTACCATATTTGGCATATGGAGGAAATACATTATATATATATATTTATAAATATATATATATAATGTATTTTCTCCATCAAAAGACATAGTGGCATCATGACAAAAATCTGGCATTTTAAGTGTTAAATTAGCTTGGTTCTGAAAAGCACATTTTTTGCACAGAGCAATATGAATGTTTTTATATTAAAGTGGGCCCAAAGGGTTAAAGACCTTTGCATTGTACAGAAACATCACTATCACTTCTATGGTTTCACATTTAAGCGACACACATTCAAACGCCAATAAAAGGCTTCAAAATTACACATTTCACACTATTTCCACTTCACAAGTACATCAAAATAAAATGTAGCCAAGAACTTAAAAAATGCTACCAACCTCAAAACTAATGCAGTGAAGTCACATACTGAATTACGTTGCACTATCTTCTAACATTCAGGGTTCGTACACATTTTGCCAATAAATTTTCATGACTTTAAGACTGAACTGACCGCTGATACTCCTTTTCTTTTTCATGACTGTGTAATACTTTTTAAAAACATATTATTTAAAAACAGGATTAGAACTGAATATTTAAATATAACTTGGGGACAGTTTGATATTTATTGGAAATATAACCACATATTTCTAAAAGAAAACATGAAGTCATTTTATTTAAAGAAAGTTTTGCAATTTTTTTCTTCTAATTTTTCAGCATTTTTTGAGGGAAAAAGTATTCCTGCTATTTTTTTAAAAAGGAAATATGCCTTCCAAACTCGAGGGCCTGCGAGTTTGTTTCTTTAAATATTTTAAATTTTAGCCATTAAAAAAAACAAAAAAAACCCAAAACATTTTGGTATTATTTAAAGAAAAAAAAGATGTTTTCACAAAAATGACACCATTTATCACGGCCAAAACATGTAGAAACAGAAATCACCGTCAGATTCTCACATTTCCGATGGTGCCTGAGCACATCATGTGTTATTATACAGGTTCGTAAAACAAAATTCCACGACCTTTCCAGAAATTTCAGGGTAAATTTAATTTCCCAAAGCTTTTCCAGGCATGGAAATTGCTTTTTTCAGGTTTTTCATGACCGTATGAACCCTGAATATAGTTACACTGCAACTTCATCACTTCTACAGGATTTACATTTATTGTGAAGCTACTATTTACAGTTTTAGGGGAAGATTTATGTACAAGGAAAACATGCAGCAGCAACACAGCAGCTCATAATTATACACTCTCAGCCAAGTCTATAAAAGACTGCGTTTGTGACTCCTGTCGGGAGATGACTACTGATTTCCCGTTCTCCTGAGCCAAAAAGTTTCCCCCTTCAGTGCGACCCGCCGCTGACGCCTCCTGGTTCGGCTGATGCTCGTTTTCCTCCGGCCCCGAACAACCCTCTTCCTGTGAGGACCGCATCTCCGAAAACATGGACTCCTCCTCAATGGGACCAGTCGGGTGCATTATCGGCACCCTGGTTTCTGTCAGTTGTTCCTTCTGTTCTCCCAAACATGACTCAACACACACCTGCAAGAGTAAAACAGTGTTCAAGTGCAGAAATATTACAAATATGGAATATTACATTTCAGATGAACGTTAGGCAGCAGACATTTAGAACCACCGCCCATTTTAACCTAAATATTCAAAAATTCAAGGGACTTTTAACAAATAGATTAACAATTTTTGGACATTTTGGCTTTAACTGATAGGACAACTATAGGCGAGAGAGAGGGTGGGCGGGGTTGACATGCAGCAAAGGGCAGCAGGTCGGAATCGAACCCACCAAAGGGTTCAGCCTAAATGGGACGCACACTCTACCAGGCGAGCGACAGGTCGCCCCACAACTTGTTTTAATGCAGATTAAACAAATGACATAATGTTTTAATTAGTGAGCTTTGGAGGTGCTCAAAGGTTGATTTTGTTACTTCGGGACAGACCTGGATACCTGTTTCCTCGGTTACAAAACTGATGCTCGGATAAGTTCTGCAAGAGTCCACGACACGAAAACAACCAATGAGAGCTGAGGAGTCTCTAACGCAGCCGTCAGTCTCATTTGACTGTCATTGCCTATTTTTCACCTCAAATGTCTTCGGAAACATATTTTAGTGTACTGTTTAGATGTAAAATGACAATAACTGTGATCCGGCTGCCACGTTGAAAACAGTTCACCAACCAGAGCAAACTTTCTCATTAACAGCTGAACAGTTCACTAAAACATGGATATGTATACGTCTGAGGTGACAAACCGCCGATGTGGTAACAGAATGATGATTCATGTTTGATCAGCGCTGCCGAGTTTAACGCTCATGAGCAGTGACTGACAGCAGCGTCTCCTCAGCTCTGATTGGCTGCTTTCCTTCAGCCGTGGTGAATTACTGCAAATACCAGTAGAAGCACTACGATGAGGAGGAAAATGATTTTCGTCACAGATTATCCCAGAATCACTGACTTCTTTTCATTCACTACTTGAAACCATTTTTATAGACTTGCTTTTGTGTGACGTCATCTTTTTGTTTCTTTTCATTTATTTTACAGATTTTATTTATGTTTTATTCATTTGATTTCCCTTTATTTGAGTGTTTTATTGCTTTTGGTTTATTTGTTTGTATTATTTAATATTGACATTATGCATCCTGGATCTTGCATTATTATTGCATTATTATTATTTGTACTTTTTTGTTTTTTGTTTTTAACTTCCATGTATCTTATTTCTGCTTTTGCTTTGTTGAAGCATTTTGTAAACTCTGTTTTCAAAGGTACTATATAAACAAAGCTACAATTATTATTGTTATTTTTATCATATGTACTACTGTTAGGATATACAGATATTTTCAGTAAAAATAAATAATAATAAATAAAAATAAATAAATACAATAAAAATTCAAATTTACCTTTACCTTTTCCTTTGCATCTCCTGAAAAGAAGAAAAAACAGAAAACATTAGTACATAAAATGGATTACTAAAACCTTTACTCATTAAACATGCTATAAAAGAGAGTTTTTAGAGCACAGCGTACCTTTGCAGAACCAATACGTGAGTGAAATTGCAGCTAGAGTCACAATCACTAAAGTCACGAGACAGATCACGACGTGC
The DNA here is from genome assembly GCF_008729295.1 of Plectropomus leopardus. NCBI lineage: Eukaryota > Metazoa > Chordata > Actinopteri > Perciformes > Serranidae > Plectropomus > Plectropomus leopardus. Next base: position 31,653,927 of record NC_056470.1, read on the forward strand.
TTTCGCTGGTTTTTCTCTGTAAGAGAAAGTAAGAAATTAAACACATTTTGACAAAAAAATGAGAGTATTTAAGTGGAATATGTGTATTCACTTAGAAAAATACAGAACTCAGACAACAGGAAATGGTTTGAAAAGGTTTCATATCTGCCACACATTTGCATTTGAACAGAGGAAGCTCACATGAGCAGGCGTAAAAACTTTCAGGAAGTCCATACCAATTTTTTAATGGCTAAAAAAGTGTTTTTTTTAGCCATTAAAAACACGGGAGTCTACACACAGTGTAAACATTGTGTAGGTGAAGCTGAAAATCCCACAGTCAAAACCACAGACCAACATAGATTTGTGTGCTGCACCATCTCATCACCGTCATGGTTTCGTTTTGAGAAAGACGCGACTAACCACAGAGCTGCAGAGGGCGGGAGCGCTAAAAGTGAGAAACGTTTATAATTTATCAGCCCACACAGAACTTACCACAGACACTGTCAGTTGTGTTTGTTCCTTTTTGCTTAACGTGGTATCCATCCCGACATCTGCAAAGAATTTCACAGTGTTAAAGGATATTTTCTGGCTTCATGTGATCAAAATATTCAGATTGAAACTCTGTGGAAGGGACGAAACACAACTCTTCCAAAAGTTATTCTGTCATTTGGTGTTTTGATAATGGATAAAACCACATGTGACGTGTTATAAATGTTAAATTTCATTGAGATCTGTGACTGTAAAGGCCATAACGTCACCCTTGTGGACTTTGTGGAAGCATTTGTTATGTTTCTCCCTTCGATTATTCTCGGTTTTCCTCTAAGTCGTCACCAGTTTCATGCCTCCTCTGCTGGCTGGAGGCATTATGTTTACGTGTTATCTGTCTGTATGTCCGGCCAATTCTGGTGAACGCAATACCTCAAGAAGGGAATTTCCTCAAATTTTGGCACAAACATTCACTTGGACTCAAGGATGAGCTGATTAGACTTTGGTGGTCAAAGCTCATAGTTTAAGGTCACTGTGACCTCATCTGTCAAATTTTTGTAAATGTGATATCTCATGAACACCTTGAGGGAATTTCTTCGAATTTGGCACAAACATTCACTTAGATTCTGGGATGAATTGATTAAATTTTGGTGGTCAAAGGTCAAAGCTCAGGGTCAGTGTGACCTTGTCTGTCTCATTATTGCGAACACGATATCTATAGAGAATTTCTTCAAATTTGGCACAAATGTTCCAATGGACTCAAGGATGAACTTACTAGATTTTGGTGGTCATGGATGAACTGATGTGGCATGGAGTAAGTGTGCAGGAATTACTTTTTTCCTCATGTACGCTGTTTTTTTTGATAGCCTTGCACCTACGTGATGTGCGTATAACTGCCCTCTTTCAGCTGATTTTCAAAGTATTACAGTACTTTAATTTCTGAGAGGAAAATTCAAGCACTTCAAGCACATCGTATGAACCCTGGGCAATAGTGTCAAACTGATGTTTGTGTAAAACATCACATGAGACGCCCATGCTGCTGTGTTACATGTCACGGCTCTTCTGCCTCCGAAATGCCGCCGTGCTCTCTAAAGCCTGCGTAACGGCAAATCGTCTTTACAGCAGTATAGCACAATCTCTGTTAAAAAAGGCCTCTGAAACAGCTGGAAAAGAAAAGTGCTATATAATGAATGTATAATGAATTTCTGGTGGGGTTTTTTTCAGAGCAATCTCGTTTCATATGTAAAAGAATCTGAGTTTCTTTACTCACTCTGACCATTCCTTACAGACGCCGTTCCACGAGATTTCGTCGGAAAATGTGCCTTCTTTGCATTCCTCACACTTTGTGTCGCGTGCATGGCTGCCTAAAGCAGAGTGAGACAGCCAAAAAATGATTTAGCACATTTAAAAACCAAAGCTGATTATTATACATTTGGGTTAATATCAAATGTTAAGTCGTACCTGTGGTTTTAGCCCCATATCCTTGTTTACAGGTTGTGTGCGGCACGCAGGTTATACACACGGCACTGGAGCAGTGGAATCCCTCTTTACACATGCAGGCGCTTTTTTCCTTTTTGTTTTTATTGACATGGACCTGAAAGTTTTTATCTGAAAGAAGAATGGACACAAGCTGTAAACCCTGCTATATCAAATAAAAGTCTATCAATATATAAATGCGGAGATGTTGATTTGCTTCTTACGTGGGTCACAGTACGGCTGAGGTGTGCACTTTGTATCAGTGGTGTATTTATCCTGATAATCATTATCACCACAATCTGTGCACTGAGGATCTTCACAGGTGCCAACGGTGGACATCCTGGTGCCTGAAAAACATGAAGTTGTTCCATAGTAAAACAAAGAAGCAAAACAGTGCGGTATCATAGTATTAAACACATGCAGTAAAAGGGGACCTGTGGCTTAAAGTAATAGTATGACATTTCCGCAAACATGCTTTCTAGCTGAGAGATGAAAAGACCAATACTGCTCTCATATCTGTCTGTTAAATACAAAGCTACAGCTGTGCGCCTATTATAACCATTTTCCAACATAATTAGAGTATATACACATGATTTTGAAGACGATTAACCCACATAAAATAGGCTACAGACTCCTTTCCCATTGCCAGCAGAGCAGAGTTGTTTATATTATCTGTGGGTGTTGGTTTTATTTTTGGTGCGTCACATTTGACTCTGTGGTCAAGTTGGCTAACAGGTTAGTCAACAGCAGCAGAAAGCAGCAGGGATGGAGGCTGTTGAAATGTTGCTTTGGTTACTTCTCTTTGTATTTCTCTCACTTATTCAGACACTCTTTCAAACTCAGTGCGGACTAATTTGGATCGAGGTTTGAGCTGCTTGGGCAGATATGGAGGATATTTTGTATAAGCACATCATCGCATCTCATTGGTTAAGAGGCTAAAATTAGATAAAACTAGCGCGCTCACCTGGTTGTTGTGATTCCATCAATGCCGAATTAACTGATTAATCAACTTGTAGAAGCATTGTTTGCTAATCATAAGGAATATTGTTTCGATTATTTTTGATGTTCGTTTATTTAGCTAGATTTCAATACTTTTTTATTTGCTAGTTATTTGTTTAGATTAATACCAATCATTATTTCATTTTGCATATTTAGTTTTGTATAATTATTACCTTTGTGTGTGTGTAAATTGGGTAATGCAAGTCACCTATGATTATGTAGATACATATCAGGCAGGACCAGCATGCACCTGGGTAGGCAAAATGGCGTTTTTTTTTTGAGCAAGAGAGGCAGCGGGGGCCATGATTTCTTCATGCTGTTGTTTGCTTGCTTGTTTTTGGATAAATGAATCAGTGAAATGAAGAAACTTTGACTGTAAAAGGTCATTATTTTGCCTGCAGACATCACATGCCCATGACTCACCAGTGGCCCTTTAATTCTATGTTTAAGTTTCATTCTGATTTTGCTGACAAATGACCGCAACACTAATCATCTCAGCTGTCTGGATGTAGCTTCTTATTTACAGACATATATGAGAGAAGCATTCATCTTCTCCTTAAGTCTTGGCAAGAAAGCAGAAAAGTGCATTTCCCAGAATATTCCTCTGTAGTGCTATGAATGTTAGGATGGGGAAAGTGAAAGAGAAACTAATGAAGGAAAGGAGGGGAGCTGAGTGAAAGCAAAAGTTAATGTTTTTAGTATCTGCATTGATGCTGTTTGAGACTGTTTTCCAACAATGTGGCCACAGCTACATTTTAAATTGCCAGTAAATATGTCACAAAACCTCTACATAGAGACAAAGAGTGACTGTCTGCAATAACAGACTGAACAGGTTCCAACATCATTTTATGCAAAAAATGTCAGTGTGTTTACATACCTGGACCACACATTTTGCAACACTGGCCATTCTTCTCATACTGAGTCAGAGGGTCACAGCGGGACTGAGCAGCAGCCTGCAAGACAAAAAATACAGAAAGAAAAAGGCAGTTAAAAAAATGTATCCCTGCTGTTTTTTTGCCCTTAAACCTTATTGACACATTCAAAACATATACATGCGAAATTTGCAAAATAGAAGGTATATATCAATATTTCATAATAAAAAATAAATTAAATAGCATAATAAATAAAATGTAGAGAAATGAAGAAACATAAAAATAAGACTTCAGTGTGCTATGAAGATGGAATTAACTGAAATGTCTAAATAATCTAATTTTTGCCTATTCATTACTGATGAGTTTTGATATTAGATTTTTTTTCTGTCTGTTTGTGACTGTTGGTTCACTTCCTCTCGGGCCGTCTGTAAGGGGCGTGGAGGAAAGTCCCAAACACTCATAAAGGAGTTTACTCTGAGACTGAACGCCAGGTGCCTTTTGGTCTTTCTTTTGCTTTTTTTTTTCAATTAATATCATTATTCCTGGTTTACGATGCAGATAAAGCCATGCACTTTCACGTGAACTTAATCTATTCTTACTGCAGCGCGGAAAACGAAAGTGAAACTTATTTTTGCAAATGTGCGCCACAGTATCACCATGAAAGAAAACAAAAATATGCGAAATTTCGACCAAAATATCAGATTACACTACATCTTAACGTGAAAAATTCATAAAATAAACTATAAAAGTACCATATTATAGCCGACAACGGCACGACTGCGTGAGAAAATGTAACCGCAGCAGCTTTCAGTTATGACGAGTCAAAATCTATTTGAATTTTTTAACAGTTAAATACATGAATCATGTGACTCACCATCGACGCCCACATCAACATCGATAACAGCAGTAAAAGATACATTTTATTGAATTGTGTCCGCCGCATGTTGTTGCTCTGCGTTCACAGTCTGTTTTCTGTGAGATCTGCTCCCTCCTCTAATAGCTACCTCACGAAGGGAGGAGCACGCGAGGGTATTTCCTGTGTGTGTGTGTGTGTGTGTGTGTGTTTGTGTGTGTTTGTCACTTGACCATTTTCTGTAAATTATTCGTATGGTATTGTCAGTTTGGTTCCTAAAATGTCCATTTTATCCTCTTCACTTACTAAAACACCTGCCCAAACATGAGACTTTGTGGTTGATTTACAGAAAATAACATGAAATGAAAGTTTGGTAACTATTAGGGGTAGAAAAAATACTGAGATATTGGTACTTCAACAAAAACAGCGACATCACTGTGTGCAAATACACTAAATGCAATTAAAATAGCCTAAACATTATCAACAAAATGCATATCAAAAGAAATAGGGGAGAGCGGGGTAGGTTGGGCCATTTTTATGTCAACATGATTTAACCTTCCATTAATCACAGATTAATTTAATAGTTCTAAAAATAATTTGATTTATGAACAGATACAGGTGTCTGCCAACATGATATTGTTATTATTTTTTTTTACAAGTGCCAACCTCCAAAGCTGAAAAATTAAGCCCCCCCCAAAAAATTAATTGCAAAAAACTACAGTTCCTCTAATGGCCACATGGGGCTGGCTCCAAAACAGAGTCAATCCCCATAGACCCCATGTTAAAATGTCCAAATTTACAGCAGAAATAAACATATTTAAAGCCTGGTATAAAATCCAGTTTTGGTCTCTATAACTAATACACCAAGTGCAAGTAAAAATAAGTATTGTCTACAAAATGCACGTTAAGTCAAAAGTAAAAGTACTACTTATGAAGAGGAATACCTCTTTCAGTGGTGTGTTACTATTTTGTTGGATTATTACTACTGCCTCTGGAAATGTGGCTTGAAAAAATACAAATGCACATATTATATCAAAGTTGAGTTTCTCATTAAGTATCTACTAAGATCTGAGTGAACATGAATGTTCTTAACTATTGGAAAACTGAGTTCAAAACAGCACATTTTGAGGATAATAGAATTTCTTAAGACTGTGTGGGCGTGGCAAATCACGTTTTGATTGACAGCTCCCTGGATCCCACCTTTGTCAACTGTCTCTTATCTCCCCTACAGCCCTGGAGCAAAGCTGAGTCGGTGTGATACAGCCCTATCTGTTCCAGCCACAAAGAAACTGCCACATCTGGTTACGTTACATCTACAGTCTTGAAAGGAGCACTGAAGGATTTCAATTTGGCATGTTAAATTAGTGTTATAAGAGTGGCGTGGGTGCTTTAGAGACAGGGTGGTGTCTGTATTTATTTGTTATTTCCGACATGTATTGCAAGTCAGTCCTTTCAGAAAGAGGGATCCCTCCTCAGCTGCTCCTCCTGAGGTTTCTTCCATTTTTTTCCCTGTTACAGGGTTTTTTGGGGGGAGTTCTTCCTGAGGCAATGTGAGGGTCTAAGGACAGAGGGATGTCTGAGGCAAACTGTGTTTTGTGATAATGGGCTTTATAAATAAAACTGACTTGACTTGTATGTGTGAGCGTATGGTGTGATTGGGCGAGTAAGCGGGCGGTTGATGCAAGTGTCAGTGACTGCATCAGAGTATTCGGAGTACGGCACGTTGTTTTGTATGTCAAGCCATTTTAACATTTCATGGCTGGCTTTGGATTGGCTTTATCCATATTACGTAATATCGATCGTGGATAATCACGCCCAAATCAACTCATCTTCATGAAACAGTGAAAAAACTAACATATGAAGAAAGCTTTCAGTAAAAATACTAACACTAAACTTTGAAAGTGCGCCACTAAAAGTAAAAGGGAATTTGGAATTAAGAATTTGAATTTGTTATTTCCATAGCTGAGTTAAGTTCAACCAATATTTGTGAACACGCGCTACTGCGGTGTGCTTAAAACTTAAAGCAAACTTTCGACCTTTAATGCAGAGGAAGTTTACAATGCAGCACAGCCAGTTTATGCTGACTCAAACTTGCGTACATGAGCTGAGACCTGATGTAAAATTTGATTGGAGCCTCCGTTCACGTTCACATTGAAAAATGGAAAGCTTTGCGTGGAAATGACCGTACGCCCACTTTTCTGTTGTATGTTCATTTCATAAATTAGGTCATTGAGTTTACTCCTGATTTTCGAAACCACCGTCTGTTGATGCGAGAGTAGCAGCATAGCATGTAGTTTGTTCTCAAACAGGACTTTGAATGTCTTTGTTTTGAGACATCAGGGGGACATGCTCTGCTAGCAGTGATATGTCATCAATTTTGCCTAAAAACACATACAGGTTATTATAATACAAGAGTAAAGTAATCTGAGTAGTGAGTCAAATAGGTGATATATGAGAGGTAAGTAAAATACTTAATATGTAATGCATGTGACATTATTGTAAATTTTGCCGACACTTACTCAAAGCCAACAACTATTTATTCATAATTATCAAAATTATATATACATTTTAAATTATTTTAGAGAATCCTTATAATTTGTAAGCAGATTTTCAGGTCATTATCTTGTTTTTTGGACATTTTTTAAAAAATACATTTTTACTTTCCCTTTTTTGATGTTGCTTGTTTGTTTGTTTGTTTTTTTTAATATTTTCAAGTTTTCCTGTACATTTTTATTATTTCTAGCTGATTTTTGGTTAATTTCTTCTTAAATTGCTCATTGCCATCTTCCCACATTTTTGACAGAACTCAAGCCAATTTGACCAGGTTTCAAGGGGTTAAACAACATACAGATTTCATGTTTATCTATGGGGAAAAAAATACAGAGTTATCTAATGTATTATTCCCCCAAATGTATCTCTGCTTGGGAAATTCATGACAGAAGAAGGTTTATTGTTTCATTGTTCTCGGCCGCAACTGCTCTGCTGTAAAGGCTGAAACTAAGGCAGCTGGAGGGATTCCCCAAGGAGTTTTCATGAATGGGGATTCCCCGCATGGTCGTCGTGTAAGAAGCGCTGGTGAGAGTGCACTGCTGTTGTGTTCAGACATGCACACTGACAATTTAATGTAACAAAAAGGGAACCGATGCCTTTTGTGTTTGCTGAAACACAGTCAATAAGCTGCCATTCAGATTTTGTTGCACATGTATTCATGCAATTACGGCATGTGCACTTCACTTCTCATAAGCTTTTCATTGCTGGAAATTCCAATGGATTCCTAATAAGAGCGTTCTCCCTGAGCACACACTGAAACTGAAGTCATCATTTACATAATAACACCTGTGAACTTTTCTCTCATACCAAAGCTCATGTTATGTTATGATAATGTTTCAGTAGAAATGATCATGATATTCCTGGTTGTGTGATTTCGTATTATTCATGCCACAGATCCACCTGTGAGAGACGGGGTATTTTGACTTGTAAATTATACAGTTGGACTGGGACCCGCTGTCTTTGTTCTTCTATTCTGCTCTGACATTTGAGCGCTATACTGTGCCTTTTCTTGTATTCGCTCTGCTCATCTTGGTTTATATTCATGCAAGTCTTGAAAACAGTGAATTGTTGACAAGAATTAGAAAAAAGGGATGATGGAAAGATGGCTGAAGGGGAAACTACACATTTTTCATCACTTTGTACTACTCATTTTTTTTTCATTTGATTGGAATAAAGAATGTGTTTCTAGTCACATGCTTTTCTGTTTCTACATTAAAAAAACTTATTTGACAAATCCAACTTTTATGTCCCGAAGCAACACTGTGTTAAATGTAAAATTTTCTCTTACCCTTTAAATAAGTTTTGACTTTGCATATTAAATGGATATAAATATGGATATACATAATTTATCATTTTAAATGTATCATAAATTAAAATTTTATAATAAATTGTAACCATAATACCACTAAAAATCAAAACAGCAAAGATGTAACATACAAGGAAGAAAAATAGTCAAAAGCATTTATTGTAATGTAATCTGAAACTCACGAAATAAATCTATAAAAGATTAAGAACATTAACTGACAGCTGAAATAATAAAGTAAAAATGAAAATGCTAAAGAAAGTGTAATGGTTTGCATCTCTTTAAGAAGATAAGGATGGAAGTAATAGGAGCAGTAGTAGCACTGGTGGCGGCGAAGGCAGGATTAGTATCAGTGTACATTTAATTAGTTTTGGGTTTTTTCTTTCTCTCCTATGTCTTACCTTAGTTTGTTTCTCAGTGACACCTCTCTGACTCCATCAATGTATAACATTGATTTCAGTATAACTAGAATATTAATAATAGGTCCAGCAAACCGTATATGGAACATCATACAACATAATTAACATAATTAAAAATTATGTTTATTCCTCAAACAAACTACTAAAAATGAAGTTGAAACTGAAAATTTTGTTTGTAGATGCAGCAAGATTATAAAAGGCAGAATAAAGTATAACCTTTTTTTCAGGCAAGAGGGCAATCATTTTTGGTATTAAATAATCATCCTAAAATGGCAATGGGGGGGGTGTTCACCCAAGTATTAGTTTGGATGAACAAAATATATATTAATGCACTTTGCCATCTTATTTACCTTTGAAAAACTTTTTCCTCTTTCCAGATTAATGACAAATTTTTATGCTGAAAATATTAGTAGTTATTAGTAATTGGTATTGTGTAGAAACACAATACTTTACAACAGCTAGCATTAAAGCTGCATTGACTAGAGTTGGAAAAAATAGTTACATTTATCTATGTTGACAGTGGTGGGTGTAACTACGTGCATTTATGTAAATATTAGACTTCACATTTTTGAAGTACTTGCTCTTGAGTATTTCTATTTTATGCTACTTTATACTTATATTCCTCTACATCTTAGAGACATAAATTGCATTACTGTATTTTAATTTGGTATTATGAGTATTGAGAAAAAGCAGCAGGTTTCTCTGCGCTCTCTTCTGGGTCAAACAGGATCTGCATCAGATAAGACAAATTTTACTGCAAGTGGAGACAAGTAAACTGACAGAAAATGGTCGCTGTTTTGCAGAGGTAGCCTGTGCTTTGCTGTAGGAGTGGCTGAACAGTAACTACCTGGAAGAAGTGTAACCTGATCTGAAAGAGGGCGGTGGCACAAAGTGTGACACAAATCACAGCACTTTCCCATTTCCCAGGTCAGAGAAGCAGTTTGTTCAGCACTTCTGTTTAGGTTTTTCATGACAAAAAAAAAAACAAAGAATCTTTCATATCTTGGCCATAAAAGAGGATCAGTTTCCTGGACTAAGCGGTTGCATGGATATTTTTGTGAAATCTAGAAAGTAATGATGCCAACTTTAGGATCAAAGAAGAAAGACAATCCATCCAAAATGGACAAACATGAAGACTTTCCACAGGTAAGAATCAACTTTACATACACAGACAAGCATTGAGCAGTAAGTTCTTTTAACAGCAAGTGTCAAGTTGTGAATTGCCAGTAAGTGTAAAATCGATGCCCCTGGAGATCAGCACTCTCGCTTTCATTAACGTCAGAGGATACAAGAGTTTGGGTTTATGGGAGTCAATCAAGCATTTCTTACTTCCTCAATTCAACCCAACTTCCCTGCTGTTAGTATTTTCCCACAAAGAAACAACTATTTGCTCAGAAATGTGGCAGACAGTGACTGATTAAGGAACACAGTATGTTCCTGTAATAGTATGTTTGTAACAGATGCTGTTTGTGCTTAGAAATGCGGCCGTTCCTCTTTACAATTCCAGTGAGCTGAGGCTGACTAATCCCGACTAATCATAAATAATCTAAAAAGAAGACTTAAGCAGTGCTTCGGTGAAATATTGCTGAAACAAAATTCTCCACGACAGCTAAATGGAAGAGCGTGAAAGCCCTAAAGGAAGTTTGGAAATAGCTTTGTAGTTCCCTGTGAGTTATTTGTTTGTTTTCCAAATGCAACACTTTAAAGGGCTGTATTTTGTCACACTACCATGCATATTTAAATCTGTACCTGAATATTTTGGGAAATATCAACCAGACTTATTCACACACAGTGTGCTCAGATTTCCTCTTAACCCTGTGAAACCTGGAACGACATCACTTTTCTTGTGCTACTTTCAGATGCCTTTCAAATTTAAAACTTTGAGCACGTTGGTTTCATTTTCTTTTGAAAACATGAGAAAAAAGGTAAAGACCATCTGTGGCAAGAAATGTCCCAAAAATTGCAAGAAATTTGCAGATTTAGAGGATTTTTTTCTTTTAAAAAAAGCTATAGAAAAATGTCCACAAACTATATTTGTATTATATATTATAGATTTGTTTTACAGATATAATTATTTAAATATTATATAATTTTTAAGTACTTTCTTCCCAAGGCATTCCCTTGTTTTTTAAAACTTTCCTTTTGTTTGTTCTCATTGTTTTGCTTTTATGCTAATGTTAATTTTTTTTTTTTAACTTTTTATTATTTTTTTTTGCAAATTTTTAGGTAAATTTTTTTTTCAAGTTTCTCACTGCCTTTTCCCTAATTTTTTCCCTAAAAAGAAAGAAAATCAACCTAACATTTCTCACGCATTCATACACTTTATTTTTATATTTATCAATATTCAGCAGATTTTTTGTTTTGCTTTCAGTTGAGCAATGAGATGCAGCTGAGCATCATGAACAAGGTGAAGAGCGGAGAGCTGTCCATTGAGGATGCTCTGAACCAGGCCAGGAAGGACAGACAGCAGCTGCTCAGACGGAAGAGCCTGGCTGAAGAGGTACCAACATTTTAATCCTCAATACTGTATGTTTGTGGGCTGTGACACCAAAGCTCTCGTGCTGACTTAAGTTTGAGTACAGTTTTCTGCTCTATATTGAGGAAAATGGGGGCTTCTGTTTGGTGCAGGGCAGGCAGCACACAGTGAGTCATGGGACAGAAAACCAAAATTATGAAGCACTCCATAGCAACCCAATTCACACAATAAATGTTGGCATTTTATGTTTCTGCACACTACAGATATGCTACGCTTGCATCTTATTATGTAGTGAATATGTTGAAACTTTACATTTTAATAGTGCTGCATTTAACATGGTTATTTTTAGACAACTTGAATATGGTTAAAAGAAGATCATGTTTTGCCCAAAAACAACCGCTTTAGTGGCACACACACACACACACACACACACACACACACACACACACACACAGAGTCATGCACTCTTCTCTATGTAGTGTGTTAATAAATACTGTGAGCTGAGTGAATATGCAGTCTGACAGTGAAGTTTCTGCAATCAGCTGTACATCAAGAAAAAGTTACACCACATAACTCCTCATTAAGACATATTTGTCTGTGTATTTTCTTGCTGGTGAAAATATAATATATAACAGAACACTTGACGGCTAAATAACCAAATATTTTTCCTCAGTAGTCGGTGGAGACCAAAAATAGAGCCAAAAAGGAGAGTGAATTTCGGACTTTAAACTATCACACCACCAGAAACACGACTTCATATAAATGCTAATGTTGCTGTGTATCTGCTGGATGTCTAAAAAGGCCACTGTCTGTTTAAAGGTTTGTCATGTGAAGGTGACAATATGCCAGTGTTAAACAAACAAAACATACTATTTTGTGAGTTTCAGAGGTGTTGGTAGACAGGATATTAATTGCATTTTATATTGCTTCATGAATTACCTACTTGTACCCTCTGAAGTTGTAGGAAGCCTGTCTTGTAAACAGTGTTTTGTTAATGAGCTGCTCAGCCTGCTGGATCAGTTTTTAAATCTATCTGGTGCCAGTTGTGTCTACTCACAGGTTATTGTTATGAAGGAATGTGGGAGCTGTTTGCGCTGCACCTTAGCAGGAAACAAAGGACAAACGATACAACTGTCCTCAACGTTATCTTTCATGTAACTGCAGTATGTGGGTTTTTTTTTTGTGTGTGTGTTTTGTTTGTTGCAGGAACCGCCACCCTCACAGTACAACTTCAGTGTTCACAAGCACAGCCGCTACAGGTGGCAGAAGCGGGTTGTTCAGGTGAGTTTAACAAAAAAAAAACAACGAGCATACAGCCACACTAGCAGCTTTGAGGTTCAGTATTAACATGATGTTTAGCAGGTATCATGTTCGGCATCTTTGTTTCGTGTGTTTTTTGCATGCTGTTTATTTTTGCATGCTTACATTTGCTAATTTGCCTTAAACATACATACATCGAAGGCTGATGGGAATTTCATTAGTTTTGCAAATATTTGGTCATAAATTATAGTATTGGACAAATTATAACCTACCATCAAACCCTAAAAACATGCATTGTCCTATATCTGGGTATCATTCTGGGCTTTTGATTTGAAATTTGTTGTCTTAACCATTTTCCACCTGATTAGCTGCGGAGAAAACACATGCTATCTCCACTAGGTGTACTGTCATGATCAATGTAACTGCTAATCATTGACATATCCCAGGCTGAAATAATAATAAAAACAAAAAAAAAAAACTAACAAAATTATAGCTGTGAATATTGTGTTCCTTTCTTTGAATAGATCTCCCTAAATCCTACATATTCCTCCTTTAGCTGATCACCAAAGAAAATACAATTCATCAAGAGCGGGATATGAACATTTGCTCCAAATCTCAAAGTCAATAGGATTCATCTTCTGGGGATGATGACTACCTTAAAAACGTCAGAGTAGTTGTTGAGATACTTCAGTGTGGACCAGTGTGCTAATGTGGCTAGAAAATTATACCTGAAGATGAAATAAGATAATTTTCTCTGCATTATGTATTCAGCAGACGGAAGCTAACACACTAATTTAAACTCTCTCATGGTGACCAAACCAGATTGATTTCAAGACCAAAATGCTGTGCAACATCGAGAAAGGCATCATCAAGCGACAATTCCCCTTCTCCACTGTCAAGAGTTGTGATGATGGAGTGGGCTCCAGGTTCACCATTTCCTTGAAAGGACATCATGATTATGAATTAGAGGCCACTTCACTGGAGGACAAACACAAGGTGAATTTATACTCAGAGCAGGTACTTTTAAACTATAAAAATAAACCAGTGCATGTAAAAGTGTCCTGCTTTTTTTTTTATATAAAACTCTGCCGAGGCTGTCAATTATGTTAAAGCAAGACGAGGAAGGTCTTGTACTCCTCTGTGGCCAGGTGTTATTGACGCTTTTATTGGGATTTTTTTTCCTGCTGGTGATTCTCAGATGATGCAGCTTGTGAATCAGATCATTTATGGGAACATATACAGTGATCCTGAGGAGGGTAATGCAGAAACACAGCAGCAGCCTCAAAGATCAGAGAGCCTTCGGGAGGGCGTCTTGTTGCTGCACCGAGGAGGCCTGGCATCGTTCAAATGGGTGAAGTACGAACCTTATTCAAGACTCTAATCATTACGGATTGTTAGCTGGTTTTGACTCCAGACATATTTTAAGAGACGTAAAATACTCTGTGAACAGCTCAGATCCTGTTATCATAGTCTACGTTACCTTCTCTTTTGTTCCAGATATGATGTTCATCTCCACCAGGGCCAGCTAACACTGGTCCCCTTCAGGCGACAGGCCCCCGCTGACGGTGAGGTGACGACCTCGGTGCCCAGGTCCACCGTGATTCACCTGTCAGACGGAGACACCAGAGTTCAGAAACCTCAAAGCTCCGACAGCTTCACCCTGATCACCCACAAAAATGAGTACAAGTGAGTGAGGATTACTCAAGGGGAAGTTCAGGTTTTTGAAGTGGGGTTGAACGAGGTACTTATTAATAGTCAGTGTATTACTGACAGTAGATGGCGGTCGCCATGCTCCCAGTTTGGAGAGGCAGATGGGAGAACTGCCACAGAAGCTAAGCAATCTGCTGCTGTGGAAAGGGGTAACAAAAACAAAAACAAAAACAAAAAAAGGGAGAACACTAGAGTACAAATTTTATCTTTAAAAATACATTACAGACAGTATTTTTTTTTCTTGTTTGTTTTGGGATTTTTAAAAATTTAATTTTTTAAGTAATTATAATTTTCGTCTTTCTTTGAGGAAAAGGGCATTTGCTACCATTTCAAATAAGCAATTTTTTTTCAAATAACAATTAATCAATCATTAATTTTAACAATAATACATTAAAAAAAGTCCTTACATTTAAGCATTTAATGAATTCTGTCCACGATATCAGCGGTTTCTCTTCAAAATAATTCACAGTCTCGCAAAAAAGTGAAATGTCAATTAGCAGTCTCTTAGCAGTCTCTTCTACAATGCATTTAGTTATTTTGTAGCACTTATGCGGCCTCATACGAGTAATAACAAAAATAAAGGCCTCAAGTGTTCATTACTTGAATTATCTTAGCTAATGAGTGAAGTTGAGTTTTGTGGATTTATTTCAGGTTCAAGGTGCCTGTACCGCATCAAACAGCTGCCCCCGGGGCCGTCCAGAGGGAGCGAGACGCTTGGGTCAAGGCCATTCACAAACTGTGCTCAGACTGGAAGAGGAAGTCGATGGCGGAACACTTTTTTGTGGAAACGAAGGAACTGCGAAATCTCAGTATAGCCGAAGACGCGGAGGACACTGACACAGATCTCGAGTCAAGCGGTGGATTTGGCGGCAGAAATATGACTTATCCTCCAGTTGATTATGAACATGCAGATCCCGCTTCTGTGGGTGGAGATCATTTATCAGCCGGTGACACGAGTCAAAGTTATCCCTCAGCCGATTATGCAAAGCCTGTTCCTAAACCTCGCAGCAAAGGAAACGCTGCTGATATCAAGCCTGATATTTTGCCTCCCGTCCCGTCACCGACCTCACCAACCTCCCCCGCTGTCTTTGCCTTGTCTTCACCCACTTCCCCTCGACCCTCACCCTCCGTTACTGCCCTCACATCCTCCTCCACGGTCCCAGAGTCTCTTAACCATGAATCTGGCTCATCAGGTGTGAAAGGGCCCTCGCCCCCGAGGGTCCCGGTACCCCCACCTTTACCCTTTAAAACCCTGATGCAGTCAAGAAAACCACGCACCAAGGCTTTCCACTGGGATGTAGCTGTCTCAGATAAGGTAATGCTGTCACTTCTCAGTTAAACTTTGTTCATCAGAAGACACTGAAGTACCACATTTTGACAGTTAACCCCTTAAAACCTGGATAGACATCAATTTTTTGTGCTGTGCTCTGACGCTTTTCACAAGCATTTAAATCTCTGAGCAAATTTGTTATATTTCTTTTGAAAATATGGGGAAAAAGTCAACTGGGCAAGAAATGTCCTGCAAAATGCAAGAAAATAGTGGATTTAGAAAATTAATAAAAAATAAGGGAAATGTAATCTAGAAAACTGCATTTATAATTATCAAAATTATATATTGAAAAATATATTATATATTTTTAAGCACTTTTTTCAAGTAACTTCCTGTTTTTGTTTTATTTTACTTTATTTTACTATTTTACTTTAATTTTTGTGTACTTTTTTTAAACAAGTATTTTTATTACTTTTTTTATACTGCATGTTTTAAAACAAAAACAATCACCCAGTTCGGTGTCAAAATAGGCTGTCTCTATACACTCTTAAATTATTGTTTATTCACATGGAGTTTGGTGGTTTTGGTGATGGTGATTTCAGGGCTGTTTCTGGTTAAACAAAAATGATCTCACTCTTTCACTCTGTAGAGATCCTTTCCATAATGTTGTCAGACACTTGTAATCTGAGCCTATCAGTGGTAAAAACAAGCACTTTCAGTCAGTGTACATTGACAGTGCTCTATTTCCCCAAATAATTACACTGAAGCCGGTTTCTCTCACTCAACACTGGACCAGTTTCAAAAATTGCTGTTCCCATTAATCACTTTGACAGAAAAACTTGGGAAAACAGGATCCAGGTTGGACAATACCAAAGATACCCTTTAAGTATAGGGCTTACAAAGTGTCTCATTAGTGTGGATTATTCATATTTAAATGCAGTGCTTTCTGATTGTGGCAAACTCTGAAAGGTCAGTTTCAACTTGGTTTCACTTCATTATTCCTCATATTGCATCATTGTTGGGAATTACTCTTTGTTTTCACTGTCAGCTATTGCTTCCCCAGCGTTGCTCCTTTGTAATGTTAACATTGATTTCCTCATATAATAGAGTTGTCTCAGCCCTGAATTAATTTGTTTCTTGGCAGATTGCAAAATCATTTTGGACACAAGAAAGCGGCAGGAGGATTGAAATCGACACATCGCGCCTATATGAGCAATTTGCCGTCAAAGATCTGGGGACGTTTGATGTGGCAGAGCCGAGCCATACGCAGCATATTATGCTCAACCAGAAGATTGCACACAACTTCAGTGAGTATCTCTACAATGACTGAGTGTCAGGGTTCATACACATTTTTAACAACACGTTTCCATGACTTTTACATGACTTTGAGGCAAATTTTAGACCATACATTCTCTGAAATGACCATCAAATCTCCTCACTGGCTGTTTATCACAACTATATAACAGTTTTAGAAATATATATCATTTATAAAATAATGAATTAAAACAGGATTAGAACTGAAAATACATATATTTTTTAAGCGTAGGGACTATTTGTTATTTATGTGAGGGGAGGGGGTGGTGCAAAAAGGGGGAGGCCTATAAAATAATTTCTAAACACTGGGCAGAGACTTTTTTAATGACTTTTTTTTCTCAAAAAAAGTTTTTTATTAACAATCTTTGGCATTTCTTTTTTCTTCAAAACATCTTGATTTTTTTTTAAAAATCGGCAATATCCTTTTTAATTTATTTTTTGCAATATAAAGGAAAAAAACTGTGACTTTTTTCTTTAAAGTTTTGGGTGATTTTTCAAGAAAACATCAAAGATGACACAATTAATCACAGTCAGAAACTGTAAAAACAGAAATCATCGTTGGATTTCACATTTCTGACGGCGCATTATGTGTTATTATACAGGTTTGTGAAACAAAATTCCATGACTATTCCAAAACTTCACAGTATATTTAGTTTTTCAAAACTTTTTCAGGCCTGGAAATTGCTATTTGCAATGACTTATCCAGGTTTTTCATGACCGTACAAATCCTAGTGTGTCTGAGTGTTGGGGTGAAGTTGTGAATATTGTCAGCTTCAATGGATCATTTTCAGCACTTTCACAGCAACATAATAAGTTTAATTTTCATGTTGTAATGAAAAGGCATTCTTCTGGATTAAGTCAAATAAAGGAGCTTATTCCTTCAGTAAATTAGAAGTTGTGGTGTGAAATAAACCCAGCAGAGGGAAGCACCACATAGAAAGGGATCCTTGCAGGAGGAACGTTAATGTCAGGCTCCTTAATTTTAATAAATTAGACTATAATTGCCCAATTTAGAGGACGCTGACCTGAGAACTCTTTTAGGGAGGGCCTATAAATGTTGCCATTCTGCTCCTTTAAAACATAGTGAGGCTATAATGATGCCACAGCGGCTGTAAAGCAGATAGATGGATGTTCCTGCGATGTGCCTGCAGGGGGCAGTGTGTCACCAATCCTGCAGCGCCACAACTACCCGAGCAATCTGCAGAGCCATTGTGAAGTGGAACATATTCTATATCTCATCTAATGGCTTTTCACTTTTGATTAACTGAGTGAACGTGGCTTGTATATTTCACGATCCAAGCCAGGGGAGAACATCTCAGAAGCTTCCTCCAACAGGCCGCGACACTGCGAGGCGATACAGATGTGGTGGTGGTGGAGGGCTGCTAAATGGAATCAGTGTGATTGTGCAGACCGGCAACATAATTAGAGTTCACATGTTCATAAAATATGGATAGGGGATCTGAGCGACAACGACAGCGATTTCCTGCCTTGATACTGAATACCCCAGCAGTCAGAGTTTGTGCTCCTCTCTGACCTGGAAACTTTGGTTGTGTCAGGAGCGGGGAGCTGAGTGATGACAGCCTGCAGGCAACCCGAGGCCACGCATCCTTGTGCTGCGAGCTTTAGAAAAATTTAAACATTTGAAGAACAAGGGAAACTCTCTGTCTTGCTGCCTCACCTACTTTGGTCCTATTAACGCCAATACAGAAAATGATTTTTCAGCAGGTGCGGAGGAGGCATTCAGATCATTTTGTTAGATAAAAGTAGCAATACTACAAATTGCAAATAAAAGTCCTGCATCTCAAATATCACTTGAGTACTATCAGCAAAGTGTAATTAGACTATGAGTTTAGTTCTAGTTTATTTGTCATTTACATTAAAAAGTATAGTGTACATTAAGTGCAAGAAATGCATTGTGCCCTGGCTCTCTCTTAACCCTTAAAACCCATAAATACAATAAATTAAAATACAGATCAGAAGTAACAGTGATCACAATCCAGAAAAAGGCACCTCTGATTGTAATATGGATTATTATAAGTGATGCACTAATGTATAAGTAGCATTTTATTAGAATCAGAAATACTTTATTGATTCGTAGGTGGACATTGTGAATTTTATGGTTTTAGTTTATCAAGGGAAAGCTCATTTGAATTATGTTATATTCTATTGGACAGCTAAATCTGGACATACACTGTACAATTTGAGCTGTTTTAGAAATGTTTAATTCCAACTCCCACTGTATGAGTAAATCATCATTGATGTAAAGCCAAAACTCACAATTGATGCTCAGACTGTGTGCGCAAAATAGAAAAACTGCAACACTCGGGCTGAAAAACAAAGTCAACATGAAAATGTCACAGCCTGCAGTTTCTCAAACGGCCACTTGAAGCTGACTTCAAAACAGAGCCAGTCTCCATAGACCAAGTTAAAATGCTCGACTTTACAGCAAAAATAAACATGTTCACAGCCACGTAAAAAATGCTTTTGGTTTCTATAGCTAATTGTATCATTCATGACAACTGCATAGGTGTGAATTTTCATATAAATCACCTGTTAACATTTTATTAAGGCCCAAAGTCACGCACATTTAAGGACGGGTTGTCTGAGTCACAGGCTGTCTATGAGGAGTTGATACAGTCTATGTATCACCTCTACTCCTCGCTCATCCAACTATGGTCACTTCTGGCTCAAAAAACTAAAATGATGACAGCTGAAATGGCTAATTTGCATTCAAAATGGCAGTCCCCAAGCCAATGGATGACGTCACAGTAGCTCCGTCGGTCAGGGGCAGTTAAACAGGTTTGATTGATGTTCAGTCCCCCTTGTACACTACACGATTCAGTCTGACTCTAAAATAAGTCATGTGGCTCAAAACTCGTGTCAGAAATGGGCTCAAATCATACAGTCTATACCCTGCTTTAGTCCAAGCATGAGACAATACATTATATATTAGACTCACACATTTGTATGTAAAATCTAGTTTACAAGTCACTAAACTACCAAATTTAGGTGGAGTAAAAAGTACATTTTTCCATGAACTCTAGTAGAGCAGAAGTATAAAGTAGGATACAATGCTAATAATCCAGTAAAGTCGAAGTACCTACATTTTTGACTTAAGTATGGCACTTAAGTAAATGAACCAACTGCAGTTACACTACACCACTGCATTTATATTATAAACAATTGAAAAAAATAATCAGTAAAAGCTCTTTTAAAGTAATGAAAACAGCATCAGACCAAAAGTGCTAACTGCCTGTGAAAACACAGGAACTCTCAGAGGATTCACGTCATTGAAGCCACATGTGAAAAAAAATCTGGTAATAGGACTTCTTTTTCTCTCCTCTTTCTATCTTTTGGCATCCCCCTACAGACAGACAGACACACACACACACACACACACACACACACACACACACACACACACACACACACACACCTTCACTGCGCTTGTTTGCATGTTTATTACCACAAACCTGCCTAAATTTGTGCTGTTTATTCAGCTCATATCTCATTCTTTGCCTCACTATTTATTCATCTGATCCCATTACACTGGGAGCCAGTACGCATGCAAAATCTCTGCAGTTTTTTGTTTTTTTTTACAAAGATAGCAACAGCTCAGCAGTCAGTCAGACGACACCTCGATCAGATGTTATCGCACGTAGGTGATCAATAATTAAACAAACTCAGAACTGATAATTAGTGTCAGGTATGAAGCTGGAGCTCTCACTGTGTCCTCAGCGACTTGAACAACATTAAGTTGTTTGCAGTTACACGCTGAAGCAGATGGAGTAAGACAGCTTGAGCAGGTGGTTGTATTACTGCTGTACTGCGGTTTTGAGTGGTTTCCTCTGGTAATCAACTTGATCCTTGTGGGTAAGAAGAACATCGGCTGTGTCGAGAATCCACAGGACGGTGCTGTGATGATCCATGTACTTATTTATACCATTTTTAGTGCTCTGCAGGAATCCTACAGACTTTTGACAACAAGATTGTAGCTCGTATTGATTTGTTTTTGATTACATTCTTTAGAGAAATACCTACAGAGCAGATTAAAGACGAGGATACAAAGTTTGTGTGTGTGTGCATGCCACCACGACTTTCAAATCACTTTAAATTTTTGATGTAATATCTACTGCTATATGTCTGAGTCACCCGTCACTTTTGATGAGATCAGTGGTGAGAGAATTATTAAGATCCTTTAGTTAAAGTCCCCTTCACTCAAAAATGTGTTTACATCCTCTAAATTGTCTGAACTTGATGACTTGTATCTGTGCAAAGTTTGTCACAAGAGAGGTGATTTAACATTCCTCTACTGAAGGGGTCATGTCCGTGCACTTCCCTAACATCCAAAATTCAACACACATACACCGGCGAAAAGAGCCAGGGGACAGAGAGAGAGGCGAACTGCCTCCTTTTTATATAGTCTAGCTGCCAGCACAGGTGAGCTGAAATTCCCTGATGACCCAGCTCCACCCATCAGGCTCCTGGAGGGAGAAGCCTGGTCAGACAAGGTCGTGACAAGCTACGTCACAAATACAAACGGCCAATCACTGTCTAAGGGTGCAATAACATAGGTGAATATTTGCTTTCCGTTCACCTCCATGATATGCAGGCAAAGTGGTGAATAAAACATCTGCTTCTGTTGGCAACGTAAATTCGCATTGCATGGAGTTCAACTTTGGTGAACTCTGACCGTCAAAGTCGCAGCCTCAACCAATAGCAATGAAGTACATGACTGTTGTTGTTGTGTCTACCAAGTCGATACTGAATTTTGGCCATGAAAAATACATACTGCCTCAAATGAGAGATGCTGCCTGGCTAGCATGAAACATTAGAAAATGGAAAAAAAAAATCAAATTTCACTGTATTTATCAGCAAGCTGGCTAACAAATACCATCACATGCTATCACTGCCAGCACAAATATCGCCATGGCATGCAACGGTCACTTGCCTGCATCCGCTCATGTGTGTACCCCAATACGTGAAACACATATCAATGAGAAAACAGACTTCGACACAACACCAGGAGAGAAACCTGAAACCTTGTACAGAGCAGACTTATCACACATAATATCAACATCTTGGTGAGACTCTTAATATATCTTTCTTCAAACATGAGAACTCTGGTGTATAACCACATAATAACAATGTAGCAACATGAAAACACTGCTATTGTTTGTTTTACATACACTAACACTAATGTGTGTCAGCTCTGGTATATAACTACATAGTAACAATATGAAAACACTAACATCGTAGCTGATATTACTGTTTCAAAAGCATTAACACTGTGTCAGCCACTTTAAGTTACAAGCTAACAAATTAACAAAAAACAAGAAGACGATAACTACCCTTGTTATTCTGTCTGCTAGTCACCGATTTTGTTGCACAACACACTCATTGTCTGAGTCTGTTAGAGGCTCAAACATGTATTGCTGAATCACTCTGTTATTTCCTCTAATGCAAAAACTAGCCGTCTTGATGCATTAAACTGGTCAGAGCTCTGTGCACACTGATAAGTGGAAAGCGAAACTGAGTGCAAGCAGGATCCAGAATTTCTCAATGAGGGAGAAAGACTTGATGTGCTTTTTTACTTGTTATGTAGATAAACCATGCAAAACAAATCATTTATCATAAAAGAACCAAAAATGTAAGAAAAAGCCAAGGGTGGCTTCTAGTTAACCTGGTAAAGCAGCCCTTTGCTGCATGTCATCCCCCCACTCTCCTCCACCTTTCAAAAAATCTACAAATCCTGCATTCAAATCCTACTAAATAAAAGCACAGAACTAGATGAAGCAAGCTACTAAAAAGAACTTCTTCTGTAGAAAAATGCCTCTCTTTGCTGAATAATTTTACATTGCTGCTGTATCAATGCATATGCTGCATTATGCTGCTTTAACTGGAGGAGGTGAAGCTCGTTTTAACTACTTCTCCCCCTCCAAAGAGTCATAACATAAACCTGAGGGTCTGTGGGACGATTAATGAGAGACGAAAGAAAGAAAAAAGTAATGCACAAATCTGTTTTTGTTTTTTTAAACTTCTCTGATATCTGCTGCAAAATACTGCACATTGGGTAACAGTTATTTAAATAAAACCATGAGAGACAAGAAATGTGTCCTGAGTGAAATTGCGACAAGGAATCTCAACTAGACAGAAGGTGTTTTTCAGCCAAAAAACTAGCACAAATAGTACTTTTTTAATGAGCTTGATATGAAAAGAAATAATAATTGCCAAATAATTACAGCGGGTTACTAAACACAATATTTTCCCTCTCAAAAGTTGTGGACTCTACGTTTACAGTAGTATAAAACGTAAATACAAGAGTACAAATGTGTAATTAAGTTCAATACTTGAGTGAATCTTTCTACCACTTGCTGAGATTCTGTGGTTCGGTATGATCTGCGTTTCTGTTTAGGATGTGTTTCCGACTAATGTGGTTATTTACCTTGAGAGCCCCTGTGCATGCTGCCTACTTAATGACTAGAAATGTCGCACTCCTAATTAAAAGTACACCTGTGGCTTCCTGCGCCCAGTGGGATACACTCTCCATCTCCATATTCTAATTTGTCAGGGCAATGCCCAGTTTGTCTGAGTGCCAGTCCACAAAGGGCTTGATTTGCACTGTGTTATTTTAGGCCAGACGCCTAACTCTCACTCTGGAGGGCAGCGGTAGCACTCAAAATTGTTTCTTAATATTTGATGTTGAGATTCTTCATTTGGAAGTGCGACATGAAAGCCTTTGTTGGCCCCGGTGAGGGAATTACTGTCTCCGGTCTTTAATGTCAAGGATTTAGAGACGCGTTGATTACAGCTTTGTAGATCCAAAATTCTCAACATTTAACATGATTATTTTATTCACTTTGTTATGAGGAGATTTTCAATCATTTTATGACTTGGATTCAGTAATAGCACAATTTGACTCCAATTGGAAGTGAAGTGAAAGGGACAGTTTGACACCACAGGAAATGCACTGATCTGCTCTGTCTTTACGCCTCTCATGTCTGTGTGTGTGTTCACTATGAAGCTGGAGCCAGCAGCTGGTTAGCTTAGCTTAGCATAAAGACGGGAAACAGCTAGCCTGGTTCTCTCCGAAGGTTACAAAATTTGCCTCCAAGCACCTCTAAAGATTAGGGGTCGACAAGTTAAGTTGCAGGAAACTTGGTGTTTATGATGCTGAAAGGTTTTAAATAAACATTTGCTAAAGGCATTCTAAAAAGTTTTGTTAGAGTTTGTTATATTCCAAATTTTGACAGAAATGTTTTAATTTTTTATTGTAAATGCATACTAGTTCCAAAGTTTACCTGCCTCATTTAGTACTAACAATTGGTATCAGCTATATACAGTATATATATATATAAATATATATATATATGTATATATGAATGGATTAAAAAAATGAAGTTTATTAGCTTCAGAGGTGCGTGTATTTTGTTAACTTTGGACAGAGCCAAGCTTGCTCTTTTTCCTTTTTCAGTATTTCTGTTAAGCTAATTAGCTGCTGGTCATAGCTTCATATTAAACAGACAGTGGCATCGATCTTCAGTCCAATCACTAGAATAAATGTTGGCCTTGTACATTTTTGAAAACCCACCTATATATTTGTATGTTTCAGTGGATATGTTGAAACTTAACATTTCTTTACATTTTAATTTTTAATGTTATGTTTACAACACTGGTTAACATTGTTATTTTTTGGCACAAAACGAGGGGCTCGGAAAACATCATGTCTGGGCTAAAAATAGTGGACATACTGACCAAACTGTTCAAAAACACCTGCCTCTGTTGGTGTTGAACAGAAGTCTAGCAGCTGTCAAGCCATCCTTCATCCTCTTCCTCTGATAAAAAACTCAGCTTTTATACATCTAACATGAACTATGTCGTGAGTCTGAGTCTTTATAATTGTAAAACATCTGTAGTTTGCAGAAACAGGCACCCCAGTCGCCAAAATGTTATTTTGGCGACTGGGGTGCCTTCTTCTCACCTAACTATCAACAAGAAATCTCATTTCACAAAATGTCAAAGTATTCCTTTCAAACGTCTCACGGAGTATTTTCAGCATTCAAAATTAAGGGCAACAAGGCTCTACTTCAGAAAAAGTTTTGATCACAAGTTGGTTGACAACCTCACAACTTCACAAAAGAAAATTGGAAGTGACACTTCCAAATCAATGCCCGAGTGTCTGACTCTGGCTCAAGCATCTCAGCTGTATTTTGTAAAAAATCACCATTTACTTTACATACATGTCTAAAATTCCTGAAGCTGGCTCCTAATGAATGCGTCTCACAGCTTCTGAATTATGCAGAGGCATTTTCGTTAAAAAAAAAAAAATCACATCAGCTTTGACTTGATAGAATGCAAATTTGTGCATTTCCCTGAGGCATTTTGGGGAAAGTAATTAAGCAAAGGACCCTTTGTCTTCAGAATGCTTTTTGAGTCATTTCATCGCAGGATAAGAAGACTATCTGTCAAGAGGAAAGCTTTCATGTACCATTGAGTGTTGTTGACTTTTTTTAATCTATTGTTCTTCCAGACATTTTCCTCAAAAGTTTTCCAGTGCAACCGGGAGAGCTGAAGGACAAACTGTTCATCATTAATGAGGAAGATGGAGGCCTGTCTGATGAGCACATCACCTCTCTGAGGAGGTATGACTTTGTGCCAAAAAACGCTGATTTGTATTCATTCCTGGTAGCGTCACAACTGAAGCCGAGGGGTGAGTGACTTTTTGCGCCTGAGATCATGGGCGGCTGATGTGTGTTTTCGTTGGCAGAGACAAAACCTCTGAGAAACTAGAAATACTGCCAAGTGGTTGTACGCCTCCGCGCACCAGTTAAGTTGCGCTTGCAGTTTACATCCATGTGTGTGAAAATGTGGATATTTAACACACATCCTCCCCCTGGCAGCACAGAAGATCCAAACAATCAGCACAGTTTTGAGATTAGAATCACCAATTCAGTATCTGACCAAATGTCTCCCCGTCTGTTCCTGAGTTATGACGTTGAATTATGGCCAGAAAAGTGTTTTTGCAGAATATTGTGATATCACAGCTGACCTGTGAACTCATGGATATAAAATGTCAAACTTCATCTTTATGACCTATCAGACATTTGTTTGATATGTGAGCCGATGAATTCTTGAGTTATGGCCAGAAACATGTTTTATGAAGTCACTGTGACCTTGACCTTTGACCTTGGACTACCAGATTCTAACCAGTCTTCTTCAGTTCACTAGACGGTTTATGCAAATCTTAAGAAATTTCCTCAAGGTGTTATTGAGATATTGCATTCACAAGAATAAGACAGCAAAGGTCACAGGGACTGTGAGCTTTGACCTTTGACCACCAAAATCTAATCAATTCATCCTAGAAACCAAGTGAGTGTGTGTGAAATTGGAAGAAATTTCCTCAAGGTGTTCAAGAGATAATGTGTTTACAAGAATGAGATAGCTTTAAAGTCATAGTGACCTTGACCTTTGACCTAAGACCACCAAAATGAAATCATTTCATCGTTAAGTCCAAGTAAATGTTTGTGTTACATTTGAAAAAAATCCCTAACGGAGTTCTCGAGATATGGAGGTCACAAAAATTGTCCGATGGACTGATGCACATACAACCTGAAAATAAAAAGCCTTTGGCCTCTGCAGAGACATAAAAAAAAAAAAACAACAACCTTGCAGCTCCGTAAATCATCATCGAGGGAGTGCATGTTGCAGCCTGGAAAATGTGAAACAGGAAAACACTGCCAGTTCATGTGATGAGGACACATGGCTTGCACAGCATCCCTCACAGTGTTCTAATACTAAAAAGCAGATGCCAGAACCTTTTACCAGAGCAGCTTACTAATAAAAGTTTTATCTGGGGTTATTTGCGGAAATGGAAACCATTGACATGCCCCTGGGAATAAAACACTGGAGGTGGGTAAAATGCTTCCCAACTCTTACCTGCAGTTTACTCAGTGGCTTGGATGCTGACCTCCTGGAAGGCGAGTGATCTAATGTACTGTGTGGAGGATTTTATTTATTCTATGAAAACATAATATATATTTTAATGCGTCGTGGCGTAGGCCTGAGGAATACAATTTTGAAAGAACCACTCCCAACAGGTGCTGCAATATTAATGGCCAGCGCTACTCCAGCGGCACATAGCCGGTCTCATGAAAAAGTGAATGCCTTTGGTTTGAGGTCAGAATACACGGAAATGACAGGGGGAGGAAGTCCAATTTAAGATGAGCGGGGTTCAAATTCAGTGCAAGCGAGTAAATGGCTGTTCCCATCAGCGCCGTGCTGTTTTGTAGAAGCTGACGAGGGCCATCAGCGCTACTTGGCTTTTAATTACTCTGCTTTCTCCAGGCCGCTCGAAATCAATGGAATGGCAGTGGTCCAAGGGAGGTAGCTTAAGAGCATGCGATGACATAAAGAGACAAAGGTTAAAATGGGAAAGCAAAAAGGAAAACATCCCCAGCTGTGACATACATTTTTAAAATGAATCTATGTTGGGGGTTTGTTGTGATTTGTTTCGTGTTGGATAAATATGACTGATATTTTGCACATAAACTAATTTATGTTTATTGTATTTTAAAAGACAGAGATGTGGATTTTCAGATACAGACAAGGATCAGAACCACATACTTTAAATGTATTAATTTGCCTATTTTTTATAGTTTTCACAAATGTAGCCACTGATATATTAACCATGTTAGCCGAGTGCTGCTCCTAACATTTTAACATAACATGCAAATAAATAAATAAAATAAATAAATACAACATAAGCTACATTTTTGAAAAGACCTGTAAATTTGAGGCATCAATTCGGGAGAAAATTCACACACTGGTTGTCACAAGAAATCCAGTCCATAACTCCATATACAGTAGACCAGTATACATTTTCAACATGCACTCTTTCCTCTTAGCAATAAAATATTCATCATGGCACCTACAGACATCCGCTCTGGAAGGAAAGTTTTTGTGACTGTTGTCAAGCTTTCCTCCGTTCTGTCAGCTGAGTTTTTTTCCTTTACATGTGAGATTATTTTGTATTTCTTTTTGGTGTTTATTCTTAGCCATGTGACTGTGGGTGTCTTGTTTCCTGTCTGATGTGGACCAGTCAGTTAATCAGTCCCTCCAGGATTTTGCGATGTTGTGAGTGCAACAGTTAATGCAAATTAAGCCTATCCCTAGTAGTCTGCGCAACATGGCAATTTGGTCCAATCACACTAACTTTGACTAACTAACAAATTTGACTTTTAAAATGGATAAAATCTCATTTCATTGTATATCTGCATGCAGTATATTGATCCGCACAGAACCCTTAATATTCTCACGTGTGCACGATCAAGAAGGATATTAATTATGCACCATGAATGTTGTGCTGTATTCAGTATACTTCTCTTTCTGCTTTCTCTCCACATTGTTAGACTTAAGCTTATTGAAAGAAGAAAAAAAAGCCTACCATGCTAGCATACATTTGACCCAGTACATTATAACCCCTGTACCTCTAACTCCATGTTCGCTCTTGTTAGCAAAAAAAATGTAAATGTGCCTATTTTGCAGTTCTTTGGCTTTAAATTAAACAAAAAAGGAGAGCCAGAAAACATAAATTTCCCATTTTAAAACTCACCATCCAACAGAATACAAAAGTCTCCATCCATTAAGAGTAGCTGTACCAAAACAAACTAACAATGGTGAGCAATTATCAGTCATTGCAGCTTTCGCAAAATACAACAAAATATGAATGTGGCAGTCTATGGAGGTGAGACTGTACAATAGCAGTAACCAGTGAACACATTATTGAATAAAAAATGATTAATTGATCTCAGCACGTCCTAGTGTGAAATAGCACTTAATGCCCACATAATGTGGCCACTTATGGGTACTCCAACATGTGTCTTCAGTCCATAAATTTCAAACCCCAAATATAAAACCAATAAATGTTACGAAAAGTAACATCACACCTATGCGCCTTTTTAGAAAGCGAATTACAACTGCAAAACTTTTGAAAGAACCACTCTCAACAGGTGCTGCAACAACTCTCTGCCGTTGCTGGCTGCTGGCTGTTTACAGTTCTGTAACTTCTCCCTTCACCACTAGGTGTCACTGTGTCTTTCAGCTCAGCTGACTGTTCCACCAGGAGAGACTCGAGACTGAGCTCTGGTGGTGCATGCTGTGCACTACATACAATGAGCTTAATATAGAGAAGCCCCTGTATTTGTGACGGTACAGAAAAACATATCCTCTGGATTTCTAAATTCCCTGGTATACTGTAATACTGTGACACTGCTCAAGCCTTATGTTGTTTGTCTTTGACCAATATTGTCAGTAGGGGAATTTCAATATTGCCTGACCCTACTTAAAGCAGCTATAATCAGTATTTTTATAACAGCAATGGATCAAATGACTGTGTGTAATGGGAAAAGGGTCATGCATAGTTCCCCTCAGCTCTCTAAGCTTGAAAAGATGTCTTTAGGGCACACAACTTAAATCTTTTGGCTTACTTATTGCTCTAATCAAAAATTTAAGCAAAAAAGTGACTCATTGGTGAAAATAGTGGAGCAGTTAAAGAGTCCAATATTTCAAAATAGCGTTTTCATGTAGGATCCCATCCCTCACTGCAAGAAGCAGATTAAGAAAATACCTTTTTTAGATCCTTAAAGCATTTCAAAAATTAGTACGGCATCTAACAATATATTATGTTTGTTTTCATGTTCAAGGTACGTCCCCACAATGGATGATGTGGAAATGTACAAATCCCACAAAGGACCTGTGACAGAGCTGCATATTGTGGACCAGTACATGATGGAGGTACACTTTTTAGCTTTCCATATTAACTCAAATTCAGATTGTCGTTTCCTATGGATTTGACTTGTGACAGCCATTAAACAAGCAGAGTCTAATGCAGCTCCTGCTCATGTAGCACTTTCTTTAGGAGGGCTTGTTACCTGCCTCCTCATTCACACACTGTGGGTGTCATGACAAGCTCTTAACATTCATCTGGTTATCACCTTCCAGCATGCCTGGCAGTCATCTGACCTGTGTGTGGTTGGCTAAAGGCTGCAGGAGGGGGTAACAGATGAACAGCAGGATCAGCCCACAGTGCCTTTCAGGAATATTTGACACCAGTCAAGAGGGATTTTGTATGTAAGAGACAGGGTGGCATCGCCTATGGATACCTCGTGTAGCTCTGGAGGCACAAGCCTTCTGTGCTAGAGTGCATTCGGCCTGAATGCCACTAAATCGACAACATAATCAGTCTTCTTTACTGCCGCCAACTAAAGCAGTATTCAAATATTGCACTTAATAACAACTGCAATCACTTGAAACTGAAAGATTAGAGATGATTGCTCACTGCTTTGAGTGTTTTTTTTCAGAATCTAATGTTCTGCAATTTTCATTTCTTCTGCACATTCTCCCCCTAAAACCCATTAAATAATTAAAGAAAATGAAAGGGCTGACACTTTCTTCATGAATCATCACCGTTGTTTCACCGTGTTAAGCATCATTATTACTTGGAGTCAAACGTGTCCTCCATGTGACGCATAGGATCGTTGACCTCGGCTGCTCTCTATACCGCACTGTAAACTCTGATACATGTGTCTGCCAGTGATCTGCTTTAATGCTTTTTAGCCACGCAAACAGTGTGGCTCTACTTATGGCAATGTTCGTCTGAAGGTTGATCTGTTGGTTGATTCCAGACTGAAATATCTCAACAAATATTTTATCAGTGACTCAACCCATGTTATTTTAAATTTGTGAAGAAAACTGTTTTTCTCATATGTCAATATGGTGAATGAAGAATCCCAAAATGCAAAAAAAAATCCTTGACAAATTGCAGTAAAACAGGACTGTCTTTAACATCAGCAAGGAATTATGAAACCACTATAAATACATATTTTGAAAGGCTTGGATATCAATAGGGTTTTGAATATGTGCGGGTATCACATCAGCGACCTTTTTCAAGAAGGTGGTTGATGAAAGAGGGAGGCTGTGATCATACAGTCAAATAGGTCCACCATCCGTGGAAAACTTAAAACAACAAAAAAAAGATGCAAAGCAAAATGACACAAGCAGCTCTATCAGTTCCACTTTTCTACATTTTGACATGATAAACAACATTTATCAGAACATGCACGGCTGCATGTAAACGGGAATAGTAGTGAAATATTCATTTTCATTAGCCATGTAAATGGCTTTGTAGAAATACTGGCTTTTCAGGAAAAATGGCAAAAACAAGAAATATTTTGTGCATGGAAACATGGCCGTTTACGTAGTGCGTGTTATGTTGAATTCCTTAAGAAAACATTTTTTCTTGCATGCCTCCCTGGTGAACAAAGATTACAAAAAGGGGGGCCACATTTAACAACAGCAAAACCACATCAAAACATCAGTTTAAAAACTCTCACACAACTTGTGCAGCATAATCTAAGTCTCATTTATCCAAGTACTTCCCACATGCGCTTTCGCTAAAACATTACTATTTCAAACACTTCCGCATAAACATGCTGCGTTGCATTTCTTCAGAAGTCAGAGGTCGGACCTGGGAATGACATTATGCTTGAGTTGACCGTGTTCCAGTACAAAGAGTTGGAAAACCAAGATGCCGTTAGCAATACCAGTTGACAAAAATCCAAATCACCGTAAATTGTACATACAAACAATTCATAAAGAATTAATAAAACTGTTTTCTTCACAAATTCAAGGTAATACAAGGTGAGTCACTGATAAACAAATCATCATTTTGTGTGAGAGGTATTCCTTTCACAACTAGATGGACTGCCATTAATTTTAGAACACACAAACTCAGGAGGAAATGTATAAACTATGATGATAACCTGACTTTTCATCTAGGGCCACCATCAGATCAAAATAACACTGTGGTTTGTGACTAAATATATGCAAAAACTCTGAACATTCCCACCAGCCTCAGCTGTACTTCATGTTTAGTGCTAATTCATGGATGTATTAAGAGACCTGCATTCAGCACTGAACATGGGGCACTTTTCATTTCTATATAAGTTGCTCAGCGGCACATGAAGCCAAAATGGTTCAAGTGTTACAAATTACCCAGATAATCAGGGGATAATCGCCACGATTTTCACACTGTGTAAAGCAGGCGCACTAGAGACTCACAGCAGCTGACCAAAAGGTTAACTTGTGGTTTTGTGCTCCACTAACTTGAATGGGCACAAATTGATTTATTTGCGCAGCTCTCCTTGACATTCTTAATATTATTGGACCAAACGGATCAAACCTAAGAGTGAAATCGGTCATTTTGCAGGGGTTTTTACGAAAAAAAAAATGTATCCCCTGATGTACAGGCGTCTCTTTCGCCATGTAAAAAAGTATTTTTGGTTTGCAGGGCATTACAAGAAGGTGTAGGAATACACAGTTCTTAACAGCCTGTGCTAATATGCAAATCTTAGCACGCTAACACACTAAACAAAGAGCTGGGCATTGTAAATATCACAGCTCCCAAACACCAGCATGTCATGCTGCCATTAGCATTTAGCTTATGTACAGCCATGTACAGCCTCACAGAGCTGAAAGACTTTTAAGACTTCTGTGCTTTTAAACTGCTGAAATTGTCTGATTATCTGCCTAACAGTTCTGAATAATCACTTTCCTCTCAGGATGTCTGTGGAGGACACAGAGTGGCATCTGAGAACAAATGTTCCACCATTAAAGAAAACTAAAAGCATATTAGTGTTGTGGCACTGACCTTTTTCCTAAGATGCATCAAATCCTAATAATGCTTTTGCAGGCTGCTGTTTTCTGAAAGTGTTGCACAACACTGTATATGAGGTGTTTGTATGTTCTAAAATCACACTTGTCATGCCTGTGCTGTGCCAAAGCAGAAATCCTATGAAGAGATTTCTTTTTTATATTGCCAATTAAATGAACACAAGTGTTTCTGATTATGGATCTAAGTCAGCAAAATACCTGATAATGTGGCTACTTCAAACTCGGTGACTAATGTGTGAACATGTTTTTTTTCCACCCAAGAGGAATTAAATCGTAAATTGTTACCTTGGCATGGAATCAGTGTGATCTGTTAACCTCGTATTAGAAATTTAAAATGTGTCAGAAAATGTGACAAGACAAGGAGCACGGTGCTCGAGAATGTGGAGGATGACACTCCGGGATTCTTCTTTTTTTTCAGAAATAGCTAAATGATTACATGGTTTTGATTCCTAACACTAATCCTAATATCTCTCCTTAACAATCCGTCAGACCAAGTGCCCTTTGGCTTTTAGGAGACGGTACCTGAGCATGAGCGAAACTGTCTGACAACGTGGAATGATTTATTAGAGGTTAGCACCGACTCAAAGGTCGACTAGGCAGCTCAGCCAATCGTTTCAAGGTGTCAAGCCTTCAGTTTCTCTGTTAAATCAGCCTGTCGACAGGCCTGCAGCACTCCACTTTTGCCTGAGGTAATCTCGCCAAAGAAGTTGAGTGTGTGAGAAGAAGCCGCAGCCATCCAAAGACTTTATCTCCCTGCAGCATCTCCCCGCAGCACTGCTTTTTAGATAATTCTGAATAATCACATGGAAATAGGTTGTGTGATGATGTGGTAATTGCACTCTCTTCTGTATACACACGGCTTATTACACTCACATCTCCTCTCTGCTACAGATGTGCAACATCCCGTGCCTCAGCATACAGCTCGACCTGCTGCTGACTCTGAGAGAGCTTCCGATCAGCATGAACGACCTGCAGCCTGTGAGTTTAGTCGATCACCTACAGAGTCAAATCAAAAGTTGAATCAGATGTTCAGCTGTTTTAAAGTCTGTTCCATTTCTTCAAGCCAAGAAAAAGGGGTAAAACTGCCGCGGCACACGAGGAAAACACGAGCATGCAAATTTATTCCATAATGCAAATACTAATGTTGAGATACATCGTGGCTTTAGACATAAATGAAAAGAACATCTGGGGACAAACTGACATTAATACATGAAAGCTTTTCTCCCTCCAGTTTGATTTTATGTTTGAAGTGGTGAGTGAAGTAGTTTCTATTCTATTTGCTGGATGGTTAAGAGTCTTGAAAACAGAAAGGCATGAGAGGCACTTTAAGACACCTCTCTTCATTTGATGGTGAAGAAAAGATGGATCTTAATCAAATCAAGTCCCATTTTTCTGTAGGTGGTGTAAAACAGACAAAGTTTTTATCTTTATCAGAAACCCAATAAAAACCCACTTTGGGGTTTTCGCCGGGGAGAGCTGTGGAGAAATTCATGAATTTAACTTCATTCGACAAACTTCTCCTCAAAGGCAAGCACTCTTAAATGAATACATATTTAACAAAATAAAGAAAATATACAAAGTTACTATTTAAATATACACATATTATATTGATTTTAGAACTTTCTTAAAGGGAGCAGTTTTTGGGATTTATGGGGATTTAGTGGCTTCCAATAGTGAGGAGTACAGATTGCAACCAGCCAAAACTTGTCGCGGTTGTTGCCACGGACACACTGCCGGTGTGAGCAGTGTTGCACAGGGGCGGTGCGGCTGCTGCTCAGCTGCAGAACATCTAGAGATATAGAGGCTACCCGTTCCACATAACGGGTATGGTTTTCAGAAAAAACAGAGAATGAATGAAAATGGTGTTTTGATATAATTGTTGACATTAAACCTCATTTTACTACAGTATCTATGTCTTAATCTGGTACAGACATGAAGGATTACAAATATATCCATTTACTTAACCTATCCTGTTTCCATTTCAAAATAACGACCTCTGAAAGGGTTCCTGTGGAGGCTTTTTATTGCAAAATATTTGCATGACCGTGTTGTTGACAACACAGTGGCTCGCATGGGTCCGTGTGTTAAAGTAGTATCGGGTTTTAAAAATGAAAATACAGAAGTTAGAGGAGCAGGCAGCTGTGCAACAGAGCTGTAGAAACAATGCTGTCTGTCTGAACACACACAAGTGTGTTACCCGCAGCAGCTCAATGAGATCATCATCGGGTGTTTCAGTTCCTTCAGTGTTTACTGTTCAGTAGGTTTTTATAGGGAGTCAAATATCTGCAGAGGTGTCTTCCTCTTCAAAAACAAACTGACCAGGTCATTTAAACAGGTAAAAACACTGAACAACGCTGTTTTCCCGTTACTAATCAGCTTCTCAGATACTACTGGGCAAATTGAAGACGGGCCGTTAGCTCAGCACCTGCTAATGTGCACTCGCCTTTTTCTCTGATAACCTAAGATCCAGACGTTCAGGAGGTTTTAACCAGGAGCCGAATTATCTGCAGAGGTCTCCTCCTTTCCAAAAACAAATAGACCCAATGCTTTAAAGGATCGGTGTGTAGGATTTAAAACGGTATATTGACAGAAACTGAATATTTAATAATAAGTATGTTGTTTTTTTAAGAGTATAATCACATGAAAATGAGAATCATTGGCTTCATTACCTTAGATTGACCTGGTTACATATTTATAGGGAACAATTTCTTATTCATCAGATCACGATGTTGCACCACTATATTTCTACAGTAGCCCAGAACAGACAAACCAAATACTGGCTCTAAATAGGGCCATTAGTGCTCTCACGTCAGCATCTGTACTTGGAACTCCCATTGCGGCAAAAGTATCAGAGAAACGCCTTTTTTTTTTTTTACTTTATTCACAGTCTTAATGCAGTTTGAATCACTTGGTCCATTTGTTTTGGAGAGGAAGAGCTGTCCGCAGATAATTTGGCTCCTGGTAAAAAAAAGACAACTAGGGAACAATGAACACTTAAGGAATTCTAGCCTGGAGAAGTTTCAGCTGTTTGCAATCTGCAAGCCTCGCCACTAAATCTGAAAAGGAAACTGCCGCCAAATCTGCCGCAACCTTACACACTGTGTCTTTAAATCATTGAGAAAACAGAATAAAGTTACATTACAAATCAGTGTTTGTCCATGCCATCATCACACAGGGGCTGCTAGTTACATTGGCCGACTCAAAAACCCCAAAATGCTCATGGTCCTAAGACTGTTTGATCCGTCCATTCTGAGCTACACTAGAAACATGACTGTGAACATGGTGATCTCCAGAACGAGGTCCTGGTCTCTATGTAGATATGAACTGCTTACTCTAAGGTAAGAAAAACATGATTCTTAATTTTCAGGTGATGATATACTGTAGAAAACATACCTATTATATTCCATTCCTACCAATAAATCCCCCTAAATCCTACACACTGGACCTTTAACCCTTACACATCCAGCCAAATGTTTAAGCCTTGTGCAGCGGACATCTCAGGTCAATCATTAGTCAGACTAATCGTTAACACTCTTATAGAGAATTGTTGTTTATTGGCATTGAGGACTGCAGGGTGTGAAGATATTGCAGTCAGACAAGAATAACTCCCAGCTCCTCAGCTGTTTTTTTTATTTTTTTTATTTTTTATGTGATTCTCTCAAGCCTCTGTTCCTTTCTGCATCAGTGCTTCAGTCCTAATCTCTTGTCTGCTGACTGTTTGAGAATGAAGAGCTACAGTGGGTAAGAATGATGGCACTGTAATCCATTGACTGTGGCAGTAATTTCTCTTTGTCTAAAACTCAGAGACAACATATTGTGCGCTGGCAAGACAACTTGACGAGAAAGATTAGCAATCTCATTAAGTTTCAATTTACTCTTGGCTGTTTTCTTTCTCTTTCTGCTGCATTGTAGCAGCTCGTATATATTCAAAAAAGGTATTTTTTAATCAAACCTTTGCATTTGCATGCAGGTACTGTGTGACAAAAATATCTTGCTCTCTAAGATAAAATCTCAGGTGCAATGTGCCACTGTGTCACAATACAATGTGTTCAAACATGAGGAGGTTAGGGTCCTCTGTTGCTCTAAATCCTTCAATTCTCTGACACGACAGACTTCTTAAGGCCCGAACATTAAGGAGGATTTACTCGCCACCTGACAGACATTGAGGCTTTAGGAGAGAAAATGGAGAAGTCACCACCTGGGGGGATGTTTCTCACCTATGATGTGCTTGTTGGGGCATAGGCTCGCTGCCAGGATGTCAGGTTTTATTCTGCATTGTGGCCCTGGCTTCTTCTTTAAACTGTTTGCTGTGCTGTGTGTGCAGCCATTTCCAAATATAAATAAGAGGTGAAAACGCAGTGGTGCAGGAGACAGGTAGAGCTCTGGACAGGAAGGCACCCTCTGAAACTGTGACGTATTGAATGGTAAAACCAAATGTAGCTCTTTCAGCAGTATTTGTTAACTGTTTACTGTGACTTTTATTGAAAAAACTGCTACTTTTCCCAATTGTAGTCCCAATCACGCATAAGCTAGAGCATCTTTATCTTCTTTAATGTGACATATGGAAACAAAAAATGTGGCTGGCGAAAAGTCATGAGAGGGATTTAGATTTATCCTTTAGATTTGATTGGATATCTGAAATCTATAACACTGCACTGCACTGCATCTACAAATGCAAGTTCAGACTCTACCATGCAGAGTGAAAGCCATATACCTACAACATCCAGAAACACTGCAGACTACTCTGGGCCCAAGCTCATATTAGATGGACTGACACAAAGTGGAAAAATGTGCTGTGGTCTGGCACCATAAATGCTGAAAGGTTCACATCCAGGTTTTGGAGCAACATATGCTGCCATCCAGATGACATATTTAGTCCATCGTGACAATGAGACACATTCTGCATGTGTTCTAACAATGTGGCTTTGTAGTAAATGAGTTCAGGTACTAGAATGGCCTGCCTGCAGTCCAGACCTGACCTGATTGAAAATGTGTGGTGTACTATGAAACACAAAATACAGCAATGGAGACCATAGGCTGCTAGGCAACTGAAGTTTTACATATAGCAAGAATGAGAAAGAAATTTAAAACTTCCATTTGTGTCCTTACTGAGTGCTGATAAAAGGAGATGTAGAAGGTGATGTAACACAGCAGTAAACATTCCCCTATCCCAACTTTTTAAGAATGTGTTGCAAGTATTAAATTAAGATTGCATATATATATATATTAACAACAACAACAACAACAAAACAAAACATTTATCAGTTTGAAAATTAAACATCTTGTCTTTGTGCTCTTTCTAATTGGAAAAAAAGTTCAGAATAGGATTTACAAATCATTGCATTCTGTATTAAATTTGTATTTTAAGCCTCCTACAGACTTATACGTTTAGTGGAAGCTACATTATGCAAAACAGATCTAATCAGAATTTTATCCCAAGCTGTCGGTGAGCGCAAGACCATAACAACGGCCATCCATGAACCTCTCACTGTGCGACAAAGGAACATGGTTTTAGAGCCACAACCAAAGATATCGCCATGTTTCTTTCACATTAGTCATCTATCTTCTGGGACAGCACAAAATCACACGGTGTATGCCAGGCTTTACACAGCATCTCAACTTTTTTGGAATTGGGTTTGTATATACAGGCCCTTGAATTCAAAACAAATCCTCCAAAAACATTTTAAAATTTCTAGGGGAGGACAGAAGAGATTGATTTTTTTTTTTTTATAAAAACACTCAAATACTTCAACACAGGGACTCAGGTTTAAATATAGTTTTCATTTAATTGTATTTGAAGAAGGGACATGCACACAACCTCATGCTTACATTGTGTTCTGTAACAATTGCACAGACTTACTTTTACCAAATCTAACCTTGATACTAAATCAGATGCCACTCTAAAGCAAGCTGCATGATATCATTCATACAAACTACAGTTGTTTGCTACGATGGTACAGATGGTTGTCTGCAAAGCCAGTAGATATAATGTAGCTTTCTCTTCTGTGTAATTGAGACTGTCCCAATGGTAGGCTTTGGGAAGTTATTCTTAAAACAGGAGCATATGGTGGGAGTGTTGCTGCTGGCTGGCATGAACCTTATTTGGAGGAAACTAACTCTTTGTCAAGGACTATGATTCCCACAGCATCAACTCCTTTTTCCTCCAGCACACCATTGGCAAAAAGCTAAAATCCCATTTTCAATTCTTTTCAGCTTTTCAGTATAATTTCTATCCATATTCAACAGGATCTGTTCAGAACTGGTTAAGAAGGGAAATTGTGCGATATTCTAGAGGGATATTTGTACTTGACACAATTGCATACCAAATAATGATCCTGCCAAACAACAAGGCCCCAATTATTCATCTTATGAGGTCAAATGAGGTGTTGCTGTTTGTCTTTATGATGTAAAATACTGAAGCCTTGAGTTATTTTTGTCTTTACTTTGTCAGCACACACAACCCCAAAACAAGCTCCAGCCTTACACCTCTTAACATTCACAAATTTGTTGTGTGGAAAAATGAATGCCTGTACCTGTATATGCGACTGGATTACTGAACAAAATGACTTTGCTCTGTGCCCCTTGTGTTTGTCTTCCAGCTGATTAACAAGAAGATCAGAATGTGCACGCAGCTGAACAACTGCAGGTCATTTGTTTCCGTGCTGGAGTACCTCCTCGCCATTGGCAATTACCTCAATGAGAACGCCAGGAAGGAAAAGGCCAAGGGATTCCGCCTCTCCTCCTTAACTAAAGTACGACTCCACCACTGTTGCCTGACCTTTGACAGAGCTGCAGCACAAGGCTAATAAGACTACTCATTGATATACACAGCAGGGCTTCTCTGCATCTTCTTTCAACTTTCTCTCCTGCTTAGATTCACTCAGGTCTGACACAGTCCTTCTGACAGTTGTGCGATAGTGTCACTAGCTGGCGTCACAGGAGAAATGTAACTTTGCACAAAGTTTGGTCACTTGTGGCTGAGTTTCTCAGAAGTGAACCATCATTAAATGAAGTCAGTCAGTGAATCTTTTTATCAAAGCAACATTTCTGCGTCTGCTTTCTGGTTTATTTAAAGAGATAGTTTGACCTTTTCGGCAAATATACTTATTTGCTGTCTTG